>NW_021703778.1:100257086-100369056 GCF_005190385.1 Monodon monoceros
TATATATATATATATATATATATATATATATATATATAT
The DNA here is from genome assembly GCF_005190385.1 of Monodon monoceros. NCBI lineage: Eukaryota > Metazoa > Chordata > Mammalia > Artiodactyla > Monodontidae > Monodon > Monodon monoceros. The sequence continues at coordinate 100,257,126 of NW_021703778.1, forward strand.
ATATATATATATATATGTATGTATCAGGTCATCATCTTTTCTCTCCTGGACCACTGCAAAAGTCTCCCTGCCAAGGCTTTCTCCCTCCCATTCATCTTGAAACCTGAGGTCAAATGATTCTTCAAAAGCACAAAACTGATCATCTTATTTCCCTGTTTAAAATCTGTCAGCGATTTCTCACTGTCCTTTAACTAAGTCTATATTCTTTAAGGTATTTTACAGAGTCTATCTCTCCAGCCTCTTCTCTCAGCAACATCCCCTCCCCAAATGGTTCTGCAGTAGAACTGTACCTTGTCTGTGCTCTCTCTTGCCTCTGGACTTTTGTACTTGCTATTCTCTAGGTTTGGAACACTCTCTTGGCTTCCCCTTCCCTCCTGGTTAAGTTCTCCCCATCTTTCAAGCATCAATTTAAACACTCTCCGAGAAGCCATTCCAGACCGCCAGAGCAAGTTAGTTACCCCTGTGGTACATAGCCATGGTAGCTACATTCCCCCATCATCACACTTATCACAATTCATTTCATTGCTTACTTAAATGCCTGGCTTCCTGACTAGACAATAAAACTTCTGATCAGTATCTAACCTGTTCAACAGTTTATCCATAGCACCTAGCACAGCACCTGACACCTAGTAAGCAATCAATATTTGTTGTATGATTGACAGAGTGAAGAGAAAGCCATATTTACTTCTCAATCCATCCAAAAAGGCACAAATTTTGTGTGTGTATAGATATTCTGCATGTGTGCTTGTGTGCACACACACACGTACACACACACACTCACCTTCCTCAAAATACAGCTTGGCTGACAGGACTAAGAAATAGCTACCAAGCCACGTATACTGCTTGGTCACACGGTGGGAAAGCAGCTGCTGGTGAGACAGGGGAACTCTTTAAGCCTTAATTTCCTCATGTGTACAATGGGAATAATAAAATCTTCCTTATATAATTCAATAAACAATAGCTATTACATCTAGATCCCAATTCCCAAATACGGATAGAGCCTGTGTTCTGCTCAGAAGAAGGAAGCCCATGACTGAAACTGTCCACCAGGTGGCAGTATTACCCTGGCCTGGTCCTGTGCTGCTTCCACTACAGAGTAAGACCCGCAGTCAGGGGAAGAAGTAGAAGGTACAACCAAGGGCCGCTTCCCTAGAGCTTTGAGTGAAACCAGAAGAAAAAACAACTCAGAGACCAGGGCATACGTCAAGAAGGCCTCCTGTTTCTTGGACCCATCCTCCTTTTCTCAGCCCAGGCTCCTCCGAGGCACTGTTATGCTTAGGAATAAGCATTTTCTGGCTTGTCGTTCACAGCGGGGGGAGGGGGGGAGTATTTCCCCCTTGGAGATGAGTCCTTTTATCCCACCAGAGCTGCCAGCTTCCACTTCTAGTGGAGACTGTGTTGAGAAGAGAGGCAGATTTGCTTTCTCAGACTGCAGAAGACATCTCGTTATTCTGGGAAGCCCTGTGGCCACCCATTTTGAGGACATGGGAAGAGGCGGATGCCAGAGTTATTCTTGGTTATAGATTTCACTCATCCTTTTCCACCTTGATTTCAATGAACGAGTTCAAGTCAGGACAGCAGGTTTTGTGGGGTTGGTCAAAAGATGGGGAGACAGGTCCATTCTCATCACCTCCCTCATCCTCCTCCTCTTGGAAATTAGGATTGTAAAGTTCTGGTGGAAGGAGCTGGGCCTCAGCAGAAGGTAAGCGGTCTGAGGGAGGTCCATACACACGGTTGGCTTTGGTGCCATGCTTAGAGTTGGCATCCAGGTGGTAGCAGAGCTGCGTGAGGCGCTGGGCCCGGAAACGGGGAGGCCGGGCTACCCAGACACCTGGCTCATTAAGGCTGTCCTCTTCATCTGACATCAGCTCCTCTGTCACATCCTTCCACAGGCTTTGGTCCTCAGGGCCAAAATGCCTCATGATGCTGGATCGGTTGGCAAAAAGCTAAGGGAGGAGCCCAGGACAGAGATTAGGAAAAGCAACAAACCATGCATTAGGTTTGGGGAAAGGCTTTGGGTGGAAGGGAGGCTGTGTAAAATCTGTGCCCGAGAGAACCAAGTTCTCAAGAGAACACAAGTCCTCAAGAGAACCCAAGTCAGCTCTTAGAACTGGCTCCCTTTCTCCTCCATTCCTGGATCTCAACTCTTTTCTCAGATGCCACGTCCCCTGGCCCTTCCCACTGTGACTTATTTATTAGGGTTTAGAGTTTAGCATCTTGAAAGGAAAGACTAGAAACCTACCCGATATCTGCGACTTCGAAGTTTCTTCTCCTCTTTTTCTTTTAGGCCTTTAAAGGGGTTCAGGGAGTTGCGGTACTCACGCCTCTTAGTAAGGAAGTAGGCTACACAGGCTCCTGGTGGGGAGGGAGAAGGCAGGCAGCAAAAAGCAGGGTCCTCAGCCCTTTTTTTTGCCCTAATACTACTGGATGGGAGAAGGGTGAACCACTGTTTGGACGACGGGCTTTCTGGGTATATCCATCAGCATCTATTCATTCCTCTCTGGTTTAGCTCCCTCTGCCTCCCTCTGTCTCCAACAGGAACTCCTCCCACTATAAAAAGACAACTCCAGGGACGGAGGGAGGGATACGCAAGAGGGAAGAGATGTGGGCACATATGTATATGTATAACTGATTCACTTTGTTATATAGCAGAAACTAACACACCATTGTAAAGCAATTATACTCCAATAAAGACGTTAAAAAAAAAAAAGACAACTCCAATGCTTCTGTAACTCCCTTCCCCCACTCCCAGTTAAACCTACCGCCATTCTACTCAGCTGACAGCAGATTACAAGTACTTTTTCAGCAGAAGCTTTCTTTTTTTTTTTTTTTTTAGCAGAAGCTTTCTTAGTGCTACAGACAAATAACAGAAGAGCAAGGAAAGTAGAAAACCCAGGACATAATATTTAGGGACAAAAGAGCAGGGCTGGATTCTGACCTCCTTTTTATAACACCCTAGATTCAGGCTCTGTGTGTAAATGTCATGCATGATGGTGTTCTGGCCCTTTCCTTCTCCCATTTTCATTTCAGACTGAGTAGGGGAATAAAAAGGCAATTAGAGACAATCCTGTGTGTATTGCAGGTGAAAAGAATAACCAAAACCAAGTTTTTAAAGTCCTCTATTTTCAAAACCACCTAAATCATCTCCATATGCCTCTTCTCCTCTGGCCAGGAACAGGGGATGAAGAAAGGATGGGATGGGAGTTAACTTAGTTTTTCTCACCTTTCAGCTCCTTGTCAGTGTAATTGTGGGGACTGGTTACCAGCTCCTGCTTGAGCTTTTCCAGAAGGAACTTCACTACTGAAATATTCCAAGAGGACTTGATGCTGCCACAAGAGAAGAGAGTGAATAAGGCAGTCAGTATTTTATTTTATTTATTTATTTTTTGGCTGCACCACGTGGCTTGTGGGATCTTAGTTCCCCGACCAGGGATGGAACCCGTGCCCCCCCGTAGTGGGAGGGTGGAGTTTTTTTTTTGTTTTTTTTTTTGCGGTACACGGGTATCTCACTGTTGTGGCCTCTCCCGTTGCGGAGCACAGGGTCCGGACGCGCAGGCTCAGCGGCCATGGCTCACGGGCCCAGCCGCTCCGCGGCACATGGGATCCTCCCGGACCGGGGCACGAACCCGTGTCCCCTGCATTGGCAGGCGGACTCTCAACCACTGCGCCACCAGGGAAGCCCAGGGAGAGTGGAGTTTTAACCACTGGATCGCCAGGGAAGTCCCTCGTCAGCATTTTAAAAGCTAGACAGAGATTCCCAGCACTAATCAACTTTGTGGTAAAGTCCTCCATGGCCTAAGACAGTATACAAGGGGCAGTGGTGAGATGGAAGCCTTAGCCTCACTGTTATACTGAAGCAGCCCCCTCTATTTCCCTCTCCTTGGCAAAGTTCCTTATGATCTTTTCCCTCAAGAGGATCGTACCTTTCAGACCCATTGAATCTCTTGTCATTGGTGATGTGGTTATGCACATTGTGCACCAATTTCTAGGGGAAACAAACAAACACAGAATCAAGCCAGGAGCAAATATGATGAAACCCTCCTCTGGTCCCTAGGCACTGTCCCTATGGGGTTCTCTGCCTGAATCCTGCCCATAGTCTAGGTACCATTTCTGTTGATGCCCTTTCTTAGACAGAGAGCCAATCCAAGTTAGTATTTCTAATGAACCCTCCCTTTCTTTCCTTTTCATTTAATTTGTGTGGAGTCTCCAGGATTACCCCCTGGTCTTCCTTCTGCTCCCAGGGAATATGATCACTACAGTAGAGGGCTTCAAACACTTCCACAAACACACTCCTAACAGCAAGGAGAGAGCAAATATACACCAGGGCTACTGCAAGTGGACATTTCTTTTTTTTTTAATTTTAATGTTATTTATTTATTTTTGGCTGTGTTGGGTCTCCATTGCTGCATGTGAGCTTTCTCTAGTTGCAGTGAGCGGGGGCTACTCTTTGTTGTGGTGCGCGGGCTTCTCATTGCGGTGGTTTCTCTTGTTCAGGAACACGGGCTCTAGGCGTGCGGGCTTCAGTAGTTGTGGCACGCGGGCTGCAGAGCACAGGCTCAGCAGTTGTGGCGCACAGGCTTAGGTGCTCTGCAGCATGTGGGATCTTCCCGGACCAGGGATCGAACCCATGTCCCCTGCATTGGCAGGCGGATTCTTAACCACTGCGCCACCAGGGAAGTCACTACCTTTGCTTATACACCTTTAATGATGGGTTCTCACTAGTTTTTGACTCAGCTACTATTGAACATCTCTAATTGTTAAAAAATTTTGCCTCAGGGGCTTCCCTGGTGGCACAGTGGTTAAGAATCCGCCTGCCAATGCAGGGGACACAGGTTGGAGCTCTGGTCCAGGAAGATCCCACATACCGCGGAGCAACTAAGCCCAAGCGCCACAACTACTAAGCCTGTGCTCTAGAGCCTGCGAGCCACAACTACTGAGCCCACGTGCCACAACTACTGAAGCCCGCGTGCCTAGAGCCCGTGCTCCGCCACAAGAGAAGCCACCGCAATGAGAAGACCATGCACCGCAATGAAGAGTAGCCCAAGCTCGTCTCAACTAGAGAAAGCCTGCGCGCAGCAACAAAGACCCAGTGCAGCCAAAAATAAATTAATTAATTAAAAAAAATTTGCCTTAGATGCTCCAAAATCTGACCCCAGTTTTGCCCTAACAGCACCTGAAGTATTTGAAGACAGCTTCCATGTACTCACCAAGTCTTTTCTTATCCCATCTAAACACCAAGTCCTTCAACCATTCCTCATGACATAGTTGCCAGAGAGACTCCTCATGAAACTATAAGCCTCTCTGGTTTGCCAGTGTCCCTCTTACAACATGGCACCTGGAACTGAATCTAACTCATCTGTTGAGGTCTGGCCAAAGGGAGCATTACTTCCCCGACTAGAACTCTATACTTCTAGGAATGAAACCCAAGATGCTGTACCTCTCTTAGCAAGCCCATCCCTACTCTCAGTGTCACAGGGTTCATTCATAGTGAGCTTGTAGTCCATTTTCCACATGGATTACTATCTCCACCATTCTGCAACTGTTTTTTTTTTTAACTTTAATGTAGGATTTTACATTTCTTCCTATTAAATTTAGTTTTGTTGTTTCTGATTATATTTTCATTCCAAGGTCCTTCAGTCAATGGAAATTACCCAGTCCCAAACTGATGGGATGCTGATCTCAGGATTTCAGCTTCACATTAAAAAATGCCCAGTTTACGCTCCTAGCCCTATGGCTGACAGACCATATCAACTTAGGAAATTACTGTTAACTCTTTATGGTTAGGGTCTCCACTCTATAAAAAAGATTGTTGTACTAGCTTCATATTTGATATAGTTATTTTACCTCTTAGAAGTCCAAACTTGAAAAATCACAAAAGATGGGTAAATGCTTCAGAAAGAATTTGAGAGTTGCAGAAAAAAAGAAAAGAAAAAAAAGTAGGGTGGGGGAGTTGCATAGCTTCCAATTCAAGTGGCTTGGAAGAGATCAGCTGATAAACATCCAACCAAGCTTGAAGTGGAAAGGCAAAATACTCTAGACAATAATAAGCATTAAGACTGTAAAGGTTGCTGGCTCACCTACCTCCTGAGTGAGCTAAAAATGAATAATTTCCCCAATGGGTGGCTGGGATCTGCAGCAGTCCAAGGAATTAAGATTCCGATTTGGTCCTTTTGCATCTCTAGCAGCAACCCACAGCAGCTTCATCAGATTGGAGAGATGCCTCTCTCATTCCTTCCCAGAGCTAAAGGTTGGAACAGTGAAGATCTGCAACTATCCCTCTCCCTCTAAACCCACAGACTAATACAAGAACATTTTATATCTTTCTCTGTGACAGGCAGCAAGACTCCCTGACTGGTCCTCTCGCGCCTCTTCAAGCACTATAACACAGAGCAGGATGACTGAGAATGCTGTCCTCCCAGAAGGTCCCATGCTGAGCTCTCCAAAGGGCAGGAAGAAGCCAGGCCTCATCACTAGACCTCTCGCTGGAGTTAGTAGGCACTAGAGGAATGGAACTGATCAAAAGTCCTGATTTTATGCAAATTTTAATTATCACACATTTATTCACAATTTAAGCACTATGAACTTTTGGGAAATCCCTTGAAATGTACTTCTAGGTATAAGCCTCCATTTCTATCACTGGCAACAACAGTGTCCTCTTGGGCCAGAAATCCATGACAGAGAAACTAAACCTAGTCCCTGTTCTTTTTTTTTTTTCTTTTAATATTATTTATTTGGCTGCACCTGGTCTTAGCTGCAGCACACGGGATCTTCGTGTGGCATGCGGGATCTTTAGTTATGGCATGCAGGATCTTTTTTTTTTTTTTTTTTAGTTGTGGCATGCAAACACTTAGTTGCAGCATGTGGGATCTAGTTCCCTGACCAGGGATCGAACCCAGGCCCCTTGCTTTGGGAGCATGAAGTCTTAGCCACTGGACCACCAGGGAAGTCCCCCTATTCCCTGTTCTTGATAAGTGACATGTCACTGAACATAACCAAAATTAGAAATGAAGGTTAGAAACCAGATGATACTGATTATGAATGGTGTCTTCTGGAAGAGAGAGAGAGAAAAAAAAAAAGAATCTGTCAATGTAAAAACATCAAATGAAAAGGCAGAGTAAAGTAGGATCTCTTAGAAAAAGAAAGAAGTAATATGAATAAAGGAGGTATAAATGGTAGTCAGCTGTTTTCAACCTTTACTAAGACTGTAACAAGGAGAAATGAGTTCTATACTAAGATGAGATTTTGCTGGATGTCACTGGTGACCTCCACTCCTAACCAGAGCCCTCAAGTTACCTCATCAGGCATTATCCAGAGAGTGGAGACCCATTACCGTCAATGGGAACACGATACGGCTAAAGAACATCCCCACAGTTATCAGAAAGATGTTCTGGGCGACAGAGCGGATCCAAAGGTCTGCGGTCACCCTAAAACAGGGTTTCTCAACCTCGGCACTATTGACATTTTAGGCTGGATAATGGGGGTGTTGGGGGAGACATCCTGTACACTGTAGGATGTTTAGTGACGCTCCTGGGGCTCCGAGCCACTGCAAGGTTTCAGGCAGAACTGGATCATATCAGTACCTTCCCTGCCAAGTGCTCTGGGAATCAGTAGAATCTCCAAACCTTTTATACCTGAACTGAGTGGCCCTCTGCATCTTTGGGGTATGGGACCACCTCAGGACACCTTGGCCTTTCTGCCCATGGGGACCCTTGCTACTTACCCTGAACACTGGTAATTTGCAGGCAGTTTCCAGTGCTGCTCTGCTGCCGTCAATCTGCTTAACCCCTTAAGGATCTTCCCATCAGGATTATGAGATCACCAGGAGATATGATGTAATTATATAATTATATATATGATATAATTCCCTTATCTTTAAATGGAAGATATCAATCTATCTGGGAAAACCTAAAGAAGTTCCACTGATAGCAGCGGGGCTGCCTGTCCCTGGGCTAGGGAAGAGGCTGTCTCCTTCTTGCCCCTCCCACTCCAGCAGGCTTCAGGATACCATTCATTCGATATGGGACGTTTAAAATCAACCCACATTTCCCTCTTCCCTTATCTCTCCAGACTGAAGAAAAACGGAGAAAGCGAGCTCACTTACAGAGAGGACCAGATCCCGCTTGCGCCTGGAGTTCTTCTGCCCACTCCCTCTGGTCCTGCATGGGGAAGCAGTAAATCCTAGAGAGTGTCTCAGCTCCCCAGTTCCCCCAGGGCCTGATTCTTCCAAGGCACCTTCCAGGGCAGCAGCAGCACTGAGCATGTCCTCGGGGTGGGGCGGGGGCAGCTTGGTTCCGTTTTCCGGCCCTGTCTCTGAGGTTGTCCGCTGGATCGCCGGTTGTGTGGCTGGTGAAAGCTGCTTGGCATAAGCAGGGGCCAGCACCCGCTGCACTGCACCCTCAGAGGCCACATAATCATCCACCAGCTAAGAACATAAAAAAGAATAGCCTGTTAGCCAGCCAGGCTTACGGGAACCTGATCAACCATCATTCATTGGCCAAGTATAATGAACAAGGAGTGTGGGCAAATATTTCTGTGGGTACAGGGCCTCTCATGTTGGGTCATTACCACAGGACTGATTATACAGAGAAGGCATGTTTCTGACGCTTTGTGAGTAGTCATTTATGCTTTGTGCTTGAGTATAGGAAATGTAGCTAGGTAAGTGTTTTGCCTGAAAGGAGTTGAGGGAGGAAGTGATGACAAGAAAGGAAAACAAAGCAAGAGAAGGAGCAAGAGAATAAAATAACAATAAAAAGGAGAGATATGGGAGCAAAGGAGGGAGATATAAAGTTGGAAATCTCTAGAGAGGCTAGCACTGCCTCCCCGACCCCGCCCTTTTCCCTTTGCGGGGCCAGTGTGTGCCCTCACCTTGATCCTGCTCTGGCCACATCCGACTGTCACTGCCCTGACACCTGCTTGCCTGCCTGTGCCCTCACTCAAGGACATAGAGGGTAGGGGAAGGAAGGAGGGAGGAAGGGGGAGAGGGAGAGGGAGAGGGAGAGAGAGAGAGAGAGAGAGAGAGAGAGAGAGAGAGAGAGGAAAGAAGAAAGGAGGAGGATTTTTGCAGCCCAGAAAACAAAACAGTGAAAGTGGGGGGAAAAAAACACAGAAAGAAGTGGGGGAGGAGGCTGAGATTTATAGACCTGTGAGCTGCTTTCTGTGCTGTGAAATCTAATTCCATCCTGTTGGCTTGGAAGCCTTCCCTGCCAGAAAGAACCACAGCTCAGGGCTCTGCCTGGCCAGGTACCTCCTAGCCTCCTCCCACCTTCCCAGCTCCTCCTCCAACAGTCAAAAACCAAGGATAGTCCCTGGCGGGGCACAGACTGGGGCGAGCCGAGGGGCCATCACCCGCACGTGGCTAGGCCTCGGGGGAGCAGTGACCAGTTGCAGTGTGACACAACTGGTCACATTCCTCAGATCCAGCAGATGGGCTGGGAGTCTCATCCCTCCCATCAACCCTGTGTGTTCTGCTGCTCTACACTTTCCTGGGTGTCTGGGCCTCGTCGTGGCGGGGAGGAGGAAAAGAGACAGGGCAGAGGGAGGACGCTCTGGAGGAGAGGGTGGAGGAGAGCTGACAGACCTCCCACTGTCTCTCAAGTGGCAACACATCTGTTAGTTTCCCATCTCTGAGATCTCTACAGTTGCTCCATCTCCTTTCCATACTTCCATGTGTGAAACTACTTCTGCAGTTTTTACTCTCCTCAGCCAGGATTTCCTGCTCATATGGCCCTGAGCAGTAAAGAAGCTGAAATAGCACATGTACTTCTTTGTCTTTTCCTGCTCACAAAATAGGCCTGCTCGCTTCCCTCTTTCTCCCTACATGTTATCATCCTCTTACTGTGAACTCTCAACTCTCATTTCTGTTCCTTATTTTTATTTCCTGTCCTCTACCTCCCTCCCACCTTACCTCATTTTCTCTCTCTTGCATCAATTCTCCTTCCATTTAGGTTCACCTTTCTCCTCTGCTCTTGTTTTCCACTTTTTCTCCTTCCCTTCATTTCCGCCTGCCTCTTTCCCTCCCTACACCTGTCGGCTATTATCTTTGTCCTCTCCCTCCCACTTTCCCTTCTCTCTCTCCCCCCGCCTCTGCCTCTCTCTCCTCACATCCCCATCTCCCTCATAGTCCTGAATTCCTCTTGGCAAGCAGAGGGCCCGTGATCAAATATGAATGAGCCGTCTGTGCTCGGCAGGCATCCTTGCCAGGAGAGGCAGAACCCACGGAGCAGCCAAGGCAGCTGTGGAGAAGGTGCCGTGCAGAGCAACAGAGAGGGAGCGCAGTACCACTGCCCCGACACCACTCACGCCAGAAAATGACCTTCTGCCGGAGAGGCCACGGTACCAAAAAAAAAAAAAACCCCAAAAAACAAAAAACCCAGGAGGGCTGACTCTCCCTGCCGGCAAAGGAAACTGGGTACCGTGCTGTTCTGTCACAGATGTAACCGAGAGAAAGGCTGAAGGATGCAGAGAAGAGAAGAGAAAGAGGCCGGGAAGAGCACAGAAGCACAGCCCCGCTAGTGTCCTGCGTTGCGTACTCACGGGGTTGAGCATCGGAGGCCCCTCGCCTGCAGCCAGGGCGCATACCGGGAGCCGTAGGTCTCTCTGAGCGGCCGGGAAGCCCAAGGGCCCAGGCCCCCCAGCTGAGGCCGCTCCCAGCTGCCGCAGCTCCTCGATCACCACCTGCACGCCGCTGCCCACACTGTCACACTCCTCTTCCACGGCCGGCAAGGCCCTGTCTGCCTCTCCGGGGCTCTCCTTGAGGGGCCCAGGCTCCTCGGGCGGGGAGCCGTGCACCCGGCTCTCGCCGTCTTCATCGGGGATGGGCACCTTCCCTTGCCTCAGCTCACCCACTTCCTCCTGGAGACGTTTTAACAATTCGTTGTTGGCCCTGGCGAGACCCAGCGCAGCCTCAGCCAGACCCACGGCCTTATCCACCCGCTGGTAGATAATATGCAGGAGCTGCTCTGAACTCTGGACGGCCAGGCCGTGTCCGGTGACCGTGATCGGGGTGCTGGGAGGAGGGTTCCCGCCATGACAGCTTGTGCTGCCCCCGCTAGTCTCGCTCTTACAGGCACAGCAGCAGCATCTGGCCTCGCCGCCACTGGGAGGGGAGAAGAGAATGGTGGCGCTGAAGGACATGGTGGCAGAGGCAGGAAGGCCCGTGCTCACGCTGCTGGACTGCTGCAAAAGTGTCCCCAGTCGACCGGACCGCACGAAACTCTGGCCTCTTTGGATTCACTCTCCTTTTTCATGGAGGTTGGTCGGAGCAGCCTGGGCCCCCGGGGGCTGGGTTCTGTGAAGGAGGAGTGGGCTAGCCCTGAAGGCGCACACCGTCCATGGCTGCCTCTCCTTGGGCTGTGCAGCAGAGGGCTTTCTTCTCTGTGCAGATCCCGTGCTGCCCTAGCTCAACACACTGGGGGTCACACTCACCCCTTCCCAAAAGGGTGGGCCTACAAAGGCCTTCGGGAGGAACACAGTTTCAGAGGGTGGAAGGCATGGAATTCCCCACCACTCCAAGCTAAGGAACAGAGATGGGACTCAAAAGGACCCACCGGCATCTGGAAAGATCAGAAAATTAAGGAAGAAAATGTAGATCTGTCTTCTCCGTCTCTCTATCTTGGCTGTAAAAACAGTATTGCATTTTATTGCTTTGACATCATTCCTTAAGGAGTTCAGAACACTTCATGTAGGTTAATCTCATCCACACAACAGCTCTAGGAAACACATGTTAACCCAGGGCCAGAGAAGAGACATGCAGAGAACTTATATATCTTTTTCAAGGTCAGGGGAAGACAGCAGAATCCAGTTATGGCTACTTTCAGTTTAGTGTGTGTGTGTATTTAAACTGATACCACTTTTTGTTGACATAAAAAATCATGATTCTACCATCTCTATAATTTGCATACAGATGCATTCAGAGTAAGACTCCTAAACAAGGAAAAGGCCAATCAATGCAGCCCCCAACATGTTGCCAACTTCACACTATTATATCATTAATGTTTTGGGGGTGGGCAGGGAAATGAAAGGAAAAGCTGGATAAGAGAGTTGAGCTGCAGTAACCAGGGCTGTGCACAGCCCCCTACTCTCACACTTTGTACACCTGGGCCTACAGCCTCTGCAATAGAAACTAGCTGTTCTGAATCCTCCAGCTGGAAGCCCAGAGAAACCAACTGGGGAGCCTCAACTCCACTTCTCATGCTGCGTAAGGGAGAGGCAGAGCTGAATGGGATTGTCTAAGTAGCTACATGCTGCCACTCTACCCACACAACCAGCTCCCAAAAGGAGAGACCAGAATGTCAATGATAAGCCAAACTGCCTCTCTTTTGAATCACTGTAGTTAAGCAACTAAACTACTTCAGGAGGAAAAAAAAGTGTGGGAGGGTTGGTTTGTACCACTGAGAACACTCCAAGGAACTTCATATTGTCATTTTCTAAATGACACTTGATTACAGAAAAAAGAATCTTTCTGCCTGAAGCTCCCTAAGTGACAAAATCTTAAGTATGTTTACAATTTCCTCAAGAGATACATTTCTATCTTACCCTGCAAATTATATCATAACATCACAATTAAAAGGAGAGGAGAGAGAGGAAAAAAAAAAAATGGAGAGGAGAAGGTTAGGAGAATTTTCCACATTCTTTGGTTTGTTTGTTTGTTTTGAGTCAGCAATCTCATTTCGGAAACAGGCAAAATCAATGCCTCTGAGGTACTAAAATGTAAATCTGACAATGCATTTTAATTACATTTGGTTTTTAAAGAATAGTCTTTAATTTGCTTTTTCTACCCTTTATATCGAAGAAATGCTTTTCTGTGCTAGATTTTCACATCTTGTAAGAACTTAAATCCATTTACTGCTTCTCTATCATTAGAGTCACTGGTAGGCATAGTTAAACCTAAAAAACTAAAGGTTAGGACTTCCCTGGTGGCGCAGTCGTTAAGAATCTGCCTGCCAATGCAGGGGACATGGTCCAGGAAGATTCGAGCGCTGGTCCAGGAAGATTCCACATGGCGTGGAGCAACTAAGCCTGTGCGCCACAACTACTGAGCCTGCGTGCCACAACTACTGAAGCCTGCGTGCCTAGAGCCCGTGCTCTGCAACAAGAGAAGCTATCACAGTGAGAAGCCCATGCACTGCAACAAAGAGTAGCCCCCGCTCTCCACAACTAGAGAAAAGCCTACTCGCAGCAACGAAGACCCAACGCCACCAAAAATAAATAAAACAAACAAACAAAAACAACAACAACAAAAAATAAAGGTTAAAGTCAAATTAAAACGAAAGGTTAAAGGAAAGCACTAAGTGATTCCCAGGTCAATTTGTGGATGAATCATTAATATATCCTTTTCTTTCCTAAATAAGGTCCTACATGCTCCAGCGGGGTTTTTAACTTTTTTAAAACCAACATCATGCAGAGTTTAATCTGAAACATGGATGTTGTGAGAAAAAGAAAATTATGTAAACAGTAATATACCACTTGGGTTCAGGATTTGTACAACAAGAAATTAAGACCTGTCACTTATATAATACTGTACATCAACTATACTTCAGTTAAAAAAAACTGTTTTTAATAAATAAATAAATAATGTATAAAATAAACTACAAGGATATACTGTACAACACAGGGAATGTAGCCAATATTTTATAATAATTATAAATGGAGTACAACCTCTAAAAATTGTGTATCACTATATTGTACATTTGTAACATATAATTTACATTAACTATACTTCAATTTTTAAAAATTAAAAAAAAATAGAAATGAAGATGCATCATGTTGGGACTCCAGGTGGGTACACTTCCTGGGATCAAATTGACAACTGCAATACTCTTGCCCCCAAAACTCACTCTTTCTTGCAGGAGGCCTTTACCCCTGCCAGCGTTGTGCCTACCTTGAGCCCCTCCCTCCCCTTAAATGGTCTTTCTTAGGTAATCTTCCCAAAACAGCACTAAAATGGGCTGTGTGAACTTGGGCATATAATTCCCTTTTCTGAGCCCCAGTGTTCTCATCTCTGCCTACCGTGAGTGTTTTTGTGAAGACTGTATATAATATATATAAGGCATCTACAGAATACTGGCACACAGTCAGTGCTCCACACGTAACAGCTAGATTCCTGAAACCTTTTGTCTTCCCATCCTGGACATCCATCCTGATGTCCTAATCTTGAAAGAAAAAAAAAATACAATGGCTTGAAATAGAATTTGGGGAGTTTCCCCTCTAAATTTAATATCACATTTCTAAGAAAAAATGAATTCAAGTATACAAAGACGCATTTATCAGTACAAAACCTTCTGTGACGCAAATTAGAAAGGTATTGAGAAAACGGAGTATTTGTAATTTACTTACTATCACGACTTGGTTTAGACTAAGGATAATTTCAACTCTGCTAGTTTTTAATGCTAAATATATTTTCATATTTGTGTTGACATAAAATATCATGATACTATCTGCTCTATAATTTTGTCCCTCAATTTCTTTCTGCTTTTCGATTTTGTGTATTACCTAATTATGTCCATTTTAGAATGTCACGTTCAGGGCAACAAATAGGTGTTTTCTTGAACTAATATGTCTATAAAAACCTGGTACAGTGCAGTGTAGCATAATGGGCGTTCAAATAACTCTTTTGGGGTTCCTATGGATATTACTGCTGACTTAGTTTCCCAGGCTCCTGCTAGAGTCTCCCACATAAGCTCTAAGACACTGAAATAAAAGCATGAGGAAACTGGAGTTGGCAGGTGTTAAAGGAACATTTCACATTATGATATTTACTAACCAGACACCAATTCAAATGCTGGATAAATTATTAAAAACAAAACACTAATATAATTAGTTACATATATCCCCATTAGAGAAGATGAGCAAGTTAAAAACAACAACAAAAATGTGTTTCTAAAAATTCTCTATATGCAAGGCCATGCTAAAGGATGAGTCACCAAAATGGATTGCCACCTCCAAGTACTCAAGTGAAGGGAAGACAAAAGTCCCTACACACAAGGAGCTTACGGTGCATGTGAGAATAGAATGTCTAAAGAACAAGTCAAAATATACACATGTGCCTAAAAATATGGTACAGACTAAAAAAATCTTGAGGAGTTAGTTCAAAATAATAGAAAGATCAACAGAATGAAATCATGTGGAAGGGGGCTTATCGAAGAAAAACCTACAATTGAGCCTTGAGCAAGATATAGGATGAACTGGGAGGGTCGTAAGAAGACGTGATAAGTGAGAGGAAAAAAAACATAACAGAATTAAAAGGGTACCTGTGAGAGATCAGAGCAAAATGGCTTATATAAAAGGTACAGAAAGCTGACAGAGGACTTTGAAAATCGAGTTAAGGAAACTCTTAGAGCAGGGGTCCACAAACCTTTCTCTGTAAAGGACTAGATAGTAAATAACTTAGGCTTTGCAGGCCATGTGGTTTCTGTCGCAAGTATTCAACTCTGCCACTGTAGCACAAAGCAGCCATGGACAATACATAAACATGAGCATGGCTGTGTTACAATAAAACTTTATTTATGGACACAGAAATGTCACAAATTACATTTAATATTTACATTAAAAAATATAAAAGCCATTCTTATCTCATGGGCCATACAAAAACAGGTGGCAGGCCAGACCTAAGACTAGGGGCTATAGTTTGCTGACCCCTGTCTTAGATACCTAAAGTGGAACAGTTAGAGGTTAGGAGATTGTTTAATCCTGGAGAGAAGTGATGAGAATCAGCATTGTGGATATGAAGGTTCAATATCCTGGAGGAAGGACTGATCATATTTCTTAACTTAATAAATGTGGGGGATAGGGATTGGTTAAAGACAGCTTCAAGATTATAAACCCGAGGGTCAGAAGATGGTACCACTGACAGAATGATAGAAATGAGGAAGCTGAGAGGAGGCACCAGCATGTTTGAGAAGATGTGTATTTATACAACATGTTAAATTTCAAACTGATGGCAGCATCTTTAAATGGAATGTTCTGAAAGCAACTGGCTAGGACTGAAAAACAAAAACAGGAGGAAGGTCAGAGCTGGAATGCAGATTTGGAAACTTTAGTAGGAGGTTATATTTGAACTTCAGAGAGTGAATTAGCTCTCCAAGGAGTAAATACAAAGTCCTTGGCAAAGGCCAAGGACAGCACTTCGAGCCAATCCTTGCAAGAGGCTTCATTGAAAGAGAAGAATGGTCAGTAAGGTGGGAGGAAAAGAGTGTTATGAAAGCCAAAGTAGAAAGAATATCAAGGGACTTCCCTGGTGGTGCAGTGGTTAAGAATCCGCCTGTCAGGGCTTCCCTGGTGGCGCAGTGGTTGAGAGTCCGCCTGCCGATGCAGGGGACAAGGGTTCGTGCCCCGTTCTGGGAAGATCCCACATGCCGCAGAGCGGCTGGGCCTGTGAGCCATGTCCGCTGAGCCTGCGCGTCCGGAGCCTGTGCCCCGCAACGGGAGAGGCCACAACAGTGAGAGGCCCGCGTACAGAAAAAAAAAAAAAAAAAAAAAAAAATTGCCTGCCAATGTAGGGAACACGGGTTCCAGCCCTGGTCTGGGAAGATCCCACATTGCCACAGAGCAACTAAGCCTGTGCACCACAACTACTGAGGCTGCACTCTAGAGCCCGTGAGCCACAACTACTGAGCCCACGTGCAGCAACTACTGCAGCCCGCGCACCTGGAGCCTGTGCTCAACAAGAGAAGCCACTGCAATGAGAAATGAGAAGCCTGCACACCACAACAAAGAGTAGCCCCCGCTCGCTGCAGCTAGAGAAAGCCCACTCACGGCAACGAAGACCCAACGCAGCCAAAAAAGAAAAAGTAAATTTATTAAAAAGAAGAAGAATATCAAGAAAGTGGATTCAATCAACTGTGACAAGTGCAGCAGAATGGTTAAAAAAGATGCAAATTAAGGAAATACATTTTATTTGTCTGTGATGGTCACTGGCAATGACCAGAGAGGTATTTTTTGTAGTGAAAGTAATACTATGCAGTAGACGAAAGAGAACGTGATGGAGAGAAAATGGAAGCAAGACATGAAGTCAAGTTTTCTAGAGTTTAGTTATGAAAGGAAGGAAATAGGAAGTCAGAGAGGGCACTAGAGCCTCAGTATGTTTAAAAAGCAGAAAGAAAAAGGCCAGTGAAAAAGGAAAGGATAAACATATTAGGAAAGGATTTAAGTTTTCTTCTAGCAAGGATTCGCCCATGAGAAGGAAGGAAGGCAAGCTCTTCCCTGAGACTGCAGAGAAGAAAAAGATGAACTCAGCGGCCAAGATTCATTGACATGGAGAGAGGAAGACAAAGATATATGCTATTGAGACACTCTTTTTACTTTACAGACATTTCTCAGTTTGAATAATTCAAACTGATAAAAGAACTTTATTATAGATAGTGCTTCATTCTTGCTTTTTTCCATCACTAGTTTAAGGTTCTAAAGCCCATTTAACCCTGCCAACATTATTAACATAGCTAAACTTTATTATGGTATCTTTACCTCTCAAAATGTATAACTGTTTAATAGCCCATGAAGCAATCCATGGAATGTCTGGCAAAGCAACAGTTAACTGGAGTAAATTATCCAGGCAGTGTCTATACCATTATTATTAAACTTTAATACTGTCAACTTTTGCAACTTCAGATTGCTGATTTATTCTAAAACCAAGAGTTTGCATTCTTGTTCAAGAAAGAAAAAACAGGAATAAACTAAGATTGACCACCACTGAATAACATACATGCCTTTTGCAAAATGCTATCAACTTTTAGAATTGAATGTTAAGAAAAAGATCTTCAATCCTATAATGAGCTGCCAACACAAAATGGCAGCAGCTGTCAAACTTAAGTTTACATAAAATCTGTGTGTTTGGGGTTCATTCTATATTGGTCTAATCTTAATACATGTGAAAGGAGCCTAGAAAATGTACTTTTCAAAAATTTTGTTTTTTTTAAAATAAGTATTTAGATAAAGAAGAAAGAAAACTCATCTTCTTTAGACAGACAGCTCAGGGTGAGACTGTCCATAATCTTAACTATCCCTTTCCTCCCAAGACATGTATTTTTGTTAGAACTAAATATATCATACCCTTGGCAGCTCCCTTGCTTGCTTCAACCCATTCTGAGTTTGAATTTTCTGCATGACTGAGTTCACCTCCAAACTATGAAAAATAAAAGTTTTCCCACTGTTTAATAGGTGTGTAGGGTATGGTATCACTCAGATGATATATGTTTTTATAATGGGTCCTTGACTCATTCAGGGTCATGCTAGCAATGGACTTCCTTAAATGTGATTACTGAAAGCATAGCAATTGATACCATAATCTTCATTTTAAGAAATAAAAAAGGAAAATGGCCACTTAAAAGTTCCTGCTGTGCCGGTCAGCCCTTCTCCCCCACTTGAAGGTGCAAAATGGCTCACCGGATAGAAGGTCCTCTCAAAACCTGTTTCTATCAGACATGAGCTCCTTATCACACAAGAGCAGGTAAGTAAATACCATAAAACAGTATTTTTCTACATTTTTAAAGACTGACCCATCTAAGGATCTACAAAAAAACAAAATCTAAGACTTCGTTTCTAGGGGTAAAAAAGATGTAGACCCAGAGGGCAGAATGAGTTCCTAAGAAAAGGATCCCACGTAATCCGAAAATTCCAAGTATGTTTGTATAGTGTACGAGGGTTTTTAACCTGATATGACACTGTCTTTTTTCTTTACATGTGCTAAAATGCAACTTGGTGAGATTAAAATTACCGGTTTAAGGTTTCCATATCC
The DNA here is from genome assembly GCF_005190385.1 of Monodon monoceros. Classification (NCBI taxonomy): domain Eukaryota; kingdom Metazoa; phylum Chordata; class Mammalia; order Artiodactyla; family Monodontidae; genus Monodon; species Monodon monoceros. The sequence continues at coordinate 100,275,856 of NW_021703778.1, forward strand.
ATGTGCCTGACGTAAATGACTCTTCCTGCATTTCTGGAGAAACTGAAAAATGAAAAACTAGCTCCTAAAGCTGTATCGTGTGCCCAGCGAGCCCTCGGTAAACGTTAGCTGATTAAATATTAGTCAAAGATGACAAAGTGGGCACGAGGGACAGCAGAACAATTCCCGAAGAGAACGTTTCAGCCACAGGCAGGGAGGACACAGCGGCGCAAGGGAGAATAGAGCTGAGCTCCGCCCTCGAGGCCGCGGGGAACAGGGCGACCCGCCACTGAGGCCCCCGCTACACTATGCCCTAGGTGTCCTGGGAAAGGGGTGTTCCTCAGAAGGCCCGCAGACAGCAGATTGGCCGAGGCGCGGCCGGGGATCTCGTTGGGTCACCGTGGGTAGACTACGTGGCCAAAAAAGCTCGGAGGGCTTGGGGGGGAGTATGGCGGGAGACTTCCCGGGGCGATCCCGCCTTGGCGACCCTAAGGGTGTCCCACCGCGTGTGCCCCGCGCGCCGCGCCAGCTGACCGAGCGGCGCCAAAAAGGGCGCGCGGACGGCCGCGGACGACCGAGGCGCGGCTCGTGTACCCGGCCAGCGCGCGCACGCGGGGAGGCCCCGCCCTGCCAGTCTCCGGGTCCCCGGTGATTGGCGGTTGGACAATGAGGCGGAGCAGGGCTGGGGACGTTATTGGCCGCAATCCACAATCACTCAACAAGCCAGGGAGGGGAGGGGCCTCTTCAGGGAGGGACACGACTGCGAGGCTTTTTCAAAGCCGTCAGACGCCATCTTTAGCTTCCTTTTTTTTTGTTTGTTTACTCGCTTTTGTTCTCTGCTGCTCACAAAGCTGCGTGTACACGATTATAGGTACAGTGGCTACAAGTCGGCCTCATACATTTGGTGGCGGAAGGCTTTTCGTTCCTGCCGGCCTCAGCTGCAGATCTTTCAGCAAGGTGGCAGCTGCCCTTACTTCAAAGAAGTTTTCATCTCGAGGGGCCCCGCGGATTCCCAAGCAAAACCAACCGAGTTTAGCTTTGCTTTGGTAGGAGGGCCAAGACAACGATATATTCGTGGGAGGAATTTTGTTTCTTACAAAGAAGTTCAAAGCAAGGACATTGCCTCTGAGCCTAAAATCCTACTAAAAATTAAATAGTCTAGGAGGACAGGGGCTTGGGCTGTGTATACTGCTCTAGAAGAACTCTCTTTTCCGAGAAGGTAGGAAGTATACGTGAAGACCTGCAGTAAGGCGAAAAAGATTAAGAGCAAAACTCCATTAAAAATTCCTAACACTGCTGCCATCACAAAGGTCACTAGACTGACTAGATTTCAAAGATACGCAGGCCTAAACTTGTGGAATGATCCACATTTGAGACTGATCTGACTTGTTAGGGAATAAAAATGCACTCAATACAGATAAACCCAGAGCCCACACGGGCTACTTTCATTATAGTGAATGTCAAGACCTGTACAAACAGTTTAATCGCCGTTGTTAGGTGTCTTAAATACTGCTTGAAACTGAGTGGGACGCGAGGTGGGGAATGGAAATGTATTATCACACAGAGGTTTTGTTGTCCTGAAATTTCAACTCTACAGTAGATCTTTTTTTATCTCCTGGTCGCTACTTCACTTGTGACATTCCAGTTTCTCCCTCATCACCCCATATACCTCCTATGCTTTCACTCCAATCTGCCAATAGAGATTTGAATATAAATATTTTCCGTATGACTCCTAATAGGAGACGATGGTTCTGTAACAGAAAAAAGTGAGAATACGTCTCCTGTAACCGGAGGTGCTGTTCTGAGCCTGTTGTTCTCTAATTCATACACTTCTCTCCGTGGCTCTTGGCATGGGGAGAAAGCTTTTCATTTTAAAAATGCAACATGATAACCAAAATGCATTTCTTATCCCTCCCATATATTATTTGCCTTTGCCTCCTCTTGGCACCTCCCCCATCACCACCACCATGAACAGTTTTTGAGAATTGGACTTGACTGGATTATTTTCCTGATATTTTGCCAGCTGTGAAGCTTTTCAAACAAATCCCAACCTATCAACGACCATTTTGTCAAAAAGCCAAGAGAGAACTTCCCTTCTGAACACACCAACCAAACCACACATAAAGGCCAAAATATACACAGCTGTACATTTAAGAACGTGAGACAATAAAAAGCAAAACCACTTAGGCAAAACAGTCACTAAAGGCGGCTTTAAACCACAGACTCAATACATTGCCTACCCTCATTTGCCACATGGACTGCATATTCCTTGGCAATTATTTAATTATTCACTAATCTGATACTTTAGAAGAAGAGCAGAAAATACAGTAAATGCACATGGAATGAAAATGCCTAAGTAATTCTATGCATAGGATTTCTACGCTTTAATTTGCACATGAAATCCTGTCTGGATCACATTTGGGAACACACAAAAAAAATCCACATCCTAGGGGCTACTTTGCACACAAAAAACCAAAGGCAATCGCTTTTGAAAACAAAATCTGATACGGCACATATACACATACTGTACATATACACAAAGCACAAAACCCCAAGATAAATCTTTACGAAATTAATTGCTTAAAGAAACACACACACAATGTTCTCATGAAAAATGTGTGTAAGACACACTGTAAAAAGGGCTTTGACCCTCCCCCCCCGCCCGGGAAATGAGTGTCACAATTATAAAATCCAAACATTTTTAACCTATTGGCCTTGGACAATTGCCACATTCAAGCCACTTGGTTTTGGTTCTGGGGGAGGGTGTGTAAAACGCACGCAAACAGCTTTGTGAGGGAGTCTCAAATCTCCGCTTCCTTCCACGTTGCCTGTGGCAGAAATTTACATTATCCCTTCATCCCGCTTAAAAAAAGAAACCTACACTTCCCAAGAGGATAAATTTTTTAAATTCCCCTGACCATAAAAATTTACCAGTTCTTAAAATGTGATAGCAAAAAGAAAAAAAATCTCTATAAATTTGGCTGGAAACAGTTGTACACGGCCATCCTGCTTCTCAACTTCTTGGTATATTTAAAACCTTGACCAGGAAAAAGAAAGAGGAAGAGAGACAGAAAAAGAAATGGGGAAAAGCGCACATTCCCCTTAGCAACAGTTTCCTCACCCCAGCATTGCCGCAGATCTCTATTTTTTTAAAAAAATTTGAAAACACACACAAGATTAAGGAGAAAAAAAATGGAAAAAGGATACCCGAAGGTCGTATGGCTCTTTGTATTCGTGTGTGTGCAAAAAGGAGGACTCGCGGAGCCAGAGCCGGCAAGCCCCGCCCCTCCCCGGACGCCCGCCCGGATTGGCCACTGGCGGCCCCTGGGCGCCCCGCCCGCGAGCACACGCGTAGCGCCCGAGGCGCGGGCCCAGGGGGCCCCCAAGGGCCGCCCGACCCCCGACCCTGGCCCACTTCCGCTCGGACCCTGGCGGCCCGGTTGGCACCTATACCCTTCCCCACCTCTCTCCCCTTCCTTTCACTTTCTCACCCTCCTCTCACTTTTTCCCATGTTTGTCCCTCAGTGAAACCAGGCCTTCGTTACCAGCATAAAAAACCGGTGAGCGAGCACCTTCTGACAATTTGCTAAAGTTGGTTAACTAGTCAGTAAAATTCTAGTTTGGGATTAAGCATCAAGCACTCGGTGCGTGGGCCGAGCTCATGATTTCCAGGTGGAATGTCTCTGGGTCACTTCTATTGCTTAACTCTCCCACCTTTAAATGAACATTCATGCAAGTGCGTGACATCCTTCAGGTGAAAGACAAAGTAGTCTTACACTTTGGGCGAGGATTTTTGCTCAGCCTTCGTCCCCAATTTTTTCTCTATTTGGCTAACACTACATTCTCAAGAACTTAAAATGGTCCCCCTTTGCCTCCTGCATGAAGACCTGCTTGCTTGTACCTGGATTTTAAACCACTCATAATCTGGCCCCAGGCCCCTGTTTGTACTTATTTCCCACTGCCCTCACTCCCGTATTATTCCTTTGCTCAAGCGGTTTCATCTGCCTGGAGTAATGCCTGTCTCCTCTTCTCTGACTAGTCAGTTTTTAAACACTCTTCAGCTATTTCAGTCAACACAGACCACTTCCTTCTCTCAACTATCAGCATGAACTTCATGTTTACTCAGGTTAGCAGTGCTTAACTCTACCTTGATTGCTTCCCATATTTTAGTAATTTCACACTAGTAAATTGTTTGAGATCAGAGATCATATCTTAAACTTCTTTTTTTCCCCTTCAGGAACTATTTTTTAAATTTTTACTGCAGCAGCTGGCATAATTATAGACATTTAGTAAACACTGAAAAAAAAATCATGTATAATTGAGTGAATTTTTTTTCTAGCTAAACACACACAGATTTTGAAACTCAGATCCCACAACAAGAATTTGCCTTCTTCAGTAGCAGTTCATGAACACTTACTGTGCAGGGACTGCTGTGAATACTTTACATGTATTTACTTATTTAATCGCCACAGTAGTGGGGAGGTACTCATTATCCTCACGTTATAGATGAGACTAAGACAGAGAGAGGTATAATAATTTGACTAAGGTTATACAGCTAGTAAGAGGTAGACCTGGAACTTGAACCCAGAAAATTTAGCTCCATAGCGCAAGTTCTTAACCGTTATGCCTCACTGGCTCAAAGCACAGCTTTAAAAAATATCTGATTTCATCCTCACAACATTCCACAAGACAGCTGGCCTGAACGCTTACTAAAATATCAATGTAATGAAGTCACACACAAAGATGAGGGGACTGTTCTAAATTAAAGGACAACAGGGGACCTCCCTGGTGGTCCAGTGGGTAAGACTCTGCGCTCCCATCGCAGGGGGCCTGGGTTCGATCCCTGGTCGGGGAACTTGATCCCATGTGCATGCTGCAACTAAGGAGCCCGCCTGCCACAACTAAACATGCCACAACGAAGATCCTGTGTGTTGCAACTAAGACCCGGCACAGCCAAAATAAATAAATAAATATTTAAATAATAATAATAATAAAAATAAATTAAAGGACAATAAAGAGACATAAGAACTAAGGGCAAAATATCCTTGATTGAATTGGGATTAGGAAAAAAATTATAATGGACATTATCAGGATAATTGGGGAAAATCGAATGTGATAAATGAAATATATGAAACTAGATAATGTGATTGTATCAGTATTAAACAGGCAGGTTATTGGCATCCCAATTTTACAGGAAACAGGATCAGAGAGAGGTTACTACAAGGTCTCATTGCCCCAAGCCGGCTGTCTTATTCAGCCCCCCAGTACTGAAATGTCTCCTCCATTCACTTGTTGGTTCTCAAAGTCTAGGATGTTCTTGGTAGGATCTGCTTCTCAGCAGAAAGGCCTGTTGCCTCCAAGTGTTTTTTTCACCCTAGCAGCACCCTGGCTTATATGACAACCCAGGCAACAGCTTTGCTTGTTACATGAAAATGAGGTGGCAGTGCTTATATTCTTTTTTTTTTTTTTTTGCGGTACGCGGGCCTCTCACTGTTGTGGCCTCTCCCGTTGCAGAGCACAGGCTCCGGACGCGCAGGCTCAGTGGCCATGGCTCACGGGCCCTGCCGCTCCGCGGCATGTGGGATCTTCCCGGACCGGGGCACGAACCCGTGTCCCCTGCATCGGCAGGCGGACTCTCAACCACTGTGCCACCAGGGAAGCCCTAGTGCTTATATTCTTAAGGGTTATAGACTTTCTGTGTTTCCTTTCCCGTGTTTTCCATTATTAAAAAAATAATAATAATACGGGACTTCCCTGGTGGCGCAGTGGTTAAAAATCTGCTTGCAAATGCAGGGGACACAGGTTTGATCCCTGGTCCGGGAAGATCCCACATGCCGCGGAGCAACTAAGCCCGTGCGCCACAACTCCTGAGGCTGTGCTCTAGAGCCTGGGAGCCACAACAACTGAGCCTGCATGCCGCAACTACTGAAGCCCGCGCCCCTAGAGCCTGTGTTACGCAACAAGAGAAGCCACTGCAATGAGAAGCCCACACACTGCAAGGAAGAGTAGCCCCTGCTCACCACAACTAGAGAAAGCCTGAACGCAGCAACGAAGACCCAACGCAGCCAAAAAAGATAAATAAATAAAAATAATAATATAAGCCAGGAAAATCACTAGAAAAGTAACTTTTTACTTTTTTTTTCTTTTTTCTTTCTTTTTTAGCTGTACTGTGTGGCATGCGGGATCTTAGTTCCCTGGGCAGGGATCAAACCCGTGCCCCCTGCAGTGGAAGCATGGAGTCTTAACCACTGGACCACCAGAGAAGTCCCAGGAAAACATTCACTTTTGATAGGAATATATTAGGACATCTCATATCCTCAGGTGTACAGGTGATCATTTTCAAAAACGTTAGAATGAAGGGAAAACAAAACTGTTAATGACAATTATTATAATCAACATTTATTGAGGGTTTACTTGGTGCCAGCCACTCTATTTCATGTACTCAAGCCTATAAGTACTATTATATTGCCTCTTTTACTAATGAGAAAACTAAGACTCAGAGAGGGAGGGTGACTTACCTCAAGGTCATTAAGCTCATTAAATGGTGGAGTCAGAACTTGAATCCAGGTCTTCTGACTCCAGGACCTGTGCTCTTGACCATTCATTAGCCTCTGCCTAAATTGCAATCCACTCTGCCTTGCTATGTTATACTCTTTTGCTCTCTTGTTCTGAGTCCATGGAAGAGAAGCCTGTCTTCCCTCTGATTATCAGTAGAATGTTCACAACCCCCATACAACATCTCTTGGGATATATCTTTAATTATGTCCATTTCTAATTATTAGTCCATTTCTACAAAGGTCAGAGTTAAGATGGAAAAGCCATTTCTTTTCTTTCTTTCTTTTTTAAATTTATTTATTTTAGGCTGCGTTGGGTCTTTGTTGCTGCGCGGGTGGCATGTGGGATCTCCCTGGACCAGGACTCGAATCCGTGTCCCCTGCATTGGCAGGCGGATTCTTAACCACTGCACCACCAGGGAAGCTCTCTTTCTTTCTTTCTATTTTTTTTTTGGTCGCGCCATATGGCATCTGCCCCCCTGCAGTGGAAGCTCAAAGTCTTAACCACTGGACCACCAGGGAAGTCCTGTCATTTCTTTTTCTTTTTTTTTCCTTATTGTCACAGGGGAATCTTTGGTAGAAAGTTTGAGTAAACCATTTTTGTGCTCTTAGGTAATGAGAATAGGGAGAAAATGCACTTTTTCACCTAATTACAATTTAAAATTCTAAAGCATTTGAGATTTCAAATGTTAAACTTCACAGATGACTTGTCAATTGAGGAAAAGCTACTTATTTAGCTTTGAATCAAACAGATCTCTTTAGTATTTTAAGCTGTTTCTGCTCAGTGAGATCCCAAAGGGGCCTCTCCACACAGTGAAGTCTAACTTCCCCTGGCATGAGGCCAGGAAGCTGTTTCTGACAGTTATTCACTACCACACCCAAGAGCATTTTAGAACAGTAGTGGAAGGTAATCCCAGAGCCAGTTGGGACTGTGTTCTCAGAGACACTGGAGAGGGAAGTGTCTGAGAGAGTTGAGATTTGGAGAAATGAGAGAGGTTACAAAAAGGTGGAAGATAATGCAAAGGAAAAGAGAAGGAAGAGAGGCAGGCAGCAGGGAAGTACTCAAGGAAGAGTGAAGAAAGGAGTTTATGTTGTAGCAAGAGTGAGGTTCGATTAGATTTTAAAAGAAAAGAGTTATGGATTTGATGATTTATTAAATGCAAAATAAATTGTATAAACAGCTGGGAAGTTTTTCTTTAAAGATCTGCAAATAAAGAATAAATTAAAATGCAATAAAATAAAAAATTAAAGATAGGTAAATGCAAAGTACAATGAGGAAGAGGAAAAGAAAGATAGATGCCAGCTTACACAGGTAGAAGAAATGACAGAATTTGAAAAACCAACACTTGCAACCACCAATGCAAAAATTGATTCAGGAAGGATCATCAGTGGATGCTAAAACCAATGGGTGCAAGACTATGGGAGTACAGGATATTCCCATGATTTCAAATAATCACTGTAATTCTTATTAGTTTACTAATTAATTACAAAGGGCAAATAATATACCTTTATTTTTTAAAATAAATTTATTTATTTATTTTTAATTTTTGGCTGTGTTGGTTCTTCGTTGCTGCCCTGGGGCTTTCTCTAGCTGCGGTGAGCGGGGGCTACTCTTAGTTGTGGTGCATGGGCTTCTCATTGCGGTGGCTTCTCTTGTCGTGGAGCACGGGGTCCAGGAGCGTGGGCTCAGTATTTGTGGTGCACGGGCTTAGTTGCTCCGCGGCATGTAGGATCTTCCCGGACCAGGGCTCACACCCGTGCCCCCTGCATTGGCAGGCGGATTCTTAACCACTGTGCCACCAGGGAAGTCCCCAAATGGAGAAACCTAGCAGGCAAACATCAGCGTCATCTATAATGTGACATTATGTGTCTCCAGCAGCAGTGCAATGGGAAGTATACAATATCACCTAGGCAATATTCTTGCTAAAAATGTTTAACCTGAATCTAATCATGAGGAAAGAAACAGACAAATCCAGATTTCACAGGACATATTATGGTCTGTGCTCTTTAAAGTATAAATGTCATAAGAGACACACACACAAATATGAGGACCTATTCTAAATTAAAGCAACTGAAATGACACGACAGTTAAATGTGATGTGTGAGCCTTGATTGAATCCTGGATCAGGAAAAAATATATATGATGTACATTACTGGGACAGTTGGTGAATTTGAATACAGACAGGGTATTAGATAATACGATCATAGTAATGTTAAATTTCTTGGTGTGTTAACAGTACTGTGGTTTTGTAAGGGAATATCTTAGTTCTTAGAAGACATATTTAAGGGTCAAATGTCATGATCTCTGTAACTTACTTTCAAATGATTCAGTAAAATAAATATTAATAAGTAAATGGATGTATACATATAAAGTAAATGTGGCAAAATGATAACAATTAGTGAACATGTGAAGGGTAAGTGGGTATTCATTGTACTATTCTTTCAACTTCTCTGAAGTTTTCAAGCATTTCAGAATTTTTAAAATATAGATAAAATTGTTTGCTTTAGATATTTAGATTCAGCCCTTTCTCAAGACAAGGTTAGGGTCTTAAGGTCTCTGGAATTCTCTGATTCATTTTAGGACTCCGTTATAATTCTTCAGAAAATTCTAAAGCACGTGTTAATGAACACCACCTAGGATGTCAAAACATTTTGTTTAAACCGGTGGAAGAAAGACAAGTGGCAACAATTCTAGATTTTGAAGGAAACCAAAACCCAAAGAAAGGTGGCTTGTCTCCATTTTTGGGTGTGGGGCTTGGTGGCACAACTTCCTCTCTTTCACCATTAGTCATTCCCTTATAAAGAGCAAGTCACTCATGCACCTGACATCCAGGAACCAGGCTTGGGTATTGGCTAAGCCTCTGTCCATGGATTGAAGAGAAAGCAAAATAAAACAAAATATGGTAAGGGAGATAACCTAGAGAGCTACACCTGGAGCTCAGTTCTTCAGGGGCTGATCGTATTTTGTGTGAGACTAATCCTGCCATTTGAAGAGAAAGAGAGCAGGACTGCAGAATCCAGGCAAGGTGGGGATGGGCAGGAATGCTTCTCAAAACTGCCTTTTATGACACCTAGTTGTAGTCATTTATAAGCAGGGGGTTGGCAAAACATTTTTTAAAGATTCATAAAGCAAGTAATTTTAATTTGTCTTAATTTAAAAATTAATATAACGTTTCATGGTATGTTTCAGAGGAGCAAACAGCATCTTGAAATGCAACAATAATAGGGAGTCACAATGCTGAGAAGGGTAAGAATCACTGGCATTAAGATACCATAGTGAAATCCTTCATTCATTCATTTATTCATTAAAAATACATTTATTTTCTCTACTGAGTAGCCTGCAGCACGCTAGACATTGGGGAATAAACAAAAAGTGTAGTAAAGTGTTTAACTGAAAAGGAAGACAGGTATCATAAAACAATCAGAGACCTTACACAGATGCTCATGGATGTAGCCCATGCAGCCAAGGACCACACCTGGGCTCTACTGACTCAAGGCTGATCTACCTTTATGTGCCATTTTCCCTCTTTGGGACGTACTTAGAGATGTGGGACCATGCTTAATCTGTTGTTCTGGTTTAAACTGCTCCACTGCTTTCTTTTCTAAAGATTAAGCTTTGAGTGCAGCCTCAAGACTCAAGGGAAACAGAGAGATTATGAGCTCTCCCACAGAACCCTGGTGCTCAATGGATTCCCTCTAATCAGACAACAATGCACATCACCGCTCCAGATGAACTGCCATGAAAAAAGGGTCAATGTATTCTGTGAAACTGTGCATGGGGAAGCTAAGAATGTCTGATGTCCTTGGGATAGTGATGATATTGAGGCGAGGCTAGGAAAAGAGCTGCAATACGTACAAAAATATCCCTTTGACTTTAGTCCCTTGTGGGCTGCACACATTTCTACGTGGACCTACTTATTTCCTTCTTACCAGAAGCACCTGCTATTCCTGTCTCCCTGGGAACTTGTGGCCCCCCTCTCGCCATTTGAACAGCCTTGGTCCTGACCTATGGGCATGTATGTGTGAGGTGTGTGGCCAGGGGGTATGAAAGTGAGGGGAGAGAGGACCTCTTTGTGAGTCAAAAAATAAAATGTTAAAAGGTACTGAATCTGTGATCCTGCCTTACTTACCCTCCTGCTCTTATGAGACCGGTTTCTGCTTTTCTGTCTTCCTGGCTGGGTTGAGAAAAGGTGGTTCTGAGAGAGCTCAAACCTTCTTTCCAACCTTGCACAAGCAGAGTAGACAGAGAGAGATTCTTGCAGAATGTAAGTGACTGTGACAGTACAGGGGCAGCACACAGAGGCACGTGTTCATTATGTACGGTTGGAGAAATTATCTGTCTCCAGGGGGACATGTTTCACTGTGCATTAGCTTCTCGCTGCTTCCTTCTTCCCTATTTCTCTGCCCACTCTCTCTATCACTTGTCCTTCTGAGTCTCCCTTCCCACTCCCTGACCCACACCCTCATTCACAGTCCAGCTCTGCCCATCAATGTCTCCATCCATCTTCTCTGCCACGACCCGTCTCCCTCTCCTCTTTGCTCAATCTCACTCTTGCTGTCCAGGAGTCGCTTTTCTGTCTCATTTGTCTCGTTTTCTCTAGCTCACTTTCTCGCATTCCATCTGTGTTCCCTCTGTAATATCAGTTTTTTGGCTACCCTGAAGCTAGCAATAACCTTTTCTTGTTACATTAATGTCCATAAGCAGCACTTGGTTTATTGATTGATTAGTTTTTATTTAAATTCTGTGGAGGAAAGAGAAGGGAATTTTTATAAAGTGAGAGCAGAGAGAAAACATGAAATCAAGCAGAGAGACAACAGAAAGAAGGGGCATCCTGAGAAGGTGGGGGTGGGGCTGATATAGGGGGAGGCATCAGAAGGGGTTGAACCCACGGTGTCTAATTTCCTTTCACATAAACTGGTTCAGATCTTCACGGCTGATGACAGCTAAGTCTGGATTATAAAGTGTGAAGTGCCAAGTTAGGCTTGGCACCTGACTCAGAGGCAGAGCTTCAGGGAGAAATGAGTTGGGTTAAATAAACCCAAGAAGCTGACGTGGGTAGAATTTCTGCCTGACCCATTAACAACGGCGAATGGGACATTTTAGAAATGGTTTTTATTGAAATGCTTCAGTGGGGCATAGCCCAGAGAAGCAAGAACTTGGCTGTGAGGCCAGGCCTGGGGTGAACTGTGGGGATGTGGAGAGTCGGCTGAGGCAGGGGTGGGGGGCGGCCTGGGTCAGGCAGGAGGTGGCAACAGCTGCTCATCAGAGCAGTTGTGACTGCTGTGTTTGCTCTCTCATCTTGCCCGCTATAATTAAAGCTTTCCCAATACGATTCTGGCTTCCTAAAGGGAAACTAGAATTTAAAAAACAAACAAGAAAAAATACCCCCAAATAGCAGAGATGCTTAGTTGCAATATACATGTTTTATTTTTAAAATAAATTTATTATTATTAAAAAAAATTTTTTTGGCTGTGTTGGGTCTTTGTTGCTGCACGCAGGCTTTCTCTAGTTGCAGAGAGTGGAAGCTATTCTTCGTTGCGGTGCGCGGGCTTCTTATTGAGGTGGCTTCTCTTGTTGTGGAGCACGGGCTCTAGGCACGCGGGCTTCAGTAGTTGTGGCACACAGGCTCAGTAGTTGCGGCGCACGGGTTTAGTTGCTCCGCGGCATGTGGGATCTTCCCGGACCAGGGCTCTAACCCGTGTTTCCTGCATTGGCAGGCGGATTCTTAACCACTGCGCCACGAGGGAAGTCCCTATACATATGTTTTAAATCATAAAGCTGTTAATCCTGTCTTGAGGTCACTGCTGCTGGTCAGTTTCAAAGCATCTAATCTACTGCTAGAGCCCTGGCAGGAGGGGCTCTTAACAAAACAATCAAAACTAACAGAAAATGAAATGTCTAATTGTATTCACCAAATTAGATACGCTCATGTGAATTCATCACTGACCCAACCATCCTCCTTCTTCTGAGACTAGGGAAATGCTCCCCCAGTTTCCCGCCACCTTTTTTCACCTTACTCCCTTTCCATCCCCCCTCTTGCCTCGCTCCCCTGAGAGTCCACATAGAACCTGTGGACCATAACAAATCAGTTGTTTTATTTCCCCTCAAAGGATGTAACTTTCCATTCCCCAAATGGCTTTGACAGTTTTCTCATTTGCTAGCTGAGGAGGATATCAAGAGACACTGACCTTCTGGTTTTGCCTAAAGAGGGAACACTCAGTAACTATTATGCTTCAGTCCCTGATTTAACTGTGACCTTCCTCCCTCCTCCTCATGTCCTCGCCTACCTTTTCACCTTCCCTCATGAACATTCTACTCACCCCACAGGGCACCGCTGCTCCCTGTAGCCCTCCCTTGCCTGGTTTGGAGATGCCGTAAGGCACATCTGTCTTCAACCCCACAGCATTCCCTGCCAGCAAGAGGAAGCATGGGGCCTCTAGGAGTGTTTTGCTCCCTGTTTAATCAGATTAGTCCCATCACCTACCCTGAGGAGTCAGATTTTGGTGTTACTGAGCTATCTGTGGAAGGAGAAATTGTCAGACATCACTTAAAAAGCCCTGGCCCTTGGATGCCTGGGAATTGCAGAGAGGAATTAATCTTCTGGCTATTTAAGGCAATTTCTTTTCCATAATCCTTTGTCAAGAGGACTGCACTGGGAAATTAATCTGATGGGAGTTCCTGAACTGGTACACTCCACTCAACAGCATCTCTCCAGTGCTATGCAGCATCCATCATCCCTGCACAAGCAGAGACACACATCACTGCAAAGCTAACTCCCCACCAGTCCCAGCAGCAAGAAACTGCAATTGCAGAGTGAGCGTCACTGGGCCTGGAGACTTGCAGTTTTCCTCTATCTCTGCTCTAATTTCTTTCCAGAAAACCTGCCACAGATGGATCTCTTCCATTAAGCCAGTCTTTCTTTTTTTTTTTTTTGGTACTTGGGCCTCTTACTGTTGTGGCCTCTCCCATTGCGGAGCACAGGCTCCGGACGCGCAGGCTCAGCGGCCATGGCTCACGGGCCCAGCCACTCCGCGGCATGTGGGATCTTCCCGGACCGGGGCACGAACCCGTGTCCCCTGCGTGGGCAGGCAGACTCTCAACCACTGTGCCACCAGGGAAGCCGAAGCCAGTCTTTCTTTTATCCAAAATGCAGGAAGGCAGAGAAGCAGGGATATGCCAGAACACAGGACTCTAGGATATGCGGGTTTTGCCTGAACATAAGGACTCAGCCAGTGCAAAACAGGTGTTTACACTGAACAGCTAGACCACTGCAAAGTCAGGTGTGAGATAGCAACAAGGCAAGGGCAGCATTGCTTCATGACTATCTCTTCTCTCCAAACTGAATTTTCTTTCATGGGAAAAGAGCCCAGGGAGTCTCATGCTCTCTGGGGGTCAATGTAAAAGAATTTCAATCTTCAACTCTCTTTTCTTCCTGAAGGTTATTTCCCAGGGCAGTTATTTTCAAATTGTGTTCCTTGGGGTTCCAAGGAGTATGCGTGGTGGTGGGAGGTGATGTGGGAAGTGGCTGGAGGGGGAAGCTTAATGGTTGAGGCTCTGGACCCTTCAACTCTACTTCAATCTGATTTGATTTCTTTCAGGGGCTTGGATTTCTCCTAAGAGTTCATTTTTTTTTTTTTTAAGAGTTCATTTTTTAAAAAGAGTCCCAGGTTTCCCTGGTGGCGCAGTGGTTGAGAATCTGCCTGCCAATGCAGGTGACACGGGTTCGAGCCCTGGTCTGGGAAGATCCTACATGCCGCGGAGCAACTAGGCCCGTGCGCCACAACTACTGAGCCTGTGCCCTAGAGCCCGCGAGCCACAACTACTGAGCCTGCGCACCACAACTACTGAGCCTGCGCGTCTGGAGCCTGTGCCCCGCAACAAGAGAGGCCGTGACAGTGAAAGGCTCATGCACCGCGATGAAGAGTGGCCCCCGCTTGCCGCAACTAGAGAAAGCCCTCGCACAGAAATGAAGACCCAACACAGCCAAAAATAAATAAAATTTTTAAAAAAAGAGTTCTAATTTTGTAAAAGGTCTGCAAACCACTGTCCTAAGTGAGAGGAAGATGACTGTCTGTGTCTCTGCCTCTTGCAGCTAAGCACCTGCCGACGGCTGCGCAGAAGGGAGCTGTAGTGTGGCTCCTGCCTGCTCTGACTGTAGAGCAGGTCTAGGTCCACGCTGGCAGCTCCTCGGCTCCAGGGGCTCTGGAGGCACCTTTCAGCAAAATGAATCTCCTTAGGAACCAGAGTCATTTGTTTTCCAAACTCCCTTCTCTGGTCTCACTAATTCCCAATTTCCCTGCATTTGACAAATGCAATTAACAAGCCTCCATCAGTTCCTGGCCGACAGCCCTCATCAGTCAATACGGAGACTGCAGGAGGCTGAAGGGGGAGGGAAGGTGCAAGGGAAGGTTGCTGCAGTATGGGGAAGAAGAGGCTTTACCCCTCTATTTCTGTGGATAACCCTTCCCAGCCCCTTGGCCTCAAAAGAGGACACTGCATTGTCACCCTCACCAACCACTTTCTTCCTTCTTGCCAACTAATACAAAGTAGTGTTTATGCCCTCCTCTCCCATTTCTTAAAAGTTTCTCCCATCAACCTCCTCTATCTCCCCTACGTCCTATGTCTTCTCTTTAACAGAAGGCCTTGCCATCTGCTGCCACCATAGCTTAGGAAGCCCCTCAGCGCTGGGTGTGATAAATCAGCCATCTCTGCTCTCAGCAGGGCCTCTTCCCCACCCACACGTTCCAGTGAAAATTTTGGGCCGCTTCCTGCCCAGGAGACTATAAGTCCACCATCATCTCCTTCTGTCTCCCACACTGGCACACACTGGAGGGCCAGGACAGGGATCACCAGGCTGGTGGTCACTACTGCTTTCACACACACCTCTGTCCTCTCTTTTCCCAGGGTCAAAGGCTTCCCTTCCCAACTGGCTTACCCTCTTCACCTTTCTGCTCTCCATGTAGCATCAGCCTCCCCTCCCCCACCACAGGAGGAGAGCTTTTTTCCTCCGACTCGGCCTGGTACAGCCCTGTGCATCTTTCCACCCCATCAACTTTTCATCTCTTTGCAAACAGAATCAGGAAGTCTCTCCCTCCTCCCTCCCTCTCCTTCGCCTTTGTTATTAGCTTCATGAGTGGGGACGTTAATGTATTCACTAGACGATGTCTTCACACCGCTGTTTCCTGTAATTACAGTCACTTCCCTCCCACTGTCCCGGCTTATTTGACTGTAAAGTGCTTGGAGGAGGGACAGTGTGGAGAAAACACACAACACAGGCTGAGATCGAGTAGTGTAATGTTAACATCCAAGAAAGTAAAACAAATAATTACCTCTGCAGTAGCTCATTTACAACGGGTAACACATGGAGGTCAATGCACCAGAGATTAAAAAAAAATGATGGATACAATCAGGGACCCCTCCACTAGAGGATGGCGAGCTGTACCCATATTACCAACAACAGTCACCCCAAGCAAGGCAAGCAGCCACATCTGCCCTCCTTCAGGGGGTAGATCCACTATACTTGTCATGTAGATCAGCTACATTGTCACTGGAGACTCGGATCCAGCCATCCTCCCGGACATGGTAGAGGTTGACGGAACCTCCTGAGTACGCATCTCTGTAGGTGGCTTGGTAGATGGCTCGACGGGCCAGATCATAGGCCTCTTCCACCTCCAGGTCATAGGAGTAACCCCTATCCATGACCCCATAAGCATACACAGAGCCAGAACCTACAGAGAAGGTGGCCCCCGAGATCCGGTTTCCTTCACTGTCCACGTAGTAGAGGCCTGGAAAGAGAGATGAGGTTACTAAGAAAAAAATGGTCACCCTTTTGACATCTGATTCATCCTCCAAGGCAACAGTTCTCCATTCCTGTTGAAACCCAGGGGAGACCAACAGAAATACAAGAAAATAGCACTTCTGTAAAATTACTTAAAAAAAAAAGGTGAAGAAATCAAATTAAATTTTAAGACTTCAGGATTCTACACATACCATCCCATCTTACCTCACATTACAGTAACTGCCTTGTCTGTCTGTACAACCAAAAAGCAAGTATAATTCAAATGACTTAAGTTTCAAGCACAGAACTTCAGGCACTGTGAAAGGTAATATTTAAGACAATCCTGGGATTTCCCTGGCGGTCCAGTGGTTAAGACTCTGCACTTCCAATGCAGGGGGTGCAGGTTCGATCCCTGGTTGGTGAACTAGGATCCCACAGGCTGTGCAGCCAAAAAATGAAGGAAAAAAAACCAAAAAGACAATCCTAACCCTCAGAGTTTAGACTATCTGGAGTGCAAGGCATATGTCACACAGTAAGAGAATAAAGCCTATCATTTTAAATCATATTGTAAAGACCTGCACTGTCCAGTATGGTAGCCACTAGCCACATGTGACTACTAAGCATTTGAAATGAAGCTAGTACCACATCATAATAATATTTTGGATCTACTGGGTTAAATAAAATATATTATTACAATTAATTTTCCTTTTTATTTTAAAAAATGTGGCTACTATAACATTTAAAATTACATGTATAATTCACACTGTATTTCTATTGGACAGTGCTGGTACAGTGGTAGGCCAGGTCAATCGCCTATTTTTTTTATTTTAATTTTTTAAATTAATTTCTTTTTTTTTTTAGCTGCGCTGAGCAGCTTGTGGGATCTTAGTTCCCCAAACCCGGGCTCTCGGCAGTGAAAGCGCACAGTCCTAACCACCAGACTGCCAGGGAATTCCCCCAACCACCATTTTTATAAAGTTTTATTGGAACATAGCCACAGCCATTTGTGTATATATTGTCTATGACTACTTTTTTGCTAAAACAATGGAGCTATGTAGTTGAGACAAAGATCATATAGCCTACAAGCCTAGAATATTTACTTATATTTGGCCCTTTATGAAAAAGTTAGCCAACCTCTGGTATAGACAAAAGTTTAGACAAAGATGTAGTAAAAGTTTTATCATTTCCATCTGCCCGCTGGGCCTCTCCAGCTGGATGCCTTTGTCACCAAATTCATATTTAAATTTCCTGTCCTCAAATACTTTTAGTGGTTCTCCATTACCTACCAAACTCATCCATCTTCTGCCCCACCAATCCTTCTGTATTTTCAAATTCTGTCAATGCATCACTAATATTTTTCCTATCTCAGTGGTTCTCAAAACTCACTATGCATCAGAATCATCTAAGGAAGTTTTTTTTTTTTTTTTTTTTTTTTTCCCCCACAACAAGCGGGTTGCAGGATCTTAGTTTCTGGATCAGGGATCAAACCCAGGGCCCCGGCTGTGAAAGTGCTAAGTCCTAGCCAATGGACCACCAGGGAATTCCCAGGAAGTTTTTAAAAAAGATGCCTAGGACTTACCCCAGGTATTCTTTATCAATTGGTCTGGGTGGGGGACAAGCATGGGTCTAGATTCTTAAGTTCTTCAGGTGATTATGATACAAGCCAGGTTGAAAAGCACTGCCCTTATCAGTTTTCAGGTTCCAATGGTTCTAACATAGAGCCCCTCCTCAAGTCCCATTGCCACTACCTTGCCTAGCAGCTCACCATCTGGTTCCAATTGCTTCACAATTAAACTAGACTTTAGTTCCAATTAAATTAGATGTCCAGTTACTTCCCCCAAAATCTCATGCTTCTTCCCTGTCTTCTTTTGTTCATTGTTTCCTTTCTCTCATTTTCACATCTGGGAAAATGAGTCCGCCTCAATTCCTCCCATCAGAAGCAATCCCCCCACCCCGCAAATTCCTTCAGCATTTTATTGGTTCTCTTTAAAGTGGCATTCATCTCATTCAGCCTTGCATTAAGTAATCTGTGACACTTTCTCAGTCAGCTTGAGGCCAGGGGCTGACTCATCCTGAATGGGATAGCTTGTCAGGAAGGCTTCTTGAGATGGTACAATTTAGGTTATGCTATGACTTCCTGGGTTTTCCTTGCTAGCCAGCTTTTGTACTCTCTTACATTGTTTTCCACCACCTGGGACCAATCCAATAGCTAAGGGTTCAAAACAACATTTCTGAAATGCTACCCTAGACCACACAAGATGTATGGAACTGTTCTTTCACACTTTTCAAAGAGAAAAGTGTTTCAATTTCCAAAGTAACAAACTGAGCTCCTCTATCACATGCACTTTTAAATCTCTCCTCATTCATCCTCTATTTTTTTTTTTTTTTGCGGTAGGCGGGCCTCTCACTGTTGTGGCCTCTCCCGTTGCGGAGCACAGGCTCCGGATGCGCAGGCTCAGCGGCCATGGCTCACGGGCCTAGCCGCTCCGTGGCATGTGGGATCTTCCCAGACCGGGGCATGAACCTGTGTCCCCTTCATCGGCAGGCGGACTCAACCACCGCGCCACCAGGGAAGCCCATTTCATCCTCTATTGAGTAATGAACTAATATTCTCCAAAGCAAATGAAAAAGTGGTGGGTATCCTACAGTTGTTCAAAAGAGGAAAACCAGGCATTTAGAAAGCAGGTAAATGAGGGAATTCCCTGGTGATCCAGTGGTTAGGACTCAGTGCTTTCACTGGTCAGGAATCCCTGACAGTTCAATTTCTAGTCAAGGAATCCCGCAAGCTGTGCAGTCAAAAAAAAAAAAAAAAAGGAGTGGGGGGAGGTAAATGAATGAAGCAAAACCAATAGGAGGAAAGAGTAACTATTTTCAAGCACCAAAGGGGAAAATTAAACAGAAAGTGACTAGCTGTATCCCAGCTTGACTAAAGGGACATTCAAAATTGGCTGAAAAAGAACTGATATCAGATACAAGACTGAATTTCCTGGCAAGGTTTTTATATACCAGAAGGAAAAATAGGCTAAGGAATTTCTTTTCAGAGATGACAACAGGACCTAGGGGATTATATCAAGCAAAGAAAGGAGATGAGCCCCAAAGGGCCCCCCTTCTAGGCCAAAGACTCTCTTCAGGAAAAAAGGGAAGAGGAATGACTAACTTTTGAGTAGGTACTTAGTTTCGCTGTCCAATATGGAAGGCACCAGCGACATGTGGCTGTGAGCACCTGAAATGGGGCTAATGACACATGCCGAAATGATAATAGTTAATTTGGATTAAGAGAACTGTTAAAATTAATTTCACCCATTTCTTTTCACTTTTTAAATACATCCATTAGAAAATGTAAAATTACATGTGCGGCTCACATTGTATTTCTATCAGATGGCACTGACCAGAGTTTTTATGTCTATTAGCCGATTTAATTCTTATATACAACTCTTTGCAGGTCTTATCATTTTACAGGAGAGGCCAGAAGGAAATACATTATGTGTCAGACACTACATGCTTGACATGTATTACCTCATGGAACCTATGTAACAGATAATGAAACAGTCTGAGAAAGTAAGCAACCTGCCCAAGGTCACATGGGTGGTCAATGACACAGCTGATCTACTTCCCTGCCCCTTCCTACACTACAGCCCTTCCTTGAGCAGACGAAAGGACTGAGAACTAACCAACACATCCCCAGCACTGACATAAGCTCTTCCATTTATCTGTTCATCCAACCCCTCTTCTCTGTAGTGCCAGCCCAAGAATCACATGGTTGCAGCTTAACTCACCAGGGCCTCTCTTATCCCAGCCACAGATCATGGTGCCCATGGACAGCCCCATGCCTTTATACTGATACACCATGTTGGCAAGCAGCTTGGAGGCAGCTGCTACCGAGATGCGTTCCTTGTTTCGAAGCTCATAGATTCGACACTGCCGAGCCAACAGCCGCTCCCAAAAGCTGCAATCCGCTGCACCCCCAGCCATGGTACCCAGCAGGTAGGGGTTGATCTCTATCACCTTCTTTACTGTCTGGGAGGCAATGTAGGCACCTGCTGTGGCCCGGGAGTCTGCTGCAACAATGACTCCATGGCGAAACTGTTAAGATCAGAGGAAACACACAACAGGCCACATGAGACCACAGAAACATCATCTTTGACATTTCTTTATGCATCAGTGCAAACCCAGAACATCTCTGTCTCTGCCGTTTTATACTTCACAACATACTTTCCCTCATATTAATGTCACTAGAGCTTCACATCAATCCCTTGACATGGGATTACCTTCAGTATTACCTTCACTTGATGGCTGAGGAATGAGATCGAATGACTTACCCTAGATCATACAGCCAGTTATTGCAAAGCTGGACCAAGAATCCCAATTGTCTGGCTCCTAGTACAGTGCTTCCTCCCACCAATCTTCCTCCTCAAACCATAACGTTTCGGTAACCCTGGCCTATCGGGGCTTCTCAGTTTCTAAAACCTTTGGTGGTTACAACAGCCTTCCCTCTGCCAGTGTTCACTGCTGCTGCGGCCTTTCCTGGACAGGAGCACCCTGGGGTCGCCTAGGTATCAACCCAAGCGGCCTCGGGCTCTCCTTCTCCCACTTACCACACGCCCCGCCCTTCCAGCCCCGTCGCCCCCCACTCCGGCCAGAGCGAGAACCGAGGCCTCTCGGGGCAGTGACACAGCAGAACCGCCGGGGTTGCGGTGAGAGGTCCGAGCCTCCGTCTGGGTTTCGTGGCCGCGACCACCGCGGGTTCCGGACCAGCTGGGAGATCTGGAAGGGCGCGAGCGCGCGTAACTGAGCCCGGCGCGACGGCTGGGTCCGCACCTTGAAGGCCAGGGTGGTAGTTCCATGAAGCATTTCGATTCTCGGCTCCTCTGGGACACCCCAGCTGGGCACGACCAGGCTCAGCCCATCGCTGGGACTCCCTGGACCCAGGTCCAGCAGATCCGCACGACCCCCGAGCCCGAAAAACCCGCACCGGTTCACGGGTAGCGGCCTCTCCAACACGCTGGCCAGCGCCATGTCTAGTAAGGGCAAAGGGAACTGCCTGCCAGACTGCCTAGCAAAGAGCGGCCGGGCAACGCCTCGTCGTCACAGCTTCACTCCCTATTAAATCTATCACAGGGAGCAACCATTTTAACTCCTGGCAACCACGCCTCCAAACACAAGAGCCAGACGCGAGTGATTATTTTCACCGAGGAGGAAAAAATAAATGGCTTCACTCCCCTTAAATTACAGAGATGTGGCTGCCATCTTGACTTTGGTCACGTAAACAACACGGGATTAGATTAACCTCAAATTCATAGGAAGCAATCGCAAACGTCCAGGTTGAGGGACGGAAGTGGGGCCGGCCATCTTTCAGAAGGGCGTGACTGGATGAAAACCTGTTCTAAACCGGTAGCGGTAAATCAGCCCCGCCCCGCCCTGTGTCCAAGCAACACTTACATCACTACTGCTTCAGCAGTCTGTTAACGCGACTGAAGTTGCCATTTTGTGTAAGGGCACTCTCTAATACTGGGTAAAATAATCTACGCTGAGGCCATTTTCCTATGAAGTTAGTAAAACCACAGTAGTTTGTGCTAAAAAGCGCAACAAAATAAGAGCGCTATACCGCTTGTTGTTTGATAACATCAATCGCCACGCTACCCACGTTCTCTAACAGTAACCAATTTTTAAGATTCAGCATTGTCTTTACTCCCACCCTCTGGTGGAAATTCTACTGAGTAATGAATTGACCAAAAGGCAGATAGAAGAATAAAGAAGGAAAAGCAAAGGGTCCAGTTAATCCACAGACTGGTTTCGCAATTCAGCTCCTGAATAACTGAGTCAATAATAATTTACCATTTCAGAGCCCGGAGAAGAGTTGAGGCTCCATAAAGATGTACAAAGAGGTTTTCTGACTAAAGCTAGCTAAGACAAGCTCTTGTTCAGGAATGTGCTGTATTTCATTGTTTCTTCCTCTCTTCACCCACCTTCATTTTTCAACCCTTTTGGGGACCATAACAAGCAAGGAAGTGGGCAAGTGTATGAAATGTTGCCTCCTGCTTTATGGTTCTATGAAGACAGCATCTGCCGTTCCTTGTTGGATTCCAGCAGCAACATCCATCAATATCTAAATTCCTGGGCTTCCCTGGTGGCACAGTGGTTGAGAATCCGCCTGCCAATGCAGGGGACACAAGTTCGATCCCTGGTCCGGGAAGATCCCACATGCCATGGAGCAACTAAGCACATGCACCACAACTACTGAGGCTGTGCTCTAGAGCCCGTGAGTCACAACTACTGAGCCCGTGTGCTGCAACTACTGAAGCACGTGCCTAGAGCCTGTGCTCCGCAGCAAGAGAAGCCACCACAATGAGAAGCCTGCGCACCACAACGAAGGGTAGCCCCCGCTCACCGCAACTAGAGAAAGCCCGTGTGCAGCAATGAACACCCAACACAGCCAAAAATACATTTATTAAAAAAATATATATATATATCTAAATTCCTCTTTCCTCTGATGCCCAACTCAGCCCCTCCTCCTCCCAACAGACTCTGAGAGTGTTGTATTTTTAATGCTGAAATTTGACAACTCTTTCCAAACCCAACCATCAGAATATAATGAAGCAGAAGATCTTTCTGTGGGTCTCACACTTGGATGGTGTGGAAAATGCAGAGTGCCTCTGTTTACTGAGCAAGTATTATTTTGCAGTCACTCCTGCAATGCAACTAATCCTCCTGACTTCTCTCAGTGGTTCTTTCCCTCTGCCACTAATGCTGTCTGCCTCTCTTAAGGCACTTTCACATTTTACCTGGTTATAAATATACATTTATCTCCCACTGGATTGTGAGCTTTTAAAGACAGGCATTTCTCGGGAATTCCCTGGCGGTCCAGTGGTTAGGACTGCACACTTTCAGCGCCAGGGCCTCGGGTTCAATCCCTGGTCAGGGAACTAAGATCCCACAAGCTGCACGGCATGGCCAAAAAAACCCAACAACTGTAAAGACAGGCATTTCTCTACTATTTATCTCTGTGCCCGCTGTGTGCTTAATACACGTTTGCAAAATGAACACATGAAAGAATGACAATAATGTTCTTCCAGTCACAGAGGTTTGAAGCCCTGGCTCATCTTGACAACTCCCCTTCCTTTACTCCACGTCCACTAGGTTGCCAAGTCCTGTTCATTCTCCCTCTACAGTGCTTCTCACATTCTTTTTCGTTGCAACTGATACCGCCTTTGGCTTCTTATCTCCTCACTCCTGAATTACTGAAATATTCTCCTGATTTTTCTGGGTACCAACTATATCTCTAATTTATTCTGCGCAGCACCAGATTGATTTTCCTGAAACATCATCTTGATCTTATCATTTGCCTGCTTAAAAATGGTCTGTAAGGTTCAGCTCCTCAGCATGCATTCAAGGCCTTCCATAATCTGTTCCCAATTTACCTTACATTAGTTCTCTGCTCCAAGGTCCCACTCAGGGAGACCTCAAGGAGGAGAGGTACAAATGATCAGTGCTGCTGTTGGTGGGAATATAAATTGGTGCAGTCACTATGGAGAATAGTATGGAGGTTCCTCAAAAAAAATTAAAAATAGAACTACCATATGACCTAGTAATCCCATGTCTGGGTATTTATCTAAAGGAAATGAAATCATTATCTCGTAGAGATAGCTGCACCCCAGTGTTCATTGCAGCATTATTCACAACTGCCAAGACATGGAAACAATATCCATCATCAATGGATGAACGCATAAATTGTTATATATGTGGTGGAACATTATTCAGCCATAAAAAAGAAGGAAATCCTGCCATCTGTGACAACTTGGATGAAACCTGAGGGCATTATTGCTAAGTGCAAGAAGTCAGATGGAGAAAAACAAATGCTGTATGATCTTACTTATATGTAGGGTCTAACAAAGCCGAACTTTTAGAAACAGATAGTAGATTGGTGGTTGCCAGAGGCCCAGGGTTGGAGAAAATGAGATGTTGGTCAAAAGTGTACAAACTTCCAGTCATAAGAGGAATAAGTTCTGGGAATCTAATGTACAGCATGGCAACTATAGTTAACAATACTCTTGTATACTTGAAAGTTGCCAAGAGAGTAGATCTTAAATGTTCTTATCATAACAACAACAAAAATGGTAATCAAGTAAGGTGAAGGATATAACTTACCTTATGGTGTAAACATTTTGCAATACACAGACACGCACACAGAGGTATCAAATCATCATGTTGTACACCTTAAACTTACGCAATGCTATATGTCCATCGTATCTCAATAAAGCAGGGGTTGGGGGAAGAAAACAATGATAAGTGCTGTAGTTCAGAAGTGAGAGAGTTTAGTATAGATTGGGGTGAGGTTGGGGGTCCAGGAAGGCTTTTCCAAGGAGGTCTGGATCATTTCCTTAAATATCACTTAGATCCCCTTTCTTCTCAAACTCACAGCCTCTCCTCTCTCAGCCTGGATCTGGGAAGTATTTTCAGAATAGGTGGTACTTAAGCCAGACTTGGAAAGATAGGATTCAAAAAGATGAAGGGGAGGTGGGAGATGTGTTAGGAATTGCGTGAAAAGAGGTTGTGGTGGATGGATGCCAGCCTGGGGTGGACTTGATCTTGTAACGCTTCAAGGTTTCTTACTAGGGAAGACATGGGATTTGAGTGATACCTTAGGAAATCATGTCAGTGTGGAGGATAAGGTTAGAGGGGGAGACTGGTGGGTGGCCAGTTACTGGGCCACTCACCTGCGCAGATCTGACTTAATAATGGCCTGACTTAGAGACGTGGCAATCCAGCCATATATAGTCTAAGACTTAGTTGTTAGAAAGAGGAGACGTTCTTATCTCTTCAGTAAGATTCCCATGTGGTCCGACACCAAGGAAGAAAGAAGGACTAGTTGGACCTTTGTGTGACTTTCTGGTTTCTCCAGTCTTCCCCTGACATGTTACACTTGCCCTTAGTACTGAGACTCCAGGAAACTATGATGCCACAGCCTCAGCATCATGATGTCTGGAGGGTCCGGGCTCTTTCCTTTGCAGAAACGTCTGTTTCTTTGAATAAACCCCTTCCCATAGCACCTCTCTGAGCGGTAATGTTTAGTAAAACATACTGCATATGGAAGTAGCTGTAGCTTGTCACTCTGCCCCAATCTACTTTATGTTTCTGAAGGGCCAGCTGTCAGGGTCCACCCTTGGTTGGTCTAAGACTTAGACTCAGCATTACGGCATCAAAGTCCGTTGTTTCTCCTGCCTTGGAACCACAAACCAGCCTCTTGCCATTGAGAACTATTGGGCAGAAGGGGGACCAATAGATCCTTTCAGCTACATCCTCAGAACTTTAACACCAGTCAGAGAAGCTATACTGCCAGAGAACTGTCAGAAGTGCCACGTTTGTACGCAGATGGAAGTTCACGTTCACCCCCAAAGCAGAGGAGAAAAAGATCTCCAGGTTCTAGCTCCCCTCCACCTGGCCCCTCAGTACTCTGCCTTTCTGAAGGTATCTGAGCACCCCATACCAGGCTCTCTTGCTCTTGTCTCTTTTGTCCTTACCCCAGTCCATTTCTCTTTCCTCACCTTGACCATGAGGTGAACCTGTGAGCTCAGCGTCATAGCTCCCCGACCCCACACCCCAGAAGAGAGAACCCAGCATTAGGGACTCCTGCCACGGGTGGGTCCATGGCAATCTATTCCGTTTTGTTTTGTTTTGTTGGCCTAACCACGCAGCTTGTGGGATCCCAGCTCCCCGACCAGGGATCGAACCCGGGCCACAACAGTGAAAGCCCGGCAACCCAACCACTAGGCCACCGGGGAACGCCCATGGCAATCTCTTCTGACTGTGCCATTGCACTGACTTGTCTCCACCTTTCCCTAGGCTGGCAGCCCTTTCAGGGCAGGGGCAGGGCCTTATTTATCTTTGTGCGCCCAGTGACCCCACAGGAAAACCCAGAGGAACCCAGCTCTGCTCCTTCCACTGGTGCTCCCTTTCCTTTTCAGTTACCCAGCCACCACCCAACTCCAGGTGCTTGGAGGATGACAGACAGGAGACTCCTTGGATGACGCTCGGGTGTGTCATGGGCAGCGTCTCCCCAGCGCTGGAGACTCTACTGGCCTCGCTCTGTCTCCCCTCAGCAGTCCTCTGAGGGAGAGGGTGCTGCTCTATCAGCCAGTCCCAAAGCCTGGTTTGGGGTTAGGGAGAAGGGAAGCCACAGATCACACGCCTTCCCAGCTGGTTCTGGCCGCAGCCCAGCTCCTCCTTGCTCTCTCTCTTCCTCCGCCTGACCCAGCTCACAAATCCCTGCCTTGTTCCTTCCAACCTTCGCTGGACCCCAGGGATGGCTCTGCAGGATGTGTGCAAGTGGCAGGCCCCCGACACCCAAGAAGCTTCACCTCACCTGCCTCAGGCTGGTGGCTGGGCTGTGCCCCAGGGCTGGGCCCCTCAAACCTTCCTGCAGATCCACGGCCCCAGGCTGGCCCATGGTACCACGACCCTGGCTTTCCGCTTTCGTCATGGAGTCATCGCTGCGGCTGACACGCGGTCCTCCTGTGGTGACTACGTGGCCTGTCCAGCCTCACGCAAGGTCATCCCCGTGCATCAGCACCTCCTGGGCACCGCCTCTGGCACCTCGGCCGACTGCGCCACATGGTACCGGGTGCTACAGCGGGAGCTGCGGCTGCGGGCACTGAGGGAGGGTCAGCTGCCCAGCGTGGCCGGCGCCGCCAGACTCTTATCGGTCATGATGTCGCGCTATCGGGGGCTGGACCTGTGCGTGGCCACTGCCCTGTGCGGCTGGGACCGTTCCGGCCCTGCCCTCTTCTACGTCTACAGCGACGGCACCTGCCTGCAGGGGGACATCTTCTCGGTGGGCTCTGGATCTCCCTATGCCTATGGTGTGCTAGATGGCGGCTACCACTATGACATGAGCACCCAGGAAGCCTATGCCCTGGCCCGCTGTGCTGTGGCCCATGCCACCCACCGTGATGCCTACTCGGGGGGCTCCGTGGACCTCTTCCACGTGCGGGAGAGTGGATGGGAATATGTGTCCTGCAACGATGCCTGGGTGCTGTACTCGGAACTGCGGAAGCTCCCAGGGCCGGGGCCAGAGCAGGAACGGGAGGAGGAGGCCACCCCGGACAGAGCCGGTGAAGGCGGAGGACCGTCTGTGGCGCCAGCCCCGGGGGACTCGAAGATGCCTGCAGAGGCGCTGTGAGCAGCAGCAGGACCTGGGGGCCCAGCCCTGGGAGTGGGTGGCAGATGGGGCCGCAGTGGGGGCAGACTCATGGCGTCTGGCTCCTGCTCTCGTGGGTTGCCAGCTTCATTTGTTGCAAGTCTCCATCCCTTTCTCCTCCCGGAGCCATTGAGGCTCTCTCCGACATGTTCCTGTTGGCGCCCAATAGATTGATCCAGCCTCCTTCTCAGCACCGAGTCCTCTTTCAGCAAGTACTTATTGCGCACCGGCTGCACGCCAGATGCTGTGCTAGGTGCTAGACCCTCTTTTCTTGCCATCCTCCTTTCTGCTTTTTCCCCTCCTATCCCCAGTCTCTCTTCCTCTCGTTTTAGTCCTTAGCTCAGCTTCAGAGTCTTCGCCACTTTCTCACCTTGGTGAGTGGAGATGGCTGGAGGAGAATGAAGTGGGGATAGTAGCCCAGCGGGCCCAGGCTGGAAGGGACAGGGACAGTGCAGCATGTACACCTGGGGGTGGCGATGGGCTTCCCACATCTGTTTTTCTTCTCTGCCCCCCTCCCCGACCTGACCCTAATGACCATGATGCAAACCCCTTTCCTGAGCGCAGTTTTCATGATAATTCTTTGAGGTAAAAATGATCCTCACTTGACAGAAGAGGAAACAGGTTCAAAGGGTTATGTGACTTGCCCTAGGTCACACAGTCAGTGCAGAGATGATGCTGGGGTGCAGGCCTTCCGCTCCAGGGCTGTGGTCCTTCAGCTCAGTTTCTCTCCCAGGGCCTCTTCCTGCCAGGCGTCTGGGGAGTGACGTGGGGAAGAGAGCAGCTGGGCCGTGCCCCTGCCTGGTGGCCAGGGAAGGAGGAACCCAGAGGAGCCCGAGGGCCTGGAGGGCAGAGCCCCCTCTACCCCCGCTTGTCAGGGCCTGAGCCATCGCCCCAGGCACCTCCCCCCTCCCTTGCACTCTGGCTTCCAGGCATGTCATGGCCGTTGCCCAACTTCTCCTCCTGCTGTCCCTTTGCCTTCTCTCTAGCCTCTCTTTCCAGTAGCTCCCTCTGGGCATGAAGAAAAGAGAGAAGCATCTGTGCTAGTGGGAACTGCTGGGCTAGCACATCCTTTCCCACCACCACCCCCCACCCCCCGTCCCCTTGCCGCTCCCTTGTAAGCCCTGACTTGGCGATGCAGGCTGACAGCTCCAGGAGGGATGCCTCCCCGCCCTCCCCTCCCCAGGCCAAGTGAGGGAGGAAAGCACGGTCAGCCTAGGAGGTGGCACCTGAAGGTTCCTGAATCTTCTTTCTCTATCCCACTCCTACAGCTTCCAGTCCCAAGATGAACAATACCTTTCCTCCCTCCTGGACACCCCTCCTCCCAGCCTCCAGCCCAGTTGTGAGCCCCAAGCCTGCACCTCAGGCTAAGAATTCCTCCAGGCAGGAGCTGGCCAGACAGAGGAGCCCCAGCAGACTCTGGCTTTCAGGGGATGATGGGAGAGGAGGGAAGAAAGCTGAGGGAGTCCCAGGAGGGAAAGCAGTAGGGGAGAGGGGGGGAAATGGTCAGGGGGAGGGGAGCCGCAGAAAGGTGCCCAGTACAGGAAGACTAGGCTTCGAGCCAGGGTCTGGGAATCTGGCTGGTGGCCTCCATAGCAATTCTTCATCCCTCACCCACTCCTCAGCCTCAGGGGAGGAGGTGCAGGACACTGGCAATGATCACTAGAGGTCAAGGACCCCTAGGCCAGCTTGGTCCTGGAGGAACACAGGAGGAAGGGCAGCTTTTGCCCAGGGTTCAAGTGTTTGATTGACGCAGACATAAGAGGGGGCACCTCCACGTGCAGAGGTGAGTGTGGGTCTGTGACCTGTTGTATGTGAGTGATCCAGGATAGGTGATGCACGTGCAGTTCCTATGTGCAGAGACAGGAAACAGGCTGGAAGTTATCAGGGAGAAAGATGGGCCTTATCACTTCTTTTGGGGAAAAGAGGTCCAGAGTGGGGTGGGGCAGGGCTCACCCCACTGGTTCGATACTTCTGCATCCTCCCACCCCTGTCCTGAAGCCCCAGGGGTGAGAAAAGGCAGGGAAGGAGGGGCGGGCTAGCTTGGGGTTGCCACTTGAGCCCAGCCCAAGGCTCCCTGAGAACCACATGCAGCTCACCCCCTGGAACACTCTGTGCCCCTCCTCTTCCCATTAATCAGGGAAGGAGGATTAAACCCAGGTAGGGAGGGCATAACGGGGGGGGAGCCCCACTCTTCTTGCGTCTCCTCCCATCACCTCTCCCTTTCTCTCTCTTTTCCTTCCATGGTTCTGCCCTTCTTCCCTCCCTTTGACGGATTCTGTGTTTCCAATGGTGAGGTATTTAAGACCAGAGATAAGCCGGAGGGTCTAGCTGAAAAGCCTGTTTCCCTACACTGTTGTTTTCCTTGAAGCTTAATGAGTTGGGGAGGACCTCAGGAGGGTGTTAAGGAGGGCTGGGAGAGGAGGCAAAGGCCTGCATCCCACTTCAATGCACCCCTCCTCGCCCAGGGGTGGCCCACGTGTCAATCCCTCCTTCTCTCCACTTACTCCTGGAGGCTTGATGCAGACATCAGGGGAGACCAAAGGTGTGGATCTAGCTCTGAACAGGAAGACTTGTTCTTGTGGCTCCCTGCTTGGAGTGCTGCCTCCGAATTGTCTCCCTCAGGGGCAGACAGTCTGCTCTCACACAGGCCTTCAGGCAGGCAGGGGCCGGGTTCCAGCCTTCAGCAGAGTCAATGACAATGCCAGCATCGGAGCAGGGTCCTTGTTCTCCCACCGCCTGGTTGCCCTAACCAAACGGCGTGGAAGGTACAAGAAGGCATCTTCCCATTAGAGCAGCCATCCCTGATTATCTGCACTCCGCACTTGGAGGGGAAGGTCACAAGGACCTATCGTGACCCATCTACTTGAGTCCCCAGGAGCCCTGCCTGGAGTTACGAGGCGTGGGTGCTAATTCTGGTTGCCGGGTGGACCCCTTCTCTGCTTAGGGAGTGCACGGTGAGAGACGCTGGCCACCCGCTGGGCTCCCACCCCAGCTGACTTTGATTCAGCCCTTCGAACAGCCCGCCTCCCTGGTCCCTCTCCCTCCTCTTTGTGCCCACAAAGAGTAAGACCAGAGACTGGGAAGAATAAAAGGTGGGGCAGCAGGCCCCAGATCCACTGTGACTGTGCCACCTCGCCCTGGCCCACCCTTTCTCCAACTGGGACCACAGGCCCCAGGAGGCACTGGCTTACCCCCCTCTGCTCTTCCCTACCCATACTTATTCCTAGTCTAGAGCTCCTCTTCCTCTCTTCTTAGTCTTTTATAGCTCCCCCTTTTCTCCACTTTCTCCTTCCCACTTTCCCCTCTGGCCAATCTCCACATCTTAATTTCCTTGGACAGTTTGAGACCAATAGAGAACCCAGAGGTTGTGGGGGTAGAGGTACATGTCATTATCTCTTTCGTCCCTGTATGGTGTCAACCCAAAGCCTCCTCTATTAAGGGGACTTGAAGCGACTGTCCCCCAAAGGAGAAAGGAGAAGGGGTCGAGGGAGTGGGCCGAGGCCTCTCCTCCAGCCCTTTGGCACAGTGACGCTCTTACAGACACCTGAGTGCAGAAAGGAAAGCAGGACTCCAGCTTTACAAAATAAAGTGTTTGTTTATTATGAAATTAGAGATGGAGGCCCCTCCCCTTCCTCCCTCTTCCCCTTCCCCAGCTGCCTCCCTCTTTCCTTCCCATCCCTCCCCCTGGGGCCTGGAAAGCACACAAGACGATGCCCAGAGCTAGGATGCCCAGGGCCGGCTGACAGCTGGGCAGAGCTCCAGGGAGGCGGCCACTGGGGGCTGGAGCTCTTGCCCCGGGAGGTGAGCTGGCTCCCTCTCTCTGCTGGAGGCCAATGGAGCCAGGATGAGGCCATGAGTGATGGATGGAACCATGCGGGCAGGTCTGCAATGACAGGAGAGCCCGAGTGAGAGATGGGGCGTGAGGGAGGGCTTTGGGCCACCCCTGTGTTCCACATAGTCTAGGGACACTGACCTGGGGCAGAACATCCCCTGCAGGAGGGTGGGCAGCAGTGGCTGGAAGTTTCTCTTGTTTCTGGGATGGACAACGGAAGAAACCAAAAAGGCAGTCACAGGGACCCACAGAGAATGCGGGCAGATGTGGGCAGGAGACAGACAGAGAGCGTGTGTGCGGGCACAGGCGACAGACAGAGCCGTGAGTGACAGATTTAGAATGGGGGAGACCAAAACAGAGCCACAAGAAAGTGGAATCACAGTGAGAGAACGGAGAGATTCAGAGTCTGAGCCACACAACGCAGACCCAGACAGGGAGAGTGTCAGAGACAGAGACAGAGATCCCTGGAGAGAGACGAACAGACGACTCAGGACGAGGGAGGTAAGGAGGAGGTTGCCCTGGGGAAGTGGGGAGGAGGGACACGGGGATCGGGGAGGCCTGGGGACCCCTGGGCTGCTGCCGCCTGCCTGGACCCCGGGGGCTCACTCAGAGGGCCTGTGCGGCCGCTGCGCCATGGCGGGCAGGGCCAGGCCGGCTCTCAGGGAGCCGGGGGCTCCTTGGCCCCGTAGAGCTCGGCCAGGGTGCGGAAGAGCGGCCCCCAGTCATCCAGCGGCTCAGCGGGGCCCGGGGCGCCGCCGATCTCGCTGCCGGAGCCCAGGGAGCTGAGGGAGCCACAGGAGGAGCCCCGGCCCTCGTAGCCGTACACCTGCACCGAGTCGTAGGGTGGGACGCTGGGGTCGTCGTCTGCCCCGCGCAACCGCAGCGCCAACAGCTGCGCCATGTCGGCGGGGCCGTGGGGCCAGGGCTGGCGCGGCGTCCTGGCCCAGGGCAGCACATCTCGGCGCGCTGTCGGGCCGGGAGCCGGCGGGGCGGCCCCGTCGGGGTTTTGCAGGGCGCTGATGTCGAAGGCCTCTGTGTCCTCCTCGCCGCCGCCCTCGTCGTCGTAGGTGATGATGTTCTCACGCACGTCCTCCTCCTCCAGCACCATCAGGGCTTCCTGCTTCTGGCGTCGCAGGGCCACGAAGAGCACCACCAGGGCTGGGGGAGAGGCGCACACGGGCCGCTGAGCCGGCAGGGCCAGGCGTGGGGCAGCCTGGTTCCAATCAGAACGCCCTGGGGGTGGCAAGCCCTGGGTTTGACATCTGGCAAAGCTCGTTTGAATCCTGACTTCAACCCTTTACTCGCTGTGTGACCATGGAAAGTTGCTTAACTTCCCTGAACGTCTTTCGCCCTTAGATTGCTTGTGTGGAAAAGAGGGAAAACATATTTACCCCTCAGGGTTGTTGAAAGGATGAAATACCAAGTGCTGTGCCCAATGCCACACGGGGCCCAGAGTCAGGGCTCAATAAACAGTTTTTATGGCTCATGACTCTCATTAGATTGACAGGCCAGGGATATGAGGCCAGAGCTTTTGTCTCGGATGCATGAGGCAGTGGGAAAATCCAGGCATGAGGGTTCCTTCGAGACCTAGGATGGATTTCCCTATGTCCAGTGTCCTCGTTCCTCTCCACACACCCTGCAGGCCTGGACCCCACATTTATGTCCCACTGTGGCCTGACTCACCAAGCAGGGTGCCCACACAGGTGACGATGGCGAGCAGGGCCCCGGTGCTGAGCCCAGCAGGTGAGAGCTGAGCCTCGGGCCGGCAGGAGGCCACGGAGCCATCGGGCCGGCAGCGGCACACGCTGACAGTTACTGTGGCGGTGCTTCTCAGTGCCGGCTGCCCCCAGTCCCACAGTTCTATGGGGACCAGGTAGGGGGCCTGGCGGGGCGGGGCGGGGCGAGAGGGCAGCAGCAGGCTGGCAGAGCCATCTGTGGGAGAGGAAGGTGTTGGGTCACCTCCTGGGACACGTTCCCAGTAAGGCCGTTGCAGCCCACGGAGACAGCTTTCTGTGGGGAAGGTTTGCAAAGAGCAAAACCACATCCACCCTGTGTTGGTTTTTTTTTTTTGCCCCACTGCGCGCGCGGCTTGCAGGATCTCAGTTCCCCAACCAGGGATTGAACCCAGGCCACGGCAGTGAAAGCCCAGAATCCTAACCACTAGGCCACCAGGGAACTCCCCAAACCACATCCACCTTCTGTTGGGTGGAGGGCCCAGGTAGGCAGGCAGGGCCGAGGGTGGTAGAGGAGAGGAGGGAAGCAGGCATGGGCACGGTTGTAGGAGGCTACCCACCTTGGTTGTCCCGTACAGTGAAGTTGGCATCAGGGTCTAGAGGACCTTGAAGGGAGATACGGCTATTGTTGCCGACTTCATCTCTGTCCAGGGCCCTGAGGACCTGAATCAGCTGGGAGGAAGAAAAGAAGCCTTGTACGGAGTGGGCAGCTGGAGAGGTCTTGAGTTCCCAACCCCTCTGCCTCAGCGGCTCACCTGGCCGGGGGTTGCAGATTCACACACAAAGGTGTCGTGGGGCTCAGCCAGCTGGGGAGCATTGTCATTCTCATCCAGGGTCCGGATGGCCACTTGCACCCGGGAGGCCTGTGCGGAGCTGTCTGGAGCCAGAAACACAAACACGTACACCCCATGCAAGCACACACAACACACGGGGTGTGTGGGCATGGATGCCACACGTAGCACATAGCATGCATGTGGGATACGTGAGATAATGCATGCAATATGCAAGTAGCAAACAATGTTGTGAAATGAATGGAACGAGTGCATACAGCAGCCATGTGGTACCCAAGATGTGTGCAATACATATACCATATACACTCAACAGGAGTGTAGCACCCATAACATACATATACAATAACCCACATGCAGGGTACACGTGCCATAGAGGAAAGGTAGACAGAGGATGCATACCGGATGCACACAGACAGTAGCCATGAAACATACAAACACATTCATACCATCCATTTGATGTACACTCAGTGCTTTAAAACAAATGCAACATACATGAAGTGAATGTTCGATATATACAGTGAATGTAGTATCACGACCCCCAAGATGCAGAGAATGCGTTTTCATGCACAAAACCGGTGGACACACACACACACACACACACACACCATCAGAGGTCTGGGAGGTTGTGGTGTAGCAGTGAGTATCACTTAGAGTTGACCTTGGGGAGGGAGGAGCTACGTGATACTCAGGGGCAGAGCCAGGCCACCCTGGGTACCACAGCCAGACACAGGCCCCCTCGTCATTGGGTGGCTCCCACCATTACCCTGCCTTGCTTCTCACTGCCAGTGGCATCCAAGAGAAAATGGAAATTATGCATCCCTGCCTGCCCCAGTGTTCACCTCCTCTAGGCTAAACCTCACAGTTCCTTTAGTCTTTTCCCCGAGTTGAGGGAGAGCTGGCTGGCTTTTGGGAAGGTGCTGAGCTGACAGCCTGGGCAGAGGAGCAGACTGCCTGGTTAAAGGGTCTGGGATACCCTGAGATGGGACAGGGCTGGGGTCCATTCCTTCGCTGCAGTTAAGGCCCAGGGCCTGCTAGTCAATACTGGGGTGCAGGATTTGGCAGGAGATGAGAAGACACTGAGGGGAATACACACACACACACACGCAGGGCTACGTATACACAGGCAGCCACAGACACGCTACATATACCACAAATACACACAGGGATGTTCACACAGACAGACACGCATGCACTGCCACAGAGCTGCATGGTCATAAACATAAACCTATCTACATACAATTCGACATGTATGAGAGGCAGTATGGCAGAGGAGATAACAGCTGAGATTCTGCAGCCTGACTGGGACTGAGGCCCCACCACTTAATGTCTGTGTGACCTTGGGAAGTTACTTAACTTCTCTTTGCCCGAGTTTCCTCCCTTTAAAATGGGGGAAAAAATCGTACTTTTTCATAAAGTTGTGGTGATGATTAAATGAATTAACCCACATTTGGTACTTAGAACAGTGTCCGATACACAATAAATAGTAAATTATTACTATCTGTCCACAAACACACGCACAAAACAATATATACAAACAGCTACTTGTATCTATCACTATGTACATCCAATTACACATATGCACAAATAATATAAATACAATTCTATACACTCAACTACGTACACGTATATGCAGCTATAGATGTATACTCACAAACATGGGTATGTATGTATATGTACTTTCCACACGTATGGAATCATACACATGTAAGTACACACCCACGTGTACACACACACATAGCTCTTCACTGACATGTACAAGCACGTATGCACAGAGGGACAACTTCCCTAAACAGGACACAGACGGCAAATGTAGGAGACCCTGAGGCATGAGCAGGCGTGGTGAGGAGAGGTTCATAGAAGGGAGGGAGGTCTAAGGCTGAACCACACTACTGGTGACCGGTGACTGACATGGGCAGTGCATGGAGTTGGTCCCTCTCCCCACCCTTGCGGGCTCCCGGCAGGGCGTCCCAGAGAGGGGTTCCTGGCACCACCTCCCCACCCCGGCCCCGGTCAGCTCCCAGAGGAGGGGCCCAGCCCCTCCCTGACGCCCCTTCAGCCTGAAGCAGAGAGTGGGCCAGGCAGGGGTCTCCCAGGGTGCAGGAAGTTATTCAAGGTTAGGTTTATTTCCGGGTTGGGGAAAGTCAGGTATGGGAGCCAACTGAAGGTGAGGGGAAATGCTCAGGCAGACCCACTGTGCCCAGCCCAGGCAGGAGACAAGAAGGCCTGCCTGGTGGTGATGATGCAGGCTGGGGACCCAGTGGCTGTATGCTGGGTGAGGGTGTGATGGCACTAGCCGCCCTCCCCCACCCTCATACGTCCCCAGGGACGGCCCCTCTGCTGGGAGGCTGCTGCCTCCTCCCGGGTCTCCCGGGGGGCCCAGGACTCCTCACCGACTTCTGTGGCCAGCACTGTAAGGTTGTGCCAGACACGAGCCTCGCGGTCCAGGGGCACTGCCGTGCGGATGGTACCATCTTCAGGCTCGATGGAGAAGCAGTGCTCCGGGTCCGTGTCGGGGAGGATGGAGTATCTGGGGAGATGGAGTGGGGCTGGGGGCTGATCTGCGGCAGGGCCAGAGTTTGCAGCTACCCCTCCCTCCCTCTGTTCACCTTGCTGGGCCTCATGGCTCAGCTGGGCAGAGGGCCTGAGCTGGCCAGAGACGTGCACCCAGAGCCATAGTTCACGTTAGGGTCCCCTCAAAAGACAAATATCCCCGGGGAGTCATCAACATTAAACACCTGTCCTAACATGCCGGGGACTGGGTTTCATGGGCGTGCAGGGAGAGAGACAGAGGTGACGTCGGGTAAACACTGCCTGTCTTTCCGACTTCTGGGGCTCTGCTCTGGGGACCAGGGACCGAAGTTCTAGCCCTGCTCTGTCTCAGGCCAGCTGTGTGACCTTG
Source organism: Monodon monoceros (assembly GCF_005190385.1). Classification (NCBI taxonomy): domain Eukaryota; kingdom Metazoa; phylum Chordata; class Mammalia; order Artiodactyla; family Monodontidae; genus Monodon; species Monodon monoceros. The sequence continues at coordinate 100,312,617 of NW_021703778.1, forward strand.
GGCAAATCTTTTAACCTGTTTCCTCAACTACAAAATGGGAATGACTCCCTCAGTGCTATGACAGGGATGCTGGCTGGGGCGGTGGAAAGAGTGGGTCTTCTTGGGGCCGACAAGTCCGGATTTGAATCCCAGCACTGCTACTTACTGACTGTGCGACCTTGGGCAAGTTACTCAACCTCTCAGGGCCAGGTCTCTAAAGCAGGGGTCCCCAAACCCCAGGCTGTGGACCAGTACTGGCCCATGGCCTGTTAGGAACTGAGCCACACCGCTCGCGTTACCGCCTGAACCATTCCCAACGCCCCCCCAACCCCCCTCCGTCCGTGGAAAAATTATGTTGCACAAAACCGGTCCCTGCTGCCGAGAAGGTCAGGGACCGCAGCTCTAAAGCAACCGGAGCTGACACGGTTACTACGCTTATCTACTATCCGACTCTCACAGGTTGTTGGGAGAAGGAAATGTTATCAAGTGGGTAAAACGTGAAGCGCTGAGCGAGCGGTCGATAGCCACGGCCATCAACTGATCCATCGCCCTCATCAGATGAGATTCCATCTGCTCGCACTGCCACTGGGAGGCGCTACTATCATCCACCCAGAGGGATGGGTGGAGAGTGTGGGAGGGGTTAGCAAGGTCCTCCAGCCCTGCCCTGGCCCCAGGCCTGCAGCAAGGGAGACTTCTGCCAGGAGGTGAGCGCGATTTGCAGTAAAGGGGGCACATCCTCGGGCGGGAATAGCATGCTGCTGGGCCCTGGCCCTGAGCCCGCCTGCACCCCAGCTCACCTGATCGGGCTGGCCTGGGAGTCCAGGTCAGCAGCTGACACCTGGCCCACCAGGGTCCCGGGAGACTTGTTCTCGGGGACTGCCAAGATGTAGGCAGCCTGGGTGAAAGCGGGTGGTTCTGGGGCATCCTGCACAGCCACGCGCACTGAGGCCACGTCCTTGAAGGGCCCTCGCCGCAGGTAGGCTGGGTCGATGAGTGTGTTGGTCGCCTCCACACGGAAGGAGTAGGAGCGACGGGTCTCAAAGTCTAGGGGCTGTGGTGAGGGGGACGGAGTGACTGAGGCAGGGGGGAACCCGGGAGGTGGGCACCAGAGGGGCAGTGGCCTCGGTGGTCGGGGTGGGGTGGGCGCGGGTTACTCGGTCAGAACTCTAGGTCTGCCCCCAGTTCCGTCAGACTTGCTCTGTGCAAAGTCCTGAGCCAGTCACTCCCCCGTTCTGGCCCTTAGGCCCTCATCTGAAAGATGAGGAGATGACCGTAATCTCTAAGCTCCAACACAGGGATCCCGACCGAGCCTGTTCTAGCCCTGTTAGAAGCGTGTCCCATGGGGCAGGAGGCAGGTGTGAGTGGGTCCGCAGCGCTGGCAGACGGGAGGCTAACCTTGCGGACAGTGAGGAGGCCATCTCGACCCCGGGCGTCTGTGCTGATGCTGAAGGCCTCGGACCCCTCCCCATCCAGGATGCTGTATGCCATGAGGGCGTTGTCCCCCAGGTCTGGGTCCTGGGCCCGCAGCCGGCCCACCAGGGTGCCCGGCCCAGCGGTCTCCACCACGGAGAACTGGTACAGGCCTTGGAGTGGATGGAGGGAGACGTTCTGAGAGAGGTCCCCGGTCCTCCTCCCTCCCCCAGCACATCCTTCTCCCAGGCCTGGCTGGGGGAGGGGTGGGGGAGGCTTCTCCCGAGGCTGTAGGGCTGGGGGGTGGTCAAAGGGCGGCTCAGGCGGGGCACTTGTCCCTTACTCTGAGGGAACTTGGGGGGGTTGTCGTTGACATCGCTGAGGGTGACCGTCACCGTAGTGCTGCCCGACAGCCCCCCCATGTGGCCGCCCATGTCCTTGGCCTGAATCACCACCAAGAACTCCTCCTGTGTCTCGCGGTCCATGTTGGGGATGGCGGTCCGCACCACTCCTAGGGGGAGAGACGATGAGTCAGGGGGTGCCTGTCCCCACGGCTGCCCTACCCGCCTCCCAAGCTCTATCCTCACCAGTCTGGGGGTCCACAGAGAAGAAAGGCAGTCCATCCAGCACAGTGTACACCAGCTTGGCACTGTTCCCGTAGCTGGGGTCATCGGCATCGTGAGCAGTCACCTGGATCACTGATGTCCCTGTGGGGGACCCCGGCACTCCGCTCACCCGGGGCAGAGCCAAGTGGGGAAGAAGGGTAGATGGGCGGGACCCACACATGAGCGGGGCTGAATTGCAGGAGGTGGGTTCTGGGGCTGAAAGCAGTCGGGGAAGGAGAGGTGAGGGCACTCTAGGAGATGGGATCCGGGATGTCCAGACCTGGGGTACTCACCGACATTGGACATCTCGGGCACTGTGGCGTGGTAGGGCCCAAGGGGAAAGATGGGTGGATTGTCGTTGATGTCTTGCACCTTGATAATGAACTCCGATGGGGGCTCCAGGGGTCGGTTGGAGGCTCGGTCCACAGCTTGGGCCAGTAGAACATACTGTGCCTTCTCCTCCCGGTCCAGGCTCTTGGTGACATGGATATTGCCTGTGGCCTCGTCAATCACAAATACAGTGCCTGCCCCCTCTCCGGTCAGCAGGTACTTGGTGCGGCCCTCACCCCTGTCCACATCTGAGTGCAGCTGTAGGGATCGGGGAAACATGGCAGCGGGTTCCAAGCATAGGGACAGAAAGTTAGAGTCTAAATCTAGGATTGGGTGGAGTGTTGGGTGTCCTGAGGGACCAAGGTCATTGCAGAAGTGATGAAGTTACAGGGCAGGGCCTTGAGGGTCAGGGTAGACATGGGAGGGGTTGATCCCTACCTTGCCAATAAGGACAGGCTCTGGTCCGGCATATTCCTCAATGACAAAGAACTGGTTCCACACCCAGCTCCGTCGGGTCCGAAGCAGTGCTGGTCCTGGGGCCCCCCGGGACCCTGCCCAAGCCAGGGCTGGGGCTGCCAGGCGCCCCATGCAGCTCCAGCCACCCAGCCAGGTCAGCAGGAGCCTCACCAGGCCCCACATGTTTGGGCTCAGCCAGGGCTCTGTTCACTGCTCCCGGGTGCTGAGGCATGAGCTGGCTGGGGCAGAGGGACAGATGCTTTGGGGCTGCCCCATGGATCCACACCTGCAGGATGCACAGCTGTTTACGGTTAAGGAAACCCTTAAACTCTTAAACCTCCCCAAAGTTAGATGCGGAAGATCACACCTCCAAGGAACCAGACGCCCCACTGCCCAGAACCCAGACTAAGACAGAGAGCAGACAGTCTGATCTTTCCCTCCACCCAGGCTCTGCCCGTATTCACCTCCAGCCCTCCAAGCTGATAAATCTCCGGCCACTCAACTCTGAGTAGAGAAGCTTGGGAAGAAAATAGGAGAGGGGATGCTGGGAGGGCTTGGAACCCCAAACTGGCCCCTCTGCTCCCAGGGTGGGCATGCAGCTTGGGGCTGGAGGAGATGGGGGCTACCAGGGAAAGGGCTTAAAATCCAGGGATTGGGATTCATGGAGGTGGGGTCTCAGTGCGCCTAGGTCAGGCTGAGATGACAAGCAGGGCAGCCTCAGACAGCGTTGAGAGCCTGTGAAAGTCCGTCCTCCACAGGCACTCCGCCTCTCCAGAACCTGCCCCCGGCACACAGCTAGCTGAAGTCCTTGAAGGGGGACTGGGCTCCCGAGGCAGAGTGGGGGGCCAGAGCTGAAAGAAGAGGGGTGGTAGAGGCCGAAGACTGGGGAGGGGGAGCAGAGGCAGACCCAGAGGCTAGAGACACAGCGTGATTAAGGGTGAGACCAAGACTCAGGGACTGTCAGACAGAGACAGAGACAGAATGGCAGCAAGAGACAGGAGGAAAGAGATCAAAGGAGGTAGCCTGGGTGCCTGAAAGGCAGAGAGGAGTCACGGGTACCAGGATTGAGAATGGGTGGAAGAGGGGGCAGAGGGGCTTTCAGTACGTGTGATGACCAGGAAGGGGCAGCTTTAGCTGCCGGGGTCAGACCAGGCCGCCCCGGTGCGGAACTTCATTCTGGGAGAAGGGGCAGCCAGGAGGGGCTGCGGGAAGGAAGCTAGAGGACCCTTCCCACCACTGTCTCCTCCCTCTCCTCCAACGGGCACCCCTCAGGTGGCTGTGGCTGCGCCCCTCCTCCCCTAGAGCAGACATACACCTGACAGTCCTTTCCTTCCCGAGGGAAGAGGGAAGCCGGGGGCCAGAGAGGGAGGCGGGACGGAGAGAAGGAAGGCGATAGAGGACTGGGAAACAGGATAGCGGGAAGGGAAGGGAAGAGGAGAGCAGAGGGAAGGAACGGGGAAGGAAAGGAAAGCGGGAAAAAAAAAGACAGGAGAGGAGAGAAAGGTGGAGGAAGAAAAAGGCAAAGAGGAAGAGATGGAGCAAGACAGGGCAAGAGGGAGAGAGAAGGGTTGGGGAGCCAGGGAAGGGGCAGAAAAGGCAGAGAGAAGGCAGGATGAAGAGAAATCGAGGGAGAGGAAGATGGGAAAAAGAGGGAGAGAGAGGTGCGAGGGAAGAAGGGAAAGCGGTAGAGCGCGGGAGAAGGGGGCCGGCAGTGGGCTCCCAGTCGCGGAGCGCACCGTTCACCGCTCTGAAGACACCCGCAGGCTGCGGGCCCCCTGCTGCCCCTCCGAGGATTCCCAACCGCGGGCTCCAGGGCAGGCGCCCTTACCTGGCAGTGCCAAGGGGCCCAGCCCGGTGGGGAGCGCCCCCGCCCGCCCCCGTCGCCGGGTCCCGGGGGCGCAGCCCCGAGCCGATCGGAGCGGGCGCCGCGGCTCCGCTGCAGGTCTGAGCAGCCCCGGCTAGAACAAGGGAGCGAGACGGAGGGGGCGGGGGAAGGAGGCTCCGCCTGCGGAGGAGCGAGGCGCCTCCGCGCCGCGCGGGAGGGCCCAGCCTCCGACCCTCCCCGGCCAGCCCTGGCCGCGCAGCGGGGGGGCGGGGGCGGTGCCTGCTGCCCGCCCCCTCGGCGCTGCCGGGCGCATACAGATGCGGTACCCCTCCCGGGCCGGGCCCGCAGCGCCTGGAGGGGCACTCGGGCGGGAGGGCTTCCAGGCCACGGCGCCAGGCCGTTTCCGAAGAGCTAGCGGAGAAGGCGCACCCGGGAGCGCGAAGCGGCCCGCACGCCCCCCGCAGCCGGGCGAAGGGCGAGCGCACGGTGAGCAGGGGAATCTGGAGCCCACTGCGGAGGCCCGGCTCGCCGCCCCCGGACCAGCCTTGGAGGCTGCTGTGGACCCCGGCCGTGAGGCGGCAGCATTTTGGGAACCTGTGCAGGGAAGGGTAGCGGGCCGGCTACGGGCTTTAAGCACAGCAGAAAGGTCCAGGGAGTCCGCGGGCTGGGCCCAGGGAACAAACAGGGCAGGGACCGAGGCGACGTCGGCGGGAGGGCACGGAGCCTTTTTGGGAAGCTCATTTACAGGAGCCTACTGAGCGAGCGGCTGCCGCCCCCTGGTGGCAGTTATGGGCGGCACCTTGAAGGTGGTGACCAGGTGACCAAATGCCTCTAGCACAGCACCGGGACACCCCTCTTCCCAGGGCGTCTTTCCCTCGGCCCTCCAGCGAGGAAGATCCACAGCTGTGTGTGGCTAGAGCCGAGGCAGGGATGGAGGGAGGGTGGGAAGTCCCTGCTCCAGGAAGCAGCAGCCTACGTTAAGTGTATGGAACGCAAGCAATGCTGGCTGCTCTGCATGCTGCAGCCTCCCCTTCAACATGGCTCTCACCCAGGCCCTGCCCAAGGAAAGCCACTCAATCACACTAGTTAAAACTAAGTCAGATTTTATTATTTTCCATAGACCACATCATTTAATAATAAAAAAAATAAAAATAAAAATTGAACAAAAGGAAAAGGTGGATATAAAGTGGAACCGGTGGGCAGGAGGCATGGGCTGCAGGACCAAAGAGACTGGGAACTGCAGGGGCCCTGGGACTCAGGAGGAGATGCTGATTCAGCTCATAGGTGACCCAGTCCTGGCCCCGGCTGTTCCCAAAAGGGGGGTGCAAGTACCAAAGGAGGTGGTGAGCAGGATGGAGGAAAAACGAGAGAGAGGTTTGGGGCTCCTGGCTGTTCCCCAGCTCTGGGCCAACCACCTCCCTCCCTAACATAGCTCCTCCCTCTCACAGACTTAATGGGAAATGAGAGGGAGGAGAGGGCTAAGTCCCAAGAGATAGATTACGGGGGTAGGGTGGGAAGATGCCCACTGCTCCATTTGGTATGTGGGGACAGGTGGCAGCCAGACTTCAGCACTGGGCAAATGGTGTGAAAGACCCCTGGTTCCAGGGTGGTGGAGATTGTACCTATCCCTCTGTGGCCTTGAAGCCCCCTGGGGCAGGGTGACCAGTGCCTGCAGCTCTCCCTAGTGTTCTCCCGGCTAGCGGCTAGCGGCGCCCACCCCGGTCCCGCACAGGCGTGCTCCGACTCCGGCTCCTGCTGTGGCGCTTGGTGTCTCTGCGGTCCCTCTCCCTGCCTCGTTCCCGGTCCCTGTCCCTCTCCCGATCTCGATCTCCCCTGTCCCGCTCCCTGTCCCTCTCTCTCTCCCTGTCCCTCTCCCGGCTGTGCTCTCGCCGCTTCTCTCGCTCCAGCTGTCGGGTCCGTTCCCGCTCCGCCTCCTTCTCCCGCTCCTTCTGCTCTTCTTCTTCTTGCTCCTTTCGCCGCTTCTCCCGCTCCTTGGCCCGTTCAGCGCGCTCTGCCTCCTTCTGAACAATCTGCAGCAGGCAGGGACGGCAGAGAACAGGTACCTCAGCCCTGCTCACGAGTCTCACCTGGTCTCCCTGCACCTGGACCCTGCGCTCTTAGCTCGGGACCACTGTCAGCCTTCCCGCTATGCAGGAAGGGGCAGGGCCTCAGCAGTCACATCTGTCCTCGTCTCAGAGCCCCAAGCCCTCCTCCCAGTCTTCATCTTTTATGCCCACGACAGGTAGTGGCACCATCCATGCCTGGCCTCTGGTATTTCCTAAGCTAACTCGATGTGAACAAATCTCTATTCTCTCTAGTGGAGTAGCATAAACCTACAATTCCCAAAAGGCCCATCACAAAGAAACGGAGATTTAAAAAGCTAAAACCCCTAGAAATTAGAAAGAGAAACAGCTGAGCTTATTAAACACAGATTTCTCAGCTAACTAAAATCAACTTCCAAGAAGCACGGTTGGCACCACCAGCTTCCTGGGACACACACAGAGTTCCGATCTCGTGTCTACCTCTATCCTTTATGGGTCTGGCTTCTCTATGGCCCACTCAATCAACTGGGTCTTAAAACTGCCTCTTTCTGTGATGCTTAGCTTCTGCCTTATTATTCTAAGCCAATACCTGGGCCTATTCACTCTCGTAGTCACATGACTCTCCCCTTGCTCACTCCCAAGCCTTGATGTAGCTTGGCAGGTGGTTCCTCCTGAGCTTGAGAGTGCCCCTCAAGGCAGGAAGGCGTGTGCTCACCTGGCTGTCAGTCAGTGGGAGCCAATAGATGCAGGGAGCTGCCTTGGTCTTACGGAAAAGGTCGTCCAGCAGCTTGGCAGGTGGTTCCTCCTGAGCTTTCTCTGAGGTGGAAGAAAGTGAGTCAGACTTGATGCATATGACTCTGTGCCCCGTCCCACCTGGGTCCCTTTCCCACCTACTACTGAGTATGTGTGCCCCCCATAGCGAAGTACCTTTCTTCTCACTCTTCTTTTCTTTAGACTTTGCGCGTTCCTTGCGGCGGCGGTCACGGGACCGTGATCGGGAACGGGGCCCTTCTCGAACTTTGTCCCGATCCCATTCGCGCTCTGATCGCGTTCGCTCCCGCCGCTCCATCTCCCGTTCCCGCTCTGCCCACTGTTCCCGCACCGCCCGCTCCTGCTCCCGCTGCTCTGCCCTGGGGTGCTGTGGTGGCTGGGCTGGGGGCGGGGGCGGGGGGTGCAGCGGCCGTGGTACCCCCTGCTCCTCTGTCTTAGTTTCAGAGGGACGGTCCACCAAGAGGCCTCGGTGATAATCCAGCTGCGGGTAGAGGAGGGACAAGGATAGTCAGGATGAAGATGACATCACTCACACTGAAGGAGCCCAGGTACCAGTGAACAGACTTTGGAGCCCCATGGTTCAACTAAAGGAACCAAAGAGGAGGGAAAAGGAAGCTCAGTGATGGCAGGTTTGGCCGGGATCTCAGCTGGAATCTAGCGGATAACAGCCTCCCCTGCCCCTACCCGCCTCCTTCCTTTCCCTTGGTTTCTTACCTCATCTTGCTCAGCATAGTCAGCACAGAGGAATTTGGGGTTGGACTGGGGCCATTTGACCCCATGTAGAGCTGTGCGGGTGGCAACTGCTTCCTCTACTGTCGAGTACTGACAGAGGGAGGGAGAAGGCAGAGGGTCACAACAGGCCTTCAACCCTTCCCACTTACCACAATGTCCTCAAATCTGCCCACGATGGTCACAAAAGGAAATACAGGCCACAACCTAGAGAATCAGTTTCTTCCCCTCACCGTTACAAAGCAGTGAGATTTGATCTTGTCAATCCAGAAAGCCTCTTCTACCAGAGTTCCTGTACGTCCCAACAATTCCTTCAGTTGGCCTAAAGTGAAGGGACGAACCTGCCAATGAAAGCGAAATTTCAGGGTCTTAAAGAAGGCAAGAACTATACTCATGTAACTAGTCTGAAGGTTTCCCACACCACTGTCACAGGAGTATAGCTTCCAAGTCTGGGTGAGGCCAGAGAGGTTAGGAACCCTCCATCAGGAATGTGAGAAGAGTGGTAACACTGTCTAAGACATCATGGGCCAGGCTCTCTACAAATTCTCAAGACAACCCTGCAGGGTGATACTTTTTTCTCCCCATTTTTCAGATGAGACAGGTTGTGAGGTAAAATAACTCACTCAATGAGTGAGTAACCAGCAGGTCCAGGAGTTGAACCTAAGAAACATGAGTCCAAAGCTCAGACTCTAAACCAAGCTGCACTGTGGGAAAAAAATGACTTACCAAATTGGAGATGTGGACGATGTTACTGATCTTGCCCCGGGGTGGGGAGGGCACTTGAGCAGTCCGGACTGGGTCATCAATTGTAATGGAAACTCCCGACTTCTGCTGGCTAATGGAACGTCGAGTTAAGGTATCTCCTAAAGTCACTATCAAACAGAGCACAAGAATGACTTTCAGCAGGAAGCAATGCTGGCTCTTCCACCTCCAGCAGGACTTTAAAACTCCCTACCAGTAGTCACTGTCCCATCTAAATGTGCTGAGCACCTGCGCTGTGCAAGGTACGGTCCAGGCTGATCTCCTCATTATGGAGATGCAAAAATTAAACAGATTCAAACCTAGCCCTCAAGCAGCTTGATAACTAGGAGAAGACATGTGTAAAATACTAGAACACGAGGCAGAAAACATTAAACGCTTTAAAAGAGGTCCAAATAAAGTGCTCTGGGAATTCAGGCGGCCACATGTTTCACTCATAATGCTGCACCTACCTTTCTTTACTTCATGCTCCACAGGTGGGGGCAAGGCCACCTCTACTGAGACCTGGGGAGGTACAGGGGCTTCTGCTTCAGGCTCCTTCTCTTCTTCCTCCTCTTCCCTCTGCCCATTCTCCTGGCCCTCGGAAGGCACCACCTGTAAGGTATCAGATAACAGACGGATTCTTTTTTTTTTTTTTTTTTTTATTTATTATTTACTTATTTGGCTGTCCCGGGTCTTAGTTGTGGCATGTGGGATCTAGTTCCCTGACCAAGGATCAAACCCAGGCCCCCTGCATTGGGAGCGTGGAGTCTTAGCCACTGGACCACCAGGCAAGTCCCTACAGAGGGATTCTTAAACACCAAACAGGTACATTCTTTTCAGTTTCCGGTTTCTCGGGGAGAGATGGTGGTAAGTCAACCTAACATGCTTCTTCCACTAGGGAGGAAATTTCATTATTATGTTCACCTCCACCAGATCCTGGGATTTGTAGTGCCTCAACTCTGCCGTGAGGAAAACTAAGGCAGGAACTGGCAAATTTTTTCTGTACAGGGCAAGATATTAAACATTTTAGACTCTGTGAGCCATATGGTTGCAGTTACTCAACTCTGATATTATAGCACTTAAGCAGCCGGAGACAAGAGTAAATGAACTGGGCTTCCCTGGAGGTGCAGTGGTTAAGAATCTGCCTGCCAATGCCGGGACACGGGTTCGAACCCCGGTCCGGGGGATCCCACATGCCGCGGAGCAACTAAGCCCGTGTGCCACAACTACTGAACCTGTGCTCTAGAGCCCGTGAGACGCGACTCCTGAGCCCATGTGCCACGACTACTGAAGCCCATGCACCTAGAGCCCCTGTTCTGCAGCAAGAGAAGCTGCCGCAATGAGAAGCCCGCGTACCGCAACGAAGACCCAACGCAGCCAAAAATAAACAAAAAAAGAGTAAATGAACTGGGGTGGCTGTGTTCTTACAGAACTTTATTACAGGCTACAGGTTAGATCTGGTAGCCTGCTGACCCCTACCCTACAAGGGCCAACTCACCCAACCCTCTGCACAGATGGCAGACTTCCCTTCTAGGACTCTGCCTTAGCTCCTCATTCAGTTGCCCACTCTGCATCCATGGCCCCCTCCCCCAAAGTGGGGTGCAGGAGCCTTACCTGAGTGACGGTCCGGCATATTTTCAGCCCCTTGTCATGGGTCCCATCATCACCATTACGCTCTGTCTCATCCTCAGAGATTCGGGAGTCGTCAGCATGAAGATCCACAACAGCCTCCTGCCCCGCCAGGGGTTTGATGTCGGGGATGAGGCTCTGGGACACAGATACCCCCCACCCCGTTACACTGGGCCCATGTCTACTCCCACGTCATGTCTCATCCTCCCTTCCCCGGCCCCTCCCACCTCACCTTGAGTGATTCGGTGGTGATACTGATGGAGGGTTTCTTCTGTGTGGTGGCCGTGCTGGCTCCCCAACGCCGCTTCCGACTAGGCTGGCCCCCCTCTGTGTCACTGTTTCCAGCTGGCACCCCCTTGGTAGCTGCTGTCCCCAAGAAACAGGACCCCACAGTTAGATGCTCTCAGGCCCTCTGCTGGTTCACACCACAACACCCACAGAGAGCCTTCGACTGGAATTTTAGTAAAAGGTTAACTTAAGGAAACCACATTTGGGGACTGGGGAAACCATGCTTCAGAGTAAACAATAAAAGGCCTAGAGCCACTTCCTGAAAGATGAAAACTACTGATCTCTGAAGGCAACAAGGAAGAGCTAACTAGGCTGGTAAGCAATTTAAACTTTTAGTGGTAGAAAAATCTAAAGTACTGGGGAAGACAGATTGAGGATGACATGGGAATGAGAAAAACAAGACTATGTGATACTAAAATCCAAGTTAATTTAATTTTAGATCTGGTCATGCTTGAGGTTATTTTCACACTACAGATTGATATATTTAAAGTCATAAAGACCTATTATTTAAAGACCTATTTAAAGTCATAAAGACCAATGAGTTCCTCATTGGCAAAATGTTAAAGATGTTACTGTTGGAGGTGTGGGCACTCTCATTTTCTCAGACGCTCTCTTAGAATAAAGTGTAAACTGGTAAGCATTTTATCGGAATCCCTCAAACCCACTCCTCGTTCTGAGGGTTCAGACATCTGAAATAATAAAAGCAGGAGGACTAAATAAGAAATGGTAAGACATCTCACGGTGTATCTCATTAGGGTTAAGAAAGAAGTGTGACTGGGGAAAAATAACAAGGATTGTTTGTGAAGTTCTGAATTTTAAAATGAAACACTACCTACGCCCAAAAGATGTAGATTTGCTGGGTGGAGGTGGTGGGATGGCAGGGGGCGACGCAAGAATGCCACTGACAGAGAATGGGAATCTACTTCTCTATCAACTCTGATTTTTATGGTATTCCGAACCTGTATCAGGGATTTGGGGCTAGACTTACAGACAACGGAGATCTTCCTCTTGAATGATTTGGGCAGCGAGCTCTGTATAGAGAAGAAAAGGGGAAAAAAGAGAAAGAGACACACCCCACAGAGAGGGGGGAAAGAGGTTAGATGGGGCAGTCTTAGCATAGGCTCCAAAGACACAGAGAGAGAGAGACACAGAGACAGACAGAGACCAAAACAGAAGCGGCAAACGGCAAAAACGAAGCAGAATCAATGCAAGTTAGAGAAAAAAATAAAACCAAACATCACAGCAGGGAAAAGTCATCTAGTCCATACCACACCTATGTATTAGCTTAACCAGAAATAAGCTGGAAGAAGAATTTCAGTAGCCTCCCAGCCCTTTAGAAGCATTGGTCATGCCCTCTTCCACTGTCTCTACTGGTCGAGAGGATGCCAAGCCCAACAAGCTATGTCCAGAGCTGGGTCATCTGGTCCTTCTAAGGTCTTCCTTGCTAACTCGAGGAAAACACGAGGAAACAAGGAAAACCAACTTTGGGATGGCACTTTGACAACATAACCCTCCTCTTCTTCTCAGTGCCCAGCCTGACATCCACTGACATTGGCTCTGAGCGGCTTGGACAGCAGACTGTTAAGACTGCCCGGATGCCCACCACACTGTGGACGGCAGCACCAGACTCACTGGAGATGAGCCTCCTGAGCCAATTGCCAGCAGAGAGAATTTAAAGGTGTCTTTGGTAAAGACAAGTTTTTATGCAGGGCAGACTGTCCCTAGGGAGTTTCAGACTTTCTGACCACTGTACGGAGCTCTAGCAGAGCCTTTACTGTTTCTTCTCCAAATAGGGCTCATGCCTTAGGGGCTCTGCCAAGGACCAGAAACTTCCAAACTTGCTTTTGAGCAAGTCTCTGCCCCAAACACTCAGTGGGAGAAAGACTGTGGACAGAGCAAAAAGAGGAAGAGAGAGAGCAAAAAAGGGAATAGAGCATTTTAGATTTAAGTGCTTATTTCTGGAAAAACTAAGACCTACCACCCTTCTAAAGGGTAGGGCAGGAACCCTCTTGATGAAATCCCTTTTCCCCATCCACCCCCCAGCCCCGTTTGTGTCGTCTAACCAAGTCTCCTTGGTCTCCGTTAAGGGCCAGCCTGACCCCTAGCCAGGCCGCTCTCGATGGGTAAGTTAGTGAGAAAAAAAAAAAGTCTTAATTAAAACAGGAAAAACATGAACCAAATAAATAAACAAATCCAATAAAGAAATCAGAAAAAAAGATAAAGAAAAAAATTAAAATAAAAGATTAAAAAAAGAGGAGAAAGAAGAAAATAAAGAGGAAAATAAACTAGGAATATGACAAATGTTCCAGGTACCATCTCACACCTGGGATCTTCAGTTCAGCCAATCGCACCTCACTGTGTACTGTATCTAGTCAACCGCCGGTCCAATCAGAATGAGCCCTCCCTGCTAGGCGCTGTGCAATTGGTGGGGGGTTGGGTTGGCAAAAAAGGTGGGCGCACGGCGTGGTGGTCAGCACGGCACTGCCAGAGTCCTCCCAGGGGCGCAGGGGGGGCGGGAGGGAAACGTGTGGGGGGACGCTGCCCAGTTTCCATGATGTCAAGACAGTTCACTGGTGGTGGCCAGGCTCAGCGAGGGGTACGGGGGAAAGGGGGCAGAGACATCAGTCCTGGCCCTGTAGGGGCATCATCTTGCAGTCCCTGATGAGATGGCCTGTATGTAGCAGAAATGGTCCTGGCCTTTTATCGTGAGAGGCAGGACCCTATGTCCATCAGTGGCAAGCTGCAGCAACACCACCACCCAATACTTGGAATCCAGGTGATGACTCCAGAGTCCCTTTCTCCTCTGCCTGTAACTGGGGAGGGGGTCCTCTCACCGAGTGGGATCATGGAGCCTCTGTTGAAGGCAGCCTGGGGGTAGTAGGTGGGTAGCCCCAGGACCTGGCACACATTCAGCAGCAAGGTCAGAATACTTTTCTTCTGAGAGTGGTGTGTGGCATCTCCTCAGGGACTCCAGCTGAGACAGCGGTTCCAGTCAGGTGGGTGGATGAGCCCCTGCCTCCAGGGATGGAGGAGAAGTTGGAGCAACCAACATATGCTGCCCTTCACCATGGACAACAGGGACCAAAGGAAAGTCCATCTGATGAGCAAGTGGTGATACATGGCTGGGCTGTCATCAGCCTTAAATCTCTGGGCTCAGACCCTAGACTTCTCTGCAGGGTTCCTAGTCGTCACAGCTTAAGCGGAGAGCCCCATTCAGTATTTTACAGCATGGCACTGTGATCACAAACATTGACTCTTTAGGAGGTCTTGGTGCCCTAGATGGGGATCCCAACAGTCTGTAGCAAATAAGGCAACCCAGAGTCCTCAAAAGGGCAAGGGCGTGTGGGCAGGCGCCCCAGCACTGACACAAGCTCTTCTTGGGGTGTCCCAAAGAGGGAGATGATGCAAGTCCACCCCTTTCCAAATGCTTTTTGCTTTCTCAATACAAGTCTCTCCAGAACAGTGCTCTTCTTGGCCCCCTGATGTAAGCAAGGCAGGGAGGCAAAAGGGGGCCCATCACAGGATCCCATACACATGCCCCCCTCTGGCCAAGACACCTGGATAGCAGACTCGGCTGACTGGGCAGCTCAGGAGCAGCGGGTGGGTCCAGAGGAAGAGGCGGCATCAGCGATTGGCCAGTTGGGCAGGGTTATATTTTACGGGCGGATTACCGTACATGAGGTACTTGGACAAAGTTTTACGGGGAAGAAGGACCTTGTAATAAATAATATTCTGCACATCAAATCACGTTCACCGGCCCCCACCCCCGCAACACACACCAAAGAAAGGCTACACACACAACAGTCCCTCCCACCCTATTACCCTACTCCCAAACCCAGCTAATTCTTGCTCTAATTACTTTAAGAGCCAAGAAGACTTCGCTGGCTCTGATGGGGGGAGCCCCCTGAATTGGGTTCAGGACACAAGATAAGATATATGCCAAAAAAGTAAGTAAAGAGGTCACAAAAATGGGGAAGGGGCCTTTGGGATGACCCCAGGGGCTGGCTTCTAAGTAGCTACATCTCTGCAATGAGACCACTAGGGGGCAGATGAGGAACAAAAATTCCTCAGCATGGTGGTCAGCTGAGAACCATCACGGCCCACTAGATGGCGCTGATCTCCAACACACTTCTAAAAAGGAGGGAAAGCTAGAGGGGTTACCACAGGGAGAAGCTAAAGAAGGTAGCCGGTAAAGCTGAGCCTGGGTCTTAAAGGGCCATTAACTGACTTTCCCGCTGGTTACAAACTTCCCCACCTGCACTACTTCCCCAACAAGGAAAGGGGAATAAAGGAGCCCTGTTCCCATCACAAGGGGTCTCCCTTGCTAAACCAGCGAATTCTCCCTTGGCCCTATCCTGATCCAAGTCTTTGCCTAGTCCCTTCTTTAAGCTATCCCACTGTGTACGAGGGATCACCGGAGTGCTCTATTCTTTCCCCCAGGTCCACTCCTGCCCACCCACCCCAGCAGGTGGCTTGGATATTTACCTCTTTCTTCTCCTCATCCTCGGCACTGCCCTCTGGGCGATCATCATTGCTGACTTGGTCTGCAATAGGCATGGGGGGCTCTGGAACCTCATTTTCAGGTCTGTTTTCACTTGTGTCCATGGTCACTTCCTCCTTCTCCTCACTGTCAGTATGGGGAGAGGTTGGGAGGGAAGGGCAGGAAAGAACCAAGGGGAAGAGAGAGCAAGACGTTAGGTTTTGGGTCAAGGAAACCCCCATGCCTCATCACTTGGGTGGGATTGGGAGGGCTGCTTTTTAGATCAGACTAGAGACCTTGTCCCCCCAGGAAAACCAGGAAACGGTTTTCCTAGGGGAAAGAGCACAGATCACAGCAACCACATTCACTCACTGCCCAGATGGGATAAAGCTGTGATGTGTGGGGTCAGGGCTCCAATGTTCTTAGGTAATTCACCAGAGTACCCCTATATGAAGAGGAGAAACGTCCCTCTCTGCAAAGTCCCTCAAAAGTAACTGTGATTTGCCTACAACCCCGTGGCCTCCCTAGACCTGGGCGCAGACACCTTTACTTAGCCAAGCTGCATGAGAATCTAAGGGAAGCCTGATTCCTTAAAAAGAGGAGAAAGAACAGCCAGGGCTGTGGCAGATGATCCCAACCTTGGGTTTAATCAACTGCTTCGTAAGTAAAAGCCTACTGACCCTCAGGGTCTGCAGACACCAGGAGTGGAGAAAGGGTGGGGGTGAGGGCTGCAGGGAGAGGAAGGCTGGCGAGGGTTCAAGCTTCAACAGGGACCCCCTCTAATCCAAAAGGAAAAACAAAAACTGCCAGACAGAGTATGAAAGCTCAGAGAAGCACCAGGCCACTTTTACCTGCTCAGAGGTGTAGGAATTGTTCTTACATTCGGCCTTCGCCCAGTTTCTCCCACTCCCTTATTCCAACTTCCAAGAGATAAAGAGAGCAGGCCTCCCAGTCAGGACACACCCTCCCCTACACCACGCATCCCCCCCACAAACGCTGAACCCACTCCCCCACCCCTCTGAATCACACAAGTCAGCTCCCATTGCAGGCAACGAATCCCAGAGGTTCACTTCAGATAAACTATCTTCCCATCTTCTTTTTTCTGTCTTCATCCTGAACTTCTTAACTCTAATCTCATCCCCACTACCACCCAAACACTGAGGGGTAAAAAAATCAAATCAAGATGATCAGGGGCCTAAGTCTCAAGAGAGGAGAAAGCAAGCCTCCCCAGGCTGACCATCACCAGAAAATTCGGCATTCTCTGACAGGCTGCCTGACACCCAGAGGTCAGAACAGCCTCCCCAGAGCAGGCAGGGAGGGATGCATGGGAAGAGGGGGAGGAGAAAATCGGAAATGTGCCCCCAGCTAATAGGCTCCCACAGAAACACGAGATTCAACTGCCTAAATCTAAAGAAAAGTCTTATCCAAAAAATACCTATTTCCCACACAGAGAGGGCAAGTGGGGCCAATTAGAAACCGGGCAGGAAGGACAAAGGGGGAAAGCAGAATGACTGAAGACAAATCAAAACGAAAAGACGGAATGAAAGCCACGGGGAAGAGAAGGGAGATGAGGGGAGCTAGAGTGGTGGGGAAAAGGGATACATGGAAATGTGAAGCTCTCACCCTTCTTTGCTTTCTGATAACATGATTTTTTTTCTCCCCCTGGAAGTGCTGTTTATCCCTTTCTGGAATGGAAGAAATAACAAAAACCAAACAAAAAAATCCTAAAAAATTAAAAAAAAAACCAAAACACCTTCCTTGTCCCAAGATCCCACCACCTCCTCCCCAACCACCCGATCCAGAGAGAGAAAATCGAGATGCAGCAACTGGGGATCCAAAAAATGGTAAATGGAAGGGGAGATGGTGGTGGTGGTGAGGGGAGGCTAAAATAGATCTGGCTTTTAAGAGATAAGCGTTAAGTCCTCACGGCAAACCCCGAATTCAGCTGGATTGGTCTCTCTGGAGAAGGAGGAGGAAGAGGGCCAGGCTGCTGGTAGTGGCTGGCTCTATTGTATTGGCGGAGCGGCGGCGATCAGCCGGAGACATGCAGGGGAGCCATCTTGCCACTTACCCAGCAGCCCGTGTGTGCGGATGGGGGAGGGCCCTGCTGCAGCAGGGGAGGGGAAAGAAGAGAGGGAGGGCGCTGAGTGAGCAAGGCTCTTATCCTCTGGCAGGCCACAAGGAGCTCACTGCTGGCTCAAAAGGCCTGGCCTTTTTCCTTCTTTTCTCAGGTTACAACAGCTACCGAGGCCTAACCCCACAGGGAGAGGGTGCTCTCTCCTCCTCTTCCACGGGGGCGGGGGAGGGGGCTGGGTGGAGAGGACATACAAAGTTACAGCTGCTTGCTTGGAAGATTCCAGAGAATAGAAGGAAAGGAAACAGCAGAGCTGGGAGTGAAAAATGATAAGAAGGAAGATAACAAAGCCAAAGTTGCAAAGAGACAGAGGGGAGGGTCACGAGCACGTTTTAAGTGCCCACCTTCCTCTGCCTGAGAAGCCAGGCATAGAACACTGAAACCAGATCAGCTGGTTCAAGGTGGGGCGGTGGGATGAGATTTGGCACTATCCAGTCACTGTATGGTAACTGGCTGCTCACCACGAGCAATGACCACGTATCCTTTCTTCAGGGAGATGGAAGGAGTGGATAAGGAGAAAGTTCCTTTTTGAATTACCAGTAGAGGAGGGGAGAGGTGTCTCTGAAGAGAAGACAGACAACTTTGTTTCACAGAGTCTTTAATAAGGTCACCCTGCCCCAGGGTCTGCAGGAGCCAGAAAGGAAACGGATAAACAGGGCAAGGGGACCTTGGGTAGAAGGGCTCCAAAATGAGGGCTCTGAAGTAGATAAGAAACTGAAATGAGAGGACTGTTATTGGGGACAGGGGTGGTGGTGGTGGGGTGTGTGCCGATCTGCTGGGCAGAAAGTGGGAACTAAATGGAAATTACTAATCAGGGGCATCTTCAGAATAATATAAAATGGGAAGCTGCCTCTACCCATTCAATAAAGCACTCAGTAGATGCTCAAAATGCCCATTTGTTGACTGCAAAGGTGCTCCTTTTGTATCCCAGTGGCAGTAAAGGTTTAACACTAAGACAAGCTTCTGTGTACTTAACCAAAAACTTAGTATTATCTCATTTATAATACCAGAGCGTTTAGTTAAAACTGAAATTTCCTCCCTGCTGCTTAAAATCTTAAACTTACATGTCAACTGCATGCTAAAGCAGTCGCGTTTATACATCAGACTAGAGTTCCTTTTCACTGAGTGGTCCCTGGCTGCTCAGTAAGGTTGAGAGCTCTGGAGTCAAACTGGCTAGGTCTCAATCCAGGCCTCAGCCCCACCCCGCACACAAGTAGCATAATATTGGGCAAGTTCCTGATCCCCTCTGTGTATCAGTTTCTTAATCTGTAAAGTAGGGGTAATAACAATACCTATCTCATCTAACAGTGTGATAAAGATTTGCTCTTAGGAGTCTGGCTTGGAAGACACCCCAAGTCAAGGTAAGGATATGCATAAAACACGTGTACGTTTAATAGGCCATTATCTCATTTGGTGACACCTAGGGAGCTTTTTTTTTTGAGCATCCTCAAAGAGTAGACTGCTCTTTCTCTGATGTAAAGGCACTAATTGGTTTGACAGGTTCTCAGCAATGCCCTCATCACTGTCTAGTACCTGCTGGTTTACTTCCCCCTCACCTCTACCCTGCAGAGTTCCTCAAGGTCAGAGACTGCATCCCTTGACCCCTAGCCTGGGGCCTAACGCAAAGAAACGCTCAGTAAATATTTCCCAATTAGGTTGTCACTGGGGGTACCAAGTGGATATTTTAGTAAATCCTTGCTGAATTAAAGGTTTTCTTCTTAGTAAGTATTTTTGGATAGAATTCCCAGACACCGTTATCCTACAGAGAAATGTTACCTTCAAACATCCTCAAATACATGTTCCCTGTCCATCAATTGTCCTAAAATACTTTCAGCTGCCAATATGCCGCTCCAAAAGTGGCATCCCTGGAGGAAGAATCTTCTTTCAATTGGAAATTCTATCTCGTTTTTTTCAAGAATAAGAATTTTATGACGTTATTCTTAGCCTTCTTAAGACACAATGAGTTTGTGCTGTCTACTTCCCCATGATCAAACCTGTGGGACCGAAGAATTCCCAAAACTTTATTTTCATAAGAAAAAGAGGAAGCCTCGAAATTATCCCAAAATGGGACTCAATCTACTTGCAGGACTAGTCCCAAAGCCTTCTTAGCTATGCGTCAGGGCCCCACACAGCTTTTCTTTGTCCCTTTGATGCAAAAGGCATCTCCTTTCCCACTATTTAAATTCTTGCACAAGTATTTCTGATACCTTTGAAAAAATAAGTGAAACTGCATAGGGATGGGGGTGGGTGATATCTACCCAAAATTGAACAGTGCACAAAGCATTTGTAGCCCAGAAGAAAAGGACAGAACTACTTACGGGCTAATAACATCACATTAGAGTTCACATCTGAATAGGAATGAGATTCAGAAAAACTAATGGAAAGGGAAATTTCTATAGACATATATGTTTGAACTTTAGTTACTATAGAAAATTCAGAAGGAACTGAGGACCTGATGTGAAATTTAATAAGAAACAGTGAGATCTGACTACCCTTAGGCAGTGAGATTTAAACATAGAATACTCTCAGGAGCATACTAGTCCCAAGATAACCGAGGTCCGTATGGTTTTAGAGGGTGTGTCCTTAGATACCAACTTCTCAGTGAGCAAACTCTATTGATAACAATAAATTTTACTTTTTAAAAATTATGCATCATTTGGCATACTGGCACTGTAGGTCCCCTGAGGAGTATCAATTACACTGTCATACTGGCTTAAAGGACCATTTCCTTCCTCCTACTCAGGCGAAAAGACAAATAAGCATAGTGCCAAGAGCCCAACGCTGCTATTGCCTGCAAGGTTTGTGTATACAGGAAGGTTGTATTTAGAAAAATTGGGGTTTGAATTAACTATTACTGGATGATACAGCTGCCCACACAAAGTTTTTCCTTTCCCTTTCTTTTTTTTTTTTCCTCTATGTTTTTTAATGTAAAAAGAGAGTACCATTATTTTCTGCTGTATGAGGAAATTTTTGTTGTATCTATAAGCAGGCAGAGGACTAGATTCTGGAATGGGGCTCAAGTGAAACAGAACTGAGGGCTCACAAATTCCTGCCCCAAGAAATGAAAAAGATACCTTACCTCATAAACCTAGAATTCCTCAGGGTACAATCAGAATCACAAAGGATTTAACCAAGCACAGCCAAAAAAATTTAGGCAATCTCTTCCAAGTGGTGAGAGGTCCTTGAAGTCTAATTCTTTTTTTAACACTTTACTGAATCAACAGGCCCCAGCTCTTTTTTTTTAAAACTCATATGACTTCTTGTTGAGATAGAGAGGAAAACCAAGATTAAGCTACAAATGGTCTTTTCCATTTAGCACTCACTGTTGATCCCACTTTTAAAACTGGCCAGGGCTCCAGAGATCACCAGGCTGAACACTAGCACTCTAGAGGGGTGAAAGACCAGAAGGAGTGTTGTGAATCAGTTTAGTATGGCCTCCAGAAATGTAGGCAAACTTCTCAAAGATTCATTTACCAAATCCAGTGCCAGAAGAGCCTATGGGTTTTGAGCATCTCATTTTGTTAGGCTGCTGCATAGACCATGTGGAAGGTAGGCAGAAGGAAAGCAAGTAAGAGCGATGTGTGAGAGCTACTTCTGAGCTCAGACTGCATTTCTAACCTATGGGCTGCTCCACCGAAGCTTGCCTAGGCAACAATGGACAATCTCAATATTTGCCCAAGGTGCCACTTGCTATCACCATGCCAGAATCAATGTGACTAGATGAGCTCAGTCATAAATGAAGATCAAAGCCACGTTTACCTGAGGAGAAAAACTCTGTATATAACTCCAAGGTTCATTTGCCCTGGACTTGCATGCAAAAATCCATTAAATAAGGTGCTTCAAAACAGCACAAAGTGCCACTCTGTTGCCAGGATCTCAGAGACCCACAGGATTTGAGGACAAGCAAGCAGCTTTTCAGAAAATTACTTGCCTCTCAAGGTGCACAGGAGGCACTTCCTCAGGCCCAATTAGTAGCAGGTTGTCAACATCTACTTTGAAACTGCCATTACAGAAAAGACATGCTATACTCCCATGGGATAGGGGAGGGAAAGGCAGGCATTATCTCTGATTGATGGATAGGGAAGGGAAGGTGTCACCCCATTTCCTCATCGATGGTGTAGCTGGGGAATCCTGAACACCTTCCAGAATCCGCTGGTTTTTCACTTTAAGGTCCTAGAAGAAAAACCCTTTTCCAAAGGATAATGTACCCATTCCAAAATGGAAAAACAAAAACTTTTTTCAAAGGCAATAGAGTGAACTTTTAGCTTT
Organism: Monodon monoceros; assembly: GCF_005190385.1. NCBI lineage: Eukaryota > Metazoa > Chordata > Mammalia > Artiodactyla > Monodontidae > Monodon > Monodon monoceros. The sequence goes on from NW_021703778.1 coordinate 100,334,305, forward strand.
CAAACCAAAAATGTAATGGCCACAAGATGGCAGCAGAGGCAAGAATATTAGAATAGACAGTAGCAAGGCAAAAGTTATAATAATGAGTACATAATTATTGTTAAAGTCTCAAGAAAATGAGATAATAAACCATGTCACTGCCCACCACCCCCCAAAATCAGAGGCAAAAGATAGCCTGAAGCTCTAAGAAGAATTAGATGTACATAAAGGGAAAAATCATATTGATAGTATTAGTGTTAAAATGCCATTAAAACAATCATGGAACAAAGTTAGGCCAACTGTCTACACAGGACATTCACTAAAGTAGTATAGGATTCCTGATGTCTAAAAGCTAAGCAATCTTATTTCCACAATGCTTTTCTTTTTCACTTCCCATGAGACTTTGAAGCCAGGAATTTTGGTTCAATGGCTTAATTTGTAATACCTAGCTCAGAAGAATGAATGACATACATGTTCAATTACAAATTTAATTTGATGACAGTATTTTTCTAGGACTACACATAAGGAATAAAAAATTCATGTTAACTGCATAAATGGTAAAATCAATCCAAGGGTCTTAGAAGGAATAACTTGACTTGATATGGGCTTCATATTTTGCTGTCTTGTACACTGTGGGAGATAACTAGGATAGACTGTGCTTAATAAAATGATAGCTTATAACCAGAGAAAATAAAAAAACTAAAACACAGCACTCTCCTGTAAGGTGCTCTGCAGATCCTCAACATCCTTTATTAAACTGTGTTCCCAGGCTCACATGTGAGTTAATGTGAGTTAACTTGAGTAAATGTGAGTTAAAGACTGAGTTAAAATGCCTGAATCAATTCCCTTACACTGTCTTGAGTTTACAAAAAGAAGCCTCTGCTGCCTCCTTCTTAAAGGAATTGACTGTTTTGGTCAGATGATTCCAGATATGGGGTTCCTTTTGCTCTCACCACCACTTTTCAGACTACCTTAAGGGTTCTGGTGGCAACTCTCAACATAGTAACTGAAGTCTAGCCTTAGTCCAGATAAAGCTCTGCCTTCACATTTTATAATGAAACTAGGACTTAGCCAAAGAACCCTAGGGAGCCAAGAACTAGCCCACAAACTGGGAGTGTTATACCCCAGTTGAGAGAGATCACTTACACAGTGTGATGAATCCTTTCTGATTCTGGTAGGTGGGAGGTCGGAGTCTCTGAGGTCTGGGGCTGTGTGGCAGCTGGCGGCTCTGCCTCTTCAGCTTCACACTTCTTTGGGCTCTCCTGTAAGGACAAACACAGCAAAACAAACATAGCAACGTACTTAAATCTGCTTGGTTCCTTTTCTATAACGGGGAGTTGGTAAAAGGCAGAGCACAACATACACAGTACCAGCTCCACACATAACTCTATTTATCTTCATTATTTCATTTAAGAAAGTGGAATGGAATACTGCTTACAGAATTTCTATGCCAAAAATCATTTTATTAGAATTCTTCTTTGAGAGAACTGAGAAAAGGCTTCCTTTTGGGCAGAAAAAAGGGAGATGTTCCGAGGAAGAACTGACCTTGAGAGCCCTGAAGATGAGAACCCTGCTGCTCAGCCTCATGGAGAACTTTCATGAACCAGGGATTTGGAAATAAAAGTAGACTCTAGGGGCTTCCCTGGTGGCGCAGTGGTTGACAGTCCGCCTGCCGATGCAGGGGACGCGGCTTCGTGCCCCGGTCCGGGAGGATCCCACATGCCGCGGAGCGGCTGGGCCCATGAGCCATGGCCGCTGAGCCTGCGCGTCCGGAGCCTGTGCTCCGCAACGGGAGAGGCCACAACAGTGAGAGGCCCGCGTACCGCAAAAAAAAAAAAAAAAAGTAGACTCTAACAGGTTTCCCCAACCTTCTCCATTTCTATTGAACCTTATCCAGACTGCACTTTCAGTTTTATAGCTAAGACAAAAGGGAAAATCATGCCTAATCCTCCGTCTCCCTCTTAGGGAAGGGGCATAATACCCTACCCGCTCAGGCTGTAACCTCTGGGTCACATGCTTTTCAGCTGGCTCAGGTTGGCTCATACGCCTCACTCGGATAGAGGTTGAGGTGGAAGTCCTCTCCTTTGGCTCAAGGACCTGAAGCTGTGGCAATGGTGGAGTTGCAACCTCCTGACCAGAAGAGGGATCTTTGGTTTCAGTGTAGCTGGTGCTGCTGTCCCTGGAGACTCCAGGGCTCAGAGACTAAAGAAATGAAACACATTAGGCAAATTATTTTATATGCCATATGTTCAGCAGATCACTGAGCTTTCCAACTTAATACTTTAGATCTTTTTATTCAAAGATTTTATTTAAATCTTTCCCTAGGTTTATTTCTGTTTCATTTAGTGACCTCCCTGACTTCCTAGATTACTCAACAAATTGTTTATCAACTCCCAACTAGGTGCTGGGTACTGGGATACACACGTAAAAAGGCATGTCCATACCCTCAAGAAGTTTATAGTCTAGCAGAGGAAATGGGTATGGATTCAGCTTTCTTTGCAATCAAAGGGAATCAAATTGAAAAAGGACCCAACTTAGGAATCAATGAGTTGAAAGTGAGACTCCGAAATGAGAAGAAAGTAATCACTGAACTGGGGACTTAAAGGAAGCTTTTCTGCTGGAAATCATGATAGATTCTCCAGGGGTTGAAAAACACTGCAGTACAGACAGAACATCAACGCACCCAGGATTCTCCCACACTTACTTTTCTGCTGTTGCTTGACGCTGAACGGGAACGGGAACGGGAACGGGACCTGGATTCTGATGTTGACCTGGAGCCCATCTTGGGTCTACCACGAGGGTTGGAATGAGTACCTGCCTGAGATACATCTCTCTGCTTGGATCTTGGAGGTGAATGAGACTGAGAGCCTGAGCTGTCAGGAGAGCGAGATCTTGATCTAGAACTGGAGGATGACGATGAGGAGGATCGGCTAGAGGATGAGTCAGCTGACCGTTTCGATCTGTGGCTTGGGACAAGAGTATGAGAAGCCCTCCTGCCTTCCTTCTGTTCCAAAGATTCCTCCGTGATCCCTTTGGCCAGTGTGAATTCCTTGATTTTTAGAGGGAGTGGTTGAGCTGATTTTTCTGATTCAGTTTCAAGACCCTTCTGGGTTGAGGATTCAGCTTGTGTGCTTTTCTGAACTAGAGGCAGGACACTCTCCTCTGGCACTTTCTCTACTGGAGATTCTACTTTGGTGTCTGCAGGGCTTGACAAAGGAGACAGACCTCCCACCAACTGCACAGTATGCTGAGACAGTAAGAGCTCCCTGGCCTCAGCATCTGTATTAGGAGGAGACAACTGAATAAGGACAGGAGGGGCTGGGCCTTCCATGGGTTCTATTTCTTCTTCACTCTGGAGTTGTGTATTAGGTGGTGGAGAAGATGCTTCCTTGGTAAGTAAAGGTGGGGGAGTCTCCTCCTCACTAGCAGTTTGCTCTGGTTGTAGCACAACAGGGGCCTTCTCCAGATCTTCAGTCAGTCGAGGAGGGGAAGGGGACTTGGATTTTTCCTCCAAGCTTTTTGAAGGTTTTATTTCTCTTTCTTCTTCCTCAAGGGGAGAAGCTGTTTTCATCTCTTTCTCCTGCTGATGTCTGGCCAGATAACTTCTTCTGGCCTCTTCCTGGGACCTTGTAACCCTCCCTCCTCTCTCTAACCCCTCCTGTTCCTGGGATCTTATAGTTTGGGATCTCTCATCCATTACCTCCTCAACTTTTACACTGGGCTTCTCTTCCCCCTCTTCTTCCTTAAACTGCTTCAGGACTGGTGCATCCCTAGATTTTTGTCCCTCATCATCGTCTTCCTCCTCTTCCTCCTCTTCTTCCTCTTCCTCGTCCTCTTCTTCTTCCTCTTCAGTTTTCAAATTTCGATCTGCTCTGAGCCTCAGATTTCTAGAAGGTGTTTCTTGATCCTCTTCCTCCTCAGCAGCCTGGCTGCACTCAGAGAGTTTAGCTGCTCTTGCCTGAAAGAAAAAATATTCAATGGTTCCAAGTATATTTGCTCACTATCAACAGAGGAGAAAAAGCATCTCACAAGACACACACATGATGAAGAAACTCAATGATATATGCTTTCAGCAACACAGAAAACAAATGCGACAAGAGACACGCGTGACTAGTATGGGCTCTTACAGGAATCAAAATAGAGTGACCAAAAAGAATACAATAATGAAACTGCTAGTACTTCATTTGTTAGCTTCAAGCTTTAGAAATAAATATAGGGCTTCCCTGATGGCGCAGTGGTTGAAAGTCCGCCTGCTGATGCAGGGGACACGGGTTCGTGCCCCGGTCCGGGAAGATCCCACATGCCGCGGAGCAGCTGGGCCCGTGAGCCATGGCCGCTGAGCCTGCGCGTCTGGAGCCTGTGCTCCGCAACAGGAGAGGCCACAGCGGTGAGAGGCCCGCATACCAAAAGAAAAAAAAAAAAAAAAAAAAAATATATATATATATATATATATATAAACTGAACATCTAGAAAGGGGGTGGGGGCGGGGCGGGACTGACCTATTATCAATAAATGTGATTATTTTGATCATCTTTGGGGTATATTTCATTTTTTCCCATTGTTTCTTTTCCACTGTTGTAATTACACTATACATATACTTTTGCATACTGTTCACTTAACACTGTATCATACAGCTTTAAGGTTTTAATTGAATAATGAATTATATCTTCTCTAATAATGTGCTGCCTTAGGAATACAGACCAGCCTACTAACTTTCACAGTTATTTTTTTATTTGTTTTGTTTTGTTTTTTTTGAGGTACTCGGGCCTCTCACTGTTGTGGCCTCTCCCGTTGCGGAGCACAGGCTCCGGACGTGCAGGCCCAGTGGCCATGGCTCACGGGCCCAGCCACTCCGCGGCATGTGGGATCTTCCCGGACCGGGGCACGAACCCGTGTCCCCTGCATCGGCAGGCAGACTCTCAACCACTGCGCCACCAGGGAAGCCCCACAGTTATTTTTTTATATATTCGTTTAGAAATTCGAAGGCCAGGGACTTCCCTGGCAGTCCAGGGGTTAAGACACCATGCTTCCAAATGCAGGGGATGCGGGTGCGATCCCTGGTCAGGGAACTAAGATCCCACATGCTCACAGCATGGCCAAAAAAAGAAATCCAAAGGCCAGAGCAGATATAAATTAGAAAACAAAAAACAAGAAAAATGATTACGAAGAGAAAGAAGATGACTATACAGAAAGCTAGAGAGATACCAACTCTGAAATAGTTTGAGGAAAAAGAGGAGGAGGAGGAGATATCCAAGGCATTACCCAAAGAGGTGAAGGATGCTTTCAGAGGTAACTGAGTTACCTGTCTGACTCTGGACGATCGTCTTTCTCCTTTCCTTGGTTTCTCATCATCAGATTCACCTTTCTCTTCGGAAATAGAGGCGCTTTTTCCTATCAAGTGAAAGAAAACCAAGTCAGACTCATAACATGAACATTCATTCAAGACTGCTTTCTAAAATTCAATCGATCAAAGCATATGAGCGGCTCAATACATATCTGTATTAATCTCTCTGACTTCTATGTGGAAGAAAAGACTATATAAAGCCCTAAGGGTCAGGGTCATGTTGATAATTCCTGCTATGCATATCTGGAATGTTTTTAATGTCACAAAGCCAATTCACATATTATAAATAATTCAAATAAATGTAAAACAACTACCAGGGGCTTCAAATTGTCTAGCACAAAGTACATTTATTTCTGTAAAATGTTTTGTCACTGAATCAAAGCCCAAGACTTCACTGTGTTCAGTGTCCATTTTTTTGGACTGCCTGTTGCCACCACTAGTTTTGACCCAAACATCATGATTAATATACCAGTTTGTAAAACAATAATCTCATGATATAAGTACTTAAGAGAAATGATTTTCAGGGCTCAGGGCTTCAGAAATGGACCCTCTCAATTATGTTTTATATATGGAGCTCAAGGTGAGATTATTTTAAAGAAAAATAAGCTCTACTATTAAAAGAAAGTTTGTGGACTTCCCTGGCAGTTCAGTGGTTAAGACTCCATGCTTACACTGCAGGGGGCACAGGTTGGTCATTCCAAATAACAACTCCATGTAAAACTGGAAAAAATTTTCACTTACATTCCATGAAGGAAGTTAACTGTGGGTAAATCACTTAAATAATTTGGGTCTCAGTGTCTTAACTGAGAAAATGGAGGGGATGGACCGGAAGACCTCTACGTTTCCTACCAGTATTAAAATATTACGCAGAGTAGCAATGCAAATATTGATGTGAACCAGTTTAGAAAACAGCTTAAAGATAATTATATTTCAGATATGTACAATACAGTACAAAAGGTTTAAATGATCCATAAAAACCTGCGCTACCCTAACAGTATTTAAACTAGTGCAAATAAAGCAGATGGTGTGAGCTCTAATCCAAGGTCTTCTCTCTTATTTCTTTATTCCAGCAATCTAAACTAAACTAATCTCTGCTTCTGTAACTAAAAGAAGAAAAGAAACTTACAGAATGAACTAGAAGACTGCACATATTTCATAAAACTTTACTCCATGATCACTTGATTAACAGGATCTTTGAATATATACCATTTCATATCTGGGTTAGAGAATAAAGACTTGCATTACAGGTGTGTGTACAGGAACTAGGGTTAGGATATTCAGTGACAGGTCAGATTCTTCAGCAAAGATTTAAAGAGTAATCTGTAAGATATTAATAAATAATGTGGTGCCTATAATAATCAATAATTTCATAATTAAATGACCTGGAATAGGTTAAATTACAAAATGAGGAAAACCAAAAGAAAACCTTTTCCATGAATTTCAGGAAAAGCTCCTTGGCATGTATCAAAATAAGGGAAAGAAGCTGACTTATTGTAGTTTAACAAAAAAGAAAAAAAAAGGCAGAGGGTGGAGGGAGGGATGAACAGGCAGAGCAAAGAGGAGTTTTAGGGCAGTGAAAATACCCTGGTATGATACTCTAATGATGGATACATGTCATTATACATTTGTCCAAACCCACAGAATGTACAACATCAAGAATGAACCCTAAGGTAAACTATAGACTTTGGGTGATTATGATGTGTCAGTGTATGTTCACCCATTGTAAAAAATGTACCACTCTGGTGCGGGATGTTGATATTAAGAGAGGCTATGCATATGTGGGGGCAGAGGGTGTATGAGAAGTCTCTGTACCTTTACGATTTTGCTGTGAACCTAAAACTGCTCTAAAAAACTAATGTCTTAAAAAAAAAATCACTATCCAGATGCTCAAGAATTAAAAAAAAAAAAAAAAAAAAAGAAGAGGCTTCCCTGGTGGTGCAGTGGTTAAGAATCCATCTGCCAGGGCTTCCCTCGTGGTGCAGTGGTTGAGAGTCCGCCTGTCGATGCAGGGGACACGGGTTTGTGCCCCGGTCCAGGAAGATCCCACATGCCGTGGAGCAGCTGGGCCCGTGAGCCATGGCCACTGAGCCTGTGCTCCGCAACGGGAGAGGCCACAATAGTGAGAGGCCTGCGTACTGCAAAAAAAAAAAAGAAAAACAGAAAAAGAATCCACCTGCCAATGCAGGGGACACGGGTTCGTGCCCTGGTTGGGGAAGATCCCACATGCCGCGAAGCAACTAAGCCGGTGCGCCAAAACTACTGAGCCTGCACTCTAGGGCCTGCGAGCCACAATTACTGAGCCCATTCGCCTGGAGCCCGTGCTCCGCAACAAGAGAAGCCACCGCAATGAGGAGCACGTGCACCACAACGATAAGTAGCCCCCGCTCGCTGCAACTAGAGAAAGCTCGTGCGCCACAACTAGAGAAAGCCCGCGTGCAGCAACAAAGACCCAACGCAGCCAAAAATAAATAAAATAAATTAAAAAATAAAAAGAAGAAGAAAAAGTTAACCAGGTTGGAGGGAAGGTAAAGATTTGAAAATTGCAGATATCTTAAGCTTATAAATAGGCAAAGAAAAGACTGGAAAATTATATAGCAAACTATCAACTGTGGTTATTTTCATTTGTGGGACTTCTGATGATTTAAAAACCTGTTTAAAGGGCCTACATGGGAAAAGAATCTAAAAAAGAGTGGATATATATGTATAAGTGATTCACTTTACTGTACACCTGAAACTAACGCAACATTGTAAATCAACTATACGCCAATAAAAATTTTAAAAAATTAGGGAATTCCCTGGTGGTCTATTGGTAAGGACTCAGTGCTTTCACTGCCGGGGCCCGGGTTCGATCCCTGGTAGGGGAACTAAGATCCCACGAGCTGCACAGCGCAGCCAAATAAAACAAATGAAAACCTGTTTTTTCCAGTTTTTCCAAAAATTTTCTAATGAATACACACTACTCTTTGTAATAAAAAAACAAACATTTTTAAAACGATAAAATCCTATACCCTGGAGGGAAAACCTACAGGAGAGATTCTCTGATACACCTCAAATACTATGAACAGTTAAAATTCACAGGCCTAGCCAACCCAAGTACTTGCTTTTACCACTGCAAGTTCTATATAAGAAACATTCTCTTTGTTGTTTATTTTCAACTTAAAAGCAAGTGGTACAAGCACATATACCAAAGATGCTTTGCAGTGAATAACAAAGCACATATATGCTCTGAATAAATAAATGTGATTTTAAGGGAGGAAAAAAGGCATGTACAAAGTTTACCAGAGATAAATGTGCTAAACAGATCAAATAAGAGTTCTGGAGCTGTGATTTTAAAATTAGGTATGCACAAGCAAATAGCCTTTGTCTCCATCAATTATAAACTGTATGCTATTCTATTAGATCATAATGTTATTTTGATACTGTAAAACTGCAATGACAGGATTCTAGATGATCCCTCCTCTAGAAGCACTTGCCTAATAAGTCATCAAAGAGATGTGGGAAAAATGGGAAGGGCTGGTCAGAAAGTTCTGGACATCACTGTTTTGCAAAGAAAATGACAACTGGAGGGGAACCTCAGACATGAAAACAAGAGCCTAGTAAGCAATACAAAATATAAGAAAGAGATGAGGAGTTTCTTCCAGCTCCTTGTAAGGAGCTGATGTGATGCAGACAAGGTTCTGGGAAAGGTGCCATCTTCTATTATGTGAACATGGCCACATGAGTATCTTCAGCCAGATGTTAATAATATGTGCAGAAACTGAGCACCTTTAGCAAAGAGTGGTACGAATACTGGTAACAGGTTAATAAATGTATTTCAGGAGTTAAAAAGCAAGTCAGGGTGAATGTAAGATTTCTGAGATTCCAAAGCCAGAAGCCTTCAGGAGAGCAAAGGCAGTGTAGAATGTATTAAAGTGAAGAATGGGGCCTTCCCTGGTGGTCCAGTGGTTAAGACTCTGTGCTCCCCCAACGTAGGGAGCACAGGTTCGATCCCTGATCAGAGGATCCCGGATGCCGCACAGCTTGGCAAAAAAAACCACAAAAAACCAAACAAAAAAAACAAACTGAAGAATGTTTAAGGGTCATATAGGAAGGTAGTTTCTTCATCTTGGAAAACAAATCCCTGGGCAGGATTTGCAGGATCCAGGTTAGGTAGCTACAGAGATCAGAGCAAAGCTTGTGGCCAGAGGGTATCCTTGGGTATGAAAAAGCAGCAGAAATTAAGAGAATGGAGACCTGGCAATGATGCCAACCCTAAATCTGACTCATGTTAGCTGTATAAGTAACTTACCTAACATTTCTTTATAATCTCAGCATCCAGATTTAACACAAGAACAGGAATGAGGGCTAAATGCTCTGTAAGCCAAAGGCTGGCTAAGATCCCCTGGGGCTATACCTTTGTTAATCAATCTGTATTCTGAATATCCATTTTTAAATGTTTTTGTATTTTTCCTCCTAATTTTCCTAGAGTGGGCTCTTTTTGGAAAAATTAACTGAAGATAATAAGGACTGTTGTATACCCAGTCATGATCTAGGAGGCAACTTCTGACTATGGAGGGTGAATACTGACTCCCAACATCTTAGAAAAATCTGAAGAAAGTGATGGAAAGATTTGAAGTCAAGAAGGAGAGCCAGGCAGGATTTTATAAACCAATTTTTCCTTCCTATTTGGGATTGTGACTACAGCACATTAATGCGAGGTTGCTGGCATATAATAAGCCAAGGATCTTGATTAACTATAATGCTGAAAAACTATTCTTTCATTTAGTCATTCATAAACTGAGCTGATCAACAGAACTAGCAGGGGACTTTTTAAAAATGTAAGGTCTCAGGACTTACATTCTTTGAGATTCTTGGGGCAGGGCCCAGGAATTCATATTCTTAAAAAAAATAACATCCAGGGGCTTCCCTGGTGGCGCAGCAGTTAAGAATCCACCTGCCAATGCAGGGGACATGGGTTCGAGCCCTGGTCCGGGAAGATCCCACATGCTGCAGAGCAACTAAGCCCACGTGCCACAACTACTGAGCCTGTGCTCTAGAGCCCGCAAGACACAACTACTGAAGCCCACGCGCCTAGAGCCCGTGCTCCACAAGAGAAGCCACCGCAACGAGAAGCCTGCGCACTGCAACGAAGAGTAGCCCCCGCTCGCTGCAACTAGAGAACGCCTGCGCCCAGCAACGAGGACCCAACGCAGCCAAAATAAATAAATTTATTAAAAAAAAAAAATCCTCAGGTGCCACTACTGATTATCAAAATATGTTACTAGGAACCTTACTTTAATCAAAATCTTATTAAATAAGGAACCCCAAACATCCAAAGCTAACAAATAAGCTGGAAGCCTAATAGTTTATGAGCCTACGGCAGACTGACGCTGTACACCTGAAAAAAATCTAATTTCTGGGTAAACTCCAGGCATTACTACCGATCCAATCAAGCACTGCTAGAACTCCAAACTACAACTCCATTTAGGACCTTGACCAAATTTTATGCCACATCTGTTATGAAATTCACATTCTAGCCAAGATCAGAGGTAGGAAAGTTTATGGATAGAGTATACCAAAGAGGACACACAGCAATTGTTTGTTGTATTCTACAATTTACTACATTCATTTCTTACTTTTTTTTCACCTCTTTCCTTTCACCTGTTTTTTTTCCCCTCCTCCAACAATTACAGCCATAGGCATAGTCCTGCTGAAGACACAAAGCACTTAAGAGACTACTGGCCACCTTCCTCACTCTAAATCTTTACTTGCTTTTGAAACCTTATATCTATTTCAGGACATTCCTCATTTTCACTTCAAGTTACATTTAGAACAGAGAGAGGCTCTCTCTTTTTCAAGAGTTCCTTATCAAATCATATTGCTATCAAGAATTTTCAATGGTTCCCCCATTACCTTTAAAATTAAATATCACCTTCCTTCCTACCTCTGTGCCTTTGTTCCTTCCTAAAAATACCCTATTGTCTTCTCTGTGCCAACTCAAATCCTACGTATTTCTAAGGCTCACTCAAATCCTACACCTCCTTCATGAGGCTCTCTCTAATCTCTCTAATCCTCAGAGAATTTTTTACTCTTTGGAATTCCACTGGTACGTGTGTCCGTACTACTTGTATGTCACTTAAAACATACCATCTTCCATTGTTAGTTTTATGTGCAGTTGTCTTCTCTTTCCCTAATAGATTTTACAATGGGCTGACTCCCCACACACTCTAGCATAGAGACATGTATACAGCAGGAATTCTATACGTAATTTTTTGGCTTATTTTTATTTGAGAAGCGATGCTGACAACTAATTTATAAAAGAGTTTTCCCCTTCCACATGGCTTTACAATCAGGGAAAAAAAGAGTGCTAAGAGCAAAATGGATCAATTGGTGGTTTGCTGTTTTTATTTTGAAGAGAAAAGAGATCTCTAAAAGAAATTATTTCTCTCCCATCATTAAATATCTCCTAAAAATCTGCTTTCCGGAAAGAGTTCCATATTAACCAGAAGAGCTAGCAACTTCTATACATTCTAGAAGTATTAAATATGGAATGATCACCTTCCCCATGACCACTAACATTAATAATCATTCAAAATACTTGTTAATTTACACACTGGTTTACTTTATCTACCTACTATTCACATGTCTTATACGCATGTTCCCCTAAAGGCACACTGTTTTGACAGGTAGTTCCTAGAAGACAAAGGCTGCATTTACAGACTTTTGCTTGAGATACTACGCAAAAGTGGGTGCTTAATATTTTTTTAAATGTGAAAAAATTAATCTTACCTGAACCAATTCCACACACTGGGTTAGAGCTCCCTGTAATATGCTCAGATAATACTCTGCACTGCCTCTCATAGTACACAGCATAACTCCAGTTAATTATGTAATAATTTGTTTAATGTCTATCTCCTCACTAGACTGTATGTTTCATTATGACAGAGACTTGTCTTTTTCTCTACTATATTCCTGGTGCCTAGCACATGCCTGGCATACAACAGTCAAGTTTTTACTTGTAAAAACTTGGTGAATGAATTAATAAACTGCAGATGCCCATTTGGGGGGATGACTGGATGTGTAACACACAATATATACAATTGGTGAAGAGATGAAAAAGAGTTGTGACTGTTGCTAAATTCAGAGGCAGAGGAAGTTAGAGAAGTATACAGATGAGAAGAAAAATCAGACTGCCTCATAAAATACTCTGAGAGGTCAACACAACATAGAGGTGAACGCAGACTTCGAAAAGGACATAATTTCCATGAAAAACAGATGTCAAATAACACTGTCACAGAATTGCCCTGGGACTTTAATGGAGGCTTAGCATGAAAGGAGGTGTAACTACCTCCCCCCACCAACTACGCAGGATTGACAAAACAGCGCAGTGGGGAGGGAGATACGTACTGGGTGAATGTCTGCTGAGCTCCAGCTCTGGTCTCTCCAGGCTGCTCTGAAAGTCAGGAGGCAGCAGGGAAGCCACTCCCTCGGGATGGATCATCTCGTCCTCCGACTCAGCTGAAGCTTCTGCAAAGTACAGATTGGGTCGGGGCAGGGAGGGAGTGAAGGGCTCAGCATGTGGGAATATGTAGAGGAGTGAAGGAGGTCAGGCAAAGTTACGGATACAGAGTATATACTAAAAAGAGCACTGTCCATAGAGAAAAACTCCCTAAGATAAGGCTCTTGTTCATCTAAAGGGTAGCTTAATTTACTTATAACTCTTCCTGTTGGCAGGAATCCTCTTCTAGTCAAGACAGTCAAATTAAGTGTCTTCTTCCCTGACAAAAGGTAAATAGTAACTCACTTGGCTCCATAAACTACCAAAGCAAATAACTGGCAGTCTCAGCCTGACTTATATTCCTGAAACTGCCTAGTGAAACAGGCCCATCTACTCAGTGAAAGGAATAAGCAGGAAGAACTCCTTGTAAGAAGTGACAGTCTGGGCTTACCTTCAAGTTCTGCAGCTTCTCGAGCTTCACGTTCCAGACGCTGCCTAAGCAGCTCCTGCTGCTTTTCCAGATACTGCTTTATGAAACTGTTCTGGCTCATTTCCTCGCCAATCTGTGTAGAAGACATGGAAAAAGACAGTCTAGGAAAACAAACCAGGAGGTACAAAATTCCATGGAAAGATACGGAAAATGTTGGAGGGCCCTTTTCTAAGCTACTCCTAAGTTGAGGACCAAAATATATAGCCCTACGATTCACAAAAGATGGCAAAGAGGAACTGCACACATAATTTTTTATTTTAAATATTCAGTTCCCAGCCAAAGAATGATACACAAATAATTTTAAAAAATAAAAATTCCTATAAAATTATGCCTTTTAGTATAAATTTTTAGATAATCTAAATTATATAAAGATAATCTAAATTTTCCTTTTAATAATATCAAAAACTGAAGGAAAAAAATACTAGTTCATACTAATTCATCTTTTGTTCACACAAAAGATCAACCTCCACCTATCCAGGAAACATTTTGTTAAACATCTCCAAAATTCAACTACTAGACTTAGAAGCCTGAAAGCAAGAGACTAAGAAAAGGGATTCAGCATTTAGACAGAGTTCTAACTCCATTTTCTTTGGGTGAGAAGAAATCTTTGGTAACAATTTTTAAAATCCAGGAGCTTAATCCCTTTTCCCATTTTTTTCTGCAACACAGACTCCCATGTCACTCTTCTGCCCTTCAGCTTTCTCTTCACAAGTCCTCTTCCCGAGAAGCTTCTTGCTTAGCAAGTCCTATTAGAACTCCAGAAAAAGGAAAAAAATCTGAATAAATACTTTCTATGTCATTAGTCATCTTTCCTAAGCGTGGTAAATGTTTTTTTTTCCCCCTAAAATAGAGATGAGTCTCTTGGTAGTCAGTGGACACTGATGAAGCGTGGGTTGCAAGTATTAGAGAACGTATGTATTTGTTGCAAAAAACCTATGTTAATAAAAGCAAAACTTCAAAGTTGCAAATGTAATCAGCAAAAGGAATAGAATGGTAAAGTGAGTAACTTATGCAGTTTCTTATGCTTGTTAAAATACTTAACCTCTGTAAGCTACTTAGATTATACTTTCAGCTTCATGAGCTAATAACAAGGGAGTAGGAAAGCTCTCTTGTTTTTCCACTGTATCTTGGGACTTCATCTAGTACTGGAGCTGCACACCACTGCACTAACAAAGACCTGGATTTTTCCTTTAAGTGCATGACACAATATAATGAGGGGATGTTAAAAGCTGAAAAGAATCTTAGGAGACCACACAGCCTAAGGCTTTTTTTTTTGAAACTGGGAATGATTTCTTCCAAAGAAATCTTATGCAGAAACTCAATATTCAAAGCAGACAGAAGTAGATCTAATCTAGTTTAAGAGGCGAATGTGAACCCCTGCTCATTTGGGAAGAAATTTTCTCTAGGAAGCCTCCAAAAGCAGCTCCACAAGATCCCAACAGAGTAGTTATAAAACTATGGATCTAGTCCAACTCTTTCTCATCTTACACACAGGGAAACTGAGGAAGCCAAGGCCTCCAAAGGTTAAGTTTCTTGCCCAAAGTAACAGCAATTAATGACGTTTAGGAGTAACTGCACAGTTAATATTAAAACTAGTAATGGTGGATGATTTCCAAAGGACTGAATTCTTGGAAAATCTATGTCAACACAAGAATTCTTCTTGATCAGCAAGTATTTTCCTATACTGCCCTGTTGATTGTCTACTCATATCTACATTCAAAGACATCAACTACTTTTTCCAAATTGATGTCAAACAAATGCCTTCAGATCCTTGTACTCCACTTAATCAACTAGAGCCACATCTTTCTGAACACACCATTTCAAGAATCAGAAATTAACTAACAGCTCTTCTGATTCGTGAATTCTTTATTAGAATTCAACTGTCCTAGTATGAAAACATTTTCAACCCAGGGAACTGAGGAAAATATTGGTGAGAAATCAAGCATCAAATATACAACATCATGTCCTTCCATGTCTCCGTGCATCCAAAGAGCCCCCCCTTCTAGTGAACCTTCTTTCTTACCTGGGAATTTGGCTGGAATGCAGCATGGGGTGTTGAGTGTTTCTGTAAATTTTCTAGCATTAGAGCCTGGTATAGAGAAGGGCAAAAGTCAGAAACCAGGAGGAAAAAAACCAAAACCAAAAAAACCCTCCCCCAATCTCTTCATCAAAGGCAATGACTAACCGTACACACTTAAACTGTACTCCTCTTCCAGGGACCTAAAAGCCCTTTACTAATTCCGTCCTCATTCGTCTTCAGAAGACCCTTAAAGGTAGCCATGGTTACTGCTCCCAAATGTACAGATGTAAAATGCAGGCATATTGGGAAAATCTGGCTATGCAATAAAATCAGTGACAGTGACAGAACCAGTACTACAATCCCTATTATCTTCTGCACTTCTGACTAGTGTCCCTTCTAAATCTGGCCCTTCACTTCAAATATTCAAACCAGGTTCAAATACATGAAACCAACATGGTTTTGGTCTGACTGAATTCCTTGGTCAGTTACCCAGGACTAGATCTACTTGAGTGAACTTGCATCGTTTCCAAAAGAGTGGCACCTAGATTTACCAAATTTATAAAAATTTCAGAGGAGGCTACAGAACAAAATGACCACAAACTCTATAAACTGTGTCCTGATCCAATCCCTCCACACACGGAACTGTCAGCTTCAATGTAAGCAACGGTTTGCCAACTTAACCCTTGAGCCAACCCAGCCCAAATCTGTTGCTCTTCACGTATCCTAACTTACCCTAATTAAAACCAAGAAATCCACACCATCCCTCCGCTTACACCAAACCTATACACACCAATCCATCCATCTACCTCTTGACAATCCCACCCTAATCTACTCAAACCGATTCAAAACCCCAACATATACCAGTCCGCCTCACCTCTCTCATCAATAATCACCAAACTCTTATCCACCCGAATTGCTTCTGGACGCCCTATAAATTATACACCCCTCCCTACCCAAGTCCCTTCAGATCAAGGTTTCTCTTCATCTCACCTCCTAATCTAATCAAGCAGGCATTTTTGCCCTACCCCAATTCTATTCTTTGCGATACCGATACCAACCCCTCATCCCCTCTGCCCAACTAAACACCTAACTCCGACCTAGCCCATCTCGCCCCCCTCAGGCCAGCAACGCCGGTGGTTGTAGTGGGATTTAACTCCTTCTGCAGCGCATGCGCCGAAACCACAGACACAAACAAGGAGGGGGTGGGGGAGGAGGAGGGAGCTTAAGACACTCCGGGAGAGTAGCGCGCACCCTCCCATTTTGGGATCGCGCCGCTACCGTTAAGGCGGGAACCAGCGCTATTTCCACTCCAGCGCGAGCCTCCCCAACCACCGTGCGCGCGGATCCGGAGGCTGGCGCTGGCGGCCTGAGCGAGCTCGCGCCGAGCTCGGACACTGCGCCTGCGCCGCGGCAGAGACTCGGCTCTACCGGGTCAGCTCCCCTCCGACACCCCGGCAACGCCGTCTACTCACCCCTTTGAGCCGCTTGACCAGGGCACTCTTCTGCCCGCTCTTGGCTAGGCCTCGCTGCTCCAGTGCGGCCTTCAGGTCGGTCACCCGCAGCGCCTGAAGAGGCTTCCCGTCCAGAGTCACCTCCTCCAGCTCCGCCATCTTGCGTGAGGTACTCGGGTCCGTCCCGACGGCTTCGGGCATCTTCGGTAATTTCCGCCAACGCCCTTCGAACGTACCGAGTTGGCCCCGCCCACTTCCATAGTCAACCCCTCGATTACCACTCAGAACTCCCCGGGTTCCTCCGGAAATTCTCGGGTGTTTCCGTCTCCACATCGGCACCAATTGGTTCTTTCCATCCTCCTAGTCGCTCCCCCTCCCTCATCCTGCTTTCAGAGCTCGGTTCTCTTCGTCTTACCGAGGCTTTGAATCGAATCTGTTCGGAAGCTCTCGACTCTGGCATAACCATAATCGGAATTATTCGGCTATCTCCGGACCTAAGGCTGAGACGCTGTGGCGCTTGGGTGTTTGGGGCTGGTCCGGGACCGGAAGTGCGTGGGCTTCCCGGCTGGCCCTCGTTAGGGTTTTTAGGAAACCTGGAAGCGGCGGCGATAGTTGAAGTCTAAACACTCTTTTGACGGTCTCCGGGTGCCCTGTGAGAGGAAAGGGGAGGTAAGCGGGGTAGAAGTACCTCCCTGGGCCGGGTCAGACTCGGTGTCGGTGTTTACGGGCTACCCTTAGTAGGGCAAGCCTCCCGCTCCCCTACGGAAACAGCTGCCGCCTCCCATCCTCCGAAGCCCCGCCACTCCCATCTAAGGCTACGTTGCTCTTTGGGACCACGGAATGCCAGGCTCCGTGGCCTCCGAAGTGGCAAGTGGGAGCACCGTGTCTTTCGACCCAGCCTGTGAACTAATTCGTGGTCATTGAACTTGAGCTTGCCGTGGAAGCCATGTCGCAAGACTCGGGAAAAGTTAGCCCTTTCTCCGAGTAAGAGAATAAAATTCCTTTAGGAGGAATTGCTTCTTGTAGGGCCACTGTGAAAAGGCAACCTTCGGCTGGACCGTTTTGGTACAGAACTGATGTTAATTTGCTTCGGGGTTCCTTTCTTTGTCACTACAAACACTCCAACTTAGAGCAGAAGAAACACAAACAGTAAAATAGGTCGTAAACAAGTAGTTTGTTTTCCTTGTTAGAGATTCAAACTGTGGGATTTGAAAGCTGTTCAAGTTGGCTGACCTTCCAGTTGCATTAGTGATGCGAATCAATGGCAAGTCATCAATAGGTATTATATTAAACATGAAGGAAAAGTGTTCAGACATGAATTGTCACACAGCTACAACAGTATAACAGTTGTTAGATCCCTAAGCCAACAAACCAATTAGACTGTTTTTTCAGTACTGAATAAACACTTGGCTTCTTCTGTTTTTCTTACTTTGTTATCTTATTTTGGACAAGGCGCCTTCACTAACTCTGCTCTTTAATTTTTCCTGGTGCTTTACAGGAAATATAAGAAAATAATGGAGTTATGAAGTTCTTGGCATATTTCAGAGGCTACATGCACATTGCGGAGAAGGCTCTTTCGTCATATATGATGTTTTCCCTTTCTTTTTTTTCCTTCTGTTGATAGCTCTGGAATGATTAGCATCTAGGCCCTGACCAGCTGCTTGGTAAATTAAAAAATGTGTACCTTTTTTTCATTTTAGGGAAGATGTCTTGGACCAATATTAATCGTTGTTTTTTTCCTTTACTGAATCTGGAACATAGAATTAGGTGGTAAAGAACGAACAAGGAATGCTTTGGTTATTTTTGGATTGTTTATAAGAATGATGGAGGGAGGCAGTGGTTGGGAAGGGTAATGGGTTTGAAAACGAGAGAGGAAGGTTGGCAAATAATGAAATTAGGTTATTCTTGAGTACCTTGTCTAAGTTGGATAATAACCTAAATAAAGGACCCTGTTGTTTTTCTGTAAACCAAATTGGTGAAAAGTAATTTTCTTTGTAGACGTTGATTGAGTGTGATAAGATTCTGTGTTGTTGGGAAGCTGTATTTTGGTTGCTCTATCCAGAGAGTATATAACAGTGCTCTTATGTTTCAGGATGCCACTGGGATCATCTTCCTCTTCGATGCCGCTACCCTTCCCTTCTCCCTTACCCTCGGTACCAGACAATATTTCTAACTCTTCCCCTCCCCCAATGTCTTACATCACTTCTCAGGAGATGAAGTGTATTCTTCACTGGTTTGCCAGCTGGTCAGGTCCTCAGCGTGAACGTTTCCTACAGGACCTGGTAGCTAAGGCAGTACCGGGAAAATTGCAGCCACTGCTGGAGAGTCTGGAGCAGCTTAGCGTGTCTGGAGCAAACCGACCACCTTGTATCTTTGAGTGCCAGCTACGTCTTTGGGATCAGTGGTTTCGAGGCTGGGCTGAGCAGGAGCGCAATGAATTTGTCAGGCAGCTGGAGGTCAGTGAGCCAGACTTCGTGGCAAAGTTTTACCAAGCAGTGGCTGCTACCGCTGGTAAAGACTGATAGGCATTAAAATCAAAGAAGATAACCAGAGCTAATGGAGCCGAGGCCACAACTTTACTATGAGAACTTCAATTGTATCACTTAAAGGCCTGGGGATGGTGTTCCGATCAGCTGACTGAACTCGCTGACCAGTACAGGCCTGGTGATTTCAACAGCCGATCAACTGGATTCCTAGTGTAAATGTTTTCCATCTAAGCAAATCCAGATCAGCAGTCTGTCTCCTAGCTTACTTCCTTCCAAGAGATGTCAAACCCTCAAGAATTTAAAGGTTTCTTTTACAACTATAACCGAAAGGAATCTACACATTATAACTCAAGCCTACTGCCGGCCCATAGGGGTATAAAATAGAGCCCTTCTACTCCAGAAACAAGAGAGAAGGACAATAAAAGGTCATGTTCTTATAATTTAGCTGGATTCAGATGGCTGCTTTCACCACTGTTACCAAATTCTGGCATAATTATGTGATATCCCAACTACTAGCTTTCCTAGTGATGATTTAGTAAAATTATGGAAAAATCAGGAGGTGGAGATAATTAGCTACTCCTTCCTCCACACTGATGTTGGTTTGAATCCAAGTAGCAATGATTTTTTTCTAAAGTATATATGACATCCTTGGAGCTGGTAGCAGATGTTCCTATTCTATAAGTTTGCTTTACAACAATATGAAAACAAGTGACATTCTTTACAGGTTGAAGGGTTTATTTTTTGTATCAAAATAAAGAACAGATTTTCAGAACCATAAGTCTTTACTTTTTTTTCATTGCAAGGCTAGTGTAATGTTGATATACACAGAAGGAGGCATTCTGAGAAAAGTAGAACTTAAGTATAGACAATAGATCGACTTTCCATCCAGTTTCTCCTAAGAAATCATCTCTGCCCTAACCTGTGTCATGCTCTGGGTAACATCACACCTCCCTCATTCCTCCAACTGGGCCCGCTGTTGCACCTTGGGGCTCTAGTGAATGGTAAGGGGCAGAAGGTCCCACCTGAAGAGTAGCTCGTTTCTGATAGGCCATGGTTCCTAGTGCAACCACCAGGATAAGCGACATTAGGCAGAGTCCCATGGACAGACTGAGGTGGGTCATGGAAGGATTATGGTCTGAGGTAACTAGAAACCTAGGGATGTAGGGGTAATATTTGGCCTGGAGTAATGCCTAGGCCTAGGAGGTGAAGTGCCCTCCTTTATTTTAACACCTAGAACTCATTCTTCAAACAGTAAGCTGAACGGGAAATCAATAAGGGGATATAGAACCTGAAAGGAAGAAGACCAAGATCCAAGACTGCCAGCAACTTAAATTGTTGGAAGGAGGAAATGGCTTAGGGGAAGAGTTAAGACTATAGTGTTCAGGCAAGTTGCCTGGGTAGTGCTTAAGAAAAGAAAGGGGGAATTCCCTGGCCGTCCAATGGCTAGGATTCTGTGCTTCCACTACAGGGGGCCCAGGTTAGATCCACGGTCAGGGAACTAAGATCTCGCAGGCTGCATGGTGTGGCCAAAAAAGAAAAAAAAATTCATTAAAAAGAAAAGAAGGGGACTAGGAGCCCTGTGTCCTAGAGATAGGTGAACTCTATTACTGCTGGGGAGAGAGGTGTCCCATGGTGATAGGCACCATGTTAGGGATCCTTGTTTTCTGAAATATTAACTGTATAGGACAGTGTATGTATGAATGAGTGCTTAATATAGTTTCAAATATCTGGATTCCAGGAATTTGAAAGAAAACTCCTTGGAATGTTATCTTACTTGCTGTATTCTATGGTAAAGGTGGCTCCTCCATAATATACTTCTAGAGGTTTCTTCCAGAGAGTCAGGGTCAGGACCCTGTGCAGAATACCAACTGAAGGCCCTTGGCAGCCAGGGGATTTCCACATATGCACAGTGAAGACCAGAGTGGTGGTAATCAAGAGACTGTGGAAATAGCGCCAAATGGACGTTTGTTTGGATCTCTTAATGGAAGTATAGTCCCTGGAAGAGTATATCTCATGAAACAGGTGCAGGCTTGGGACTGGGATGAACGGAAGGTCTTTAGAGGAGGGTTATCAAGTAAAGGACTTGAACATTCTCCTTGGCCCACTGTATAAACCCTTAGCCTGAACCATTGATTTACCCACCAGTGCTCACCAGAGCCTTGTAGAACTGCTTCAGTTAGCTCTTCGCCCTCTTCCTTCCCCAGGGAGTGGCCTGGGGGGGGGGCCCAGCTAAATAATAGGTCAGGTTGAAAGACTTATAGGTGGGTAAGTAATATTGATAGCATCGGTACCTTCATTTGTCTAACAGAGCCAACCCCAGGGACATAAGAGCTGGCCATTGTTCCCAGGTATCTACAAAGAAATATGTAGCAGGGTATAGTTATAGCCTCAGTCACCTGCTCAAGCCCTCCTTCTAAGGAAAATGTACATTCTAAATCAGATTCATGGACTCAGTAGGGTACTTAGTAAAAAATAAATGAACATCAATAAAGAAGCTACAGGGATATATTGTACAGCACAAGGTATAGAGCCCATATTTTATAATAACTTTAAATGGAGTATAATCTATAAAAATATTGAATCACTATGTTGTACATCTGAAACTAATATAATATTGTAAATCAACCATACTCCAATAATAATAAAAAATTTAATGAACATCAAAACACATTGGATGGTACTACCATAAGAGCACTTCCAAACTTTTTGCCAGTGTGCTACAGCTATTCCACTTCTGATA
The DNA here is from genome assembly GCF_005190385.1 of Monodon monoceros. Classification (NCBI taxonomy): domain Eukaryota; kingdom Metazoa; phylum Chordata; class Mammalia; order Artiodactyla; family Monodontidae; genus Monodon; species Monodon monoceros. The sequence continues at coordinate 100,356,292 of NW_021703778.1, forward strand.
CCCACCTGAATAGCCTTTCCTGGAAGGCATGGGACCCAGGGTGATCCTTCCACCTGCACCTTGTACACTCCCCTCTCTGTGCACTGATGTAAGTAGCAGTGGCCAGGGGGTTTGCTTCCTTGAGGTGTGGGATCTGAGAGGGATGCCTGATCTTGTCCCCAGGAAGCATCTGTGAAGTGAGGTTGGCAAGGAAGCAACAACTATGGGGATGGTAGATCTCCCCATGGGGATTCTCCGCCCCAGGTGGGAATCCATTTTCCTTCCTCCAGCATTCACTCTGAAGGGCAGGGCAGAAGGTAGAATAGTGTTTGTCCAGATGCCTTAGAAGGAGACTCCTCTCCAGCCCCACTCGGTTTCATTCCCCATTCTCTAGTCTACCCACCCCATTGGCCAAGAGCTGATACCTGCATCAGCCTTCCAGCATGAGGTCTGAGGAGCAGCTTCCCTTGTCCAGGTGCAGGTAGTGGCAGCCCAGTCTGCTGTGTGTAGGGGATGGTAGAGTGACACTAGAATCACTGACAGCTGTGCAGCCCCTCAGCACACACACTTGCCAGTACAGAAGAAGTCTGAGGTGCCATTTCCACAGGTGGTCACCAGGCCAAATTCCAGGCCAGACCCTGATTGAGAGATAGAAGAGCCCTCAGAAGAAATGAAGCCCCCAGACCCGTCAGGGCCAGCCATGCTCACAGCTTCAATTACACTTTAGCAGCAGATAATCCCTTCCAACCTCTCTCACTCCCCCCAAGCTGACTCGGGTCATGAGTGCCCTCTGCAATTCTCCCTTATTTCTCACCCCAGCCCCACAACAGCTCCTCTGCAGTGCGGTGGTTGACCTGGTACCAGCCTGAGTCTTTGAAGGCAGCGAGAGTGATTGGGTCAAGCCGAGCGTGCTGGGCACCATCGTACGTAGCAGTCATTATACAGTCCTGGAGTAGTCAGGCCTCCCAGTGTGAAGACAAAGGGCCCCTTGGGAGGAGATAGCTGGTGCCACCTGACTGTTCCCTCTTCCTTCCATCACCCCAAAGTGTTCTCACCCTCACCTCTTCTTCCAAGGGAGTGCCCAGTGAAACCCCTAGCAGTCCCAAGTGTTGCGCCAGGCTGTGGTGAGAAGCAGCTGTCCCCACTCATCTCGCCTTGTCACTTGTTGACTTGTAGAACAGTTCTCGCTGAGTATAGAAAGGGAAGAAGGCATCTGAGGAGAGGGAGACCTCAGAAGGGTCAGGAAGAGTTGAAAGGAAGGAGTTGGTGAGAGAACAGTGGTTCTCTCTGGTTGATGTTGTGAGGAGACATTGCCCTCATTCCTCTCATTTACCTCTGGGTCCTGAAGGGCAATCCCTCCATTTCTCAAAGAGCTGTCCAGAGAAACCCAGGGCATGGAGCAGTTCATGGAGTGTGGCCTGAGGACAAATGACTGCAGAGTGAAGGGGACCGCAGTAGGACGGACTGCACTCTCTCGCCCCTCTGCCCAATCAGCTCTTCTTAGAGCTGGAGGCACCTTCTATTGCACCCTGAGGAGGTCCTTCCACTTCATGGGAAGCTGAGTGACCTGTGCTCCCTCCCCAACCTGTTTGCTTCTTCCTATTCATCATGCAGCAGTCACCATGACCATGTCACCGTGGCTGAGGCTGGGGTTGGTGAGATGGGCACAGAAGACAATCGTACCAGCAAGGGGCCTGTCTTCTGAGTCCAGCTGGCAGCAGGCAGCACAGGTTACGATAGAGGGCTGTGGACGGGCCAGGACAAGGTGAGGGCGGAAAGGAGGGGACTGGGGTAACGCAGAAGTCTTCCTGAAAATGGAGGCCCAGGAAACTTGGCAGGGGTGGTACCAAGGGATGGCTTGGAGGTTTTTCAGCCCCCAACCAAACTTCATCAGCATGCCCCAAGTTACCCCACATAAGTGCAATTTTTGGGGGGGGGCTGTGCCATGCGGCTTGTGGGATTTTATTTATCTATTTAAAAAATTTTTATTTATTTAACTTTATTTTTGGCTGCATTGGGTCTTCGTTGCTGCGCAGGCTTTCTCTAGTTGCGGCGAGCGGGGGCTACTCTTCGTCCCGGCGCGTGGGCTTCTTATTGCGGTGGCTTCTCTTGCTGCAGAGCACGGGCTCTAGGCACGCGGGCTTCAGTAGTTGTGGCGCATGGGCTCAGTAGTTGTGGCTCGTGGGCTCTAGAGAGCAGGCTCAGTAGTTGTGGCACACGGGCTGAGTTGCTCCGCGGCATGTGGGATCTTCCCGGACCAGGGATCAAACCTGTGTCCCCTGCGTTGGCAGGTGGTTTCTTAACCACTGCGCCACCAGGGAAGTCCAATTTAATAAAAACTGCTTGTATGCTCCCTACCCTTTCCCATGACATTTAAGATTGAGAAGCAGAGCCGGGCAAAGGAATTTGATTTGAACCTCACCTCTTGGTGGCACTTGGAAGTGTGGGCAACCCACACATACAGGAGAAAATCAGTGTTTTGGACCCCAGACCCACCTGGCTGGATTAGCTGTGAGGGTTCCTGCTCTGGCCACAAGGCATAACCACGGAGATGGGCATCAGGGATGTGACAGCGAGTGAAATGTCACATCTGGCTTAGTGGACGGTTAGAATAGGGAGTCTTCTCCCCTGCTCTCCTCCAGTCTCTGATTTAATAAATTGTCAGGGGGAGAGGGGGCTCAGGGATCTGCACTGTTAAGAAGCACCTTAAGTCATTCTGATGCTGGTGGTCTTGTAGAGATCTAGGCCAGCTAGAGATCTTCAGATCCCCAAATCTGCTAAGTCATTCTCACCTTGGCCCCCAAGCAACTCTGTCCTTGGTATCCTGGTTTCAAGAGGCTGCACCTGGCAAGAATGAATACCTGTAGGTGAGCTGGAGACATTTCTGGGTATCCCTGAAGAAGTATTGTATACACTCTCAATGACATGAACTCACCTGTGGTAGTTTGGGGTGTCTGGGTCTCCTCAGACAGCATGGCAGTACTGTGCAGGGTCTCGACGCAGAAGCAGGGGTCCTTGCCTTGAAGGGGCTTAACAAGACGAGAGATCAGTTTCACCTCAACTCAGTGGTCTTGCTGCACTAGCCCTCACTGCCCCTCAGTCCTCCGGAGCCCTCTGCTCTCCCACTCACCTGCTAGGACACCCTGGAGCCGCTGAGCAGCCTCTCTCCCTGCCGCCAGGTCTTGGGATCCCCCTCTCACCCTGCCTCCCTCAGGACCCCAAGCTCCCTCTGGTATAGGATCTCTGCTATGGCAGGTTTGGATTTGGAGGGGTTGAGGATCCTGGGAGCCAGGGAGGGTGAGGGAGGAAGAACGGAAATTTGGGGGAAGTTGGGAGAAACAGGGCCTGAGAAAGCTCAAACGTGTGTCTTGTCGTGTAGACACCTGCTTGTGGCAGCCCCCCAGGGGGAGCAGCTGCAGCAGCAACGTCTTGCAAACATCTTTCCATAGGCTGCCCTGGATCCAGCCTTCTACTCCCTTTTCCCCCGCCTTACTTATTTCTGGCTTTCCTCTCTTGACCATCTCTCTCCAAAGCTCCTCCACTATGCTTGCGTTATTTTGTCAATATTTGAGTGTTGTTGAGTAAATCTATAGCTCCTGCCAAGAGGTCCGATGTGAACTACTACAAGGGCCAAAGCTGCAGCCCCCCACCTCTCCTCCCTGGGGTGCCAGAAGTAGAGAGCTGGAGGGGGGCAGTATTCATTCCTGAGGCCTCAGCTGACCTTTCCAAAGAGAAGCCTGCCTCATCCATGAAGGAACTCTCCTATCCCTCTTCCGTCTCAGCCTGATTCTTCTGCCATTCTGAGTGGACAACCCTGGAACCTTCTCAGAACTAAAAAACTGGGGTTAACATAATGGTGTGTGTGGGGGGCATTCTTTGCTTCACAGATGCCTGCCTATCTCATTGGAGGTGGACAAACAAGGCTTTTGCACTCCACTAGCCCCCATGTCAGAACTGGGTGAACTCCAAACTGCAAGGCTTTTAGGCATCTCTTCCACCTGTGTAGGGCACTTAGGCGCTCACCATTTAAACACGTGTGGCTTGGCTACCACCTCCTGTGAGAGGCTCTTGTGTTAGCACATTCTGTGAGGCTTCGCAGAAGCTGCTTATTGGCACGTCAGGAGGAGAAGTAAACTCTGAAAATTGACATTAATAGATGTTCAAAGATGTTCTGACCAAGCTCTCAGGACACCCTTTGCTTTCTCTGCTCATGCTGTGCTTTCGCATCCTCTTTCCCCTGCCTGGATACCCTCCTTCCCTGCCTGTCTGGATAATTCCTACCTTCCCTGTAATTACTCTGGGAAGCCTTTCTTAACACCTCCTGCCCAAATTCCACACCGGCCAGAGGCGGGAGGGGCCTCTGCCCTGCCTCCTAGCTTGTCACCCTCTGCTGTAACTGTAGCTCCGAGGCTCCCCCTCCACATCCCACAGTCCCTCAAGCCTGTTTCCCACCCATCTTGGTATCCACGGCACTCAGCACAGCCCAGAGGGCCTACTCACCAGTTTGTGGGTGAAGGAACAGAGCTTAACCCCATGATTTAGCTTTTGAAGATGCCGGTCGGGGGTGAAGTGACGTAAGGGAACAGAGCTCGTTAGTGATGGACAAGGACTAGAGTTTAGAGGACTACTGACTTCCAGGGGGCGGGGGGCGTTGGGAGGGCCGGGTTTTATGCTTTTACACACTAGGGCTGTGGCTGGAGCTACCCCTTGCAAGGGAGGCCTCCAAACTCTGGAGCCAAACCAACTCTGCTAATTTGTATCAGTGTAACTTGGGCCCAATGCCTCAGTGTTCCCACTTGCAAAAGGGGGGTGACTGTACTTCACCTGATAGAGTTGTTACGAGAAAGTGAAGATTTGTAAAGTGCCAAGAACAGTGTCTAGACCATGGTAAATACTAAGTCAAGAGGATGTATTCCACAGACACTTTCAACTCAGTGAGGAATTATTCTGCTCTTACCAACATGTGTTAGAGGACATACTAAGAGGAATTTATTCTTTTTCTAAGACAAACCCAGTCTTTTTCTCCCAAGTGTCAGAGTCTTTTTTTTTTTTTTTTTTCCTGGCTGGGCCGGCCCAGTCTGGGGAAAACCCTCCCGGTCAGGGCTTGCCCAAGGGACTGGAGGTCTGTGAGGCTCTCTTTAGGTTTTCTGGGCCCCATCCTCCACCTCTCTTAATGCTTCGCTGCCCCCTTGTGGCCTTACTGGGATAGGGCGTGCCCCTGCCGGGGTAGGGGTTCATCCTAACTTCACACCAGCTTGCAGAACTTCAGACCTTCTAGCAGAAGCAGCACAAGAAACACCTTGTGTTCCTTTGGCTGGAATACCTCTTTCCTGCCTTTGCCAGGCAAATCCTTCCTCATCTTTTGAGATCCAGCTGAGAGGTTTATCTGCCTGTTGAGACTTTTCTTTACTCCCCCCAGGCAGAGTTTGCATATCCTCTGATCTCCTAGAGCATTTCTTTCACATCTTTGAAGTAGCACTTATTACATTCTCCTGACATTTTTTTAAAATAAATTGATTTATTTGATTTTTGGTTGTGTTGGGTCTTCGTTGCTGCGAGCGGGCTTTCTCTAGTTGCAGCGAGTGGGGGCTACTCTTCCTTGCGGCGCGTGGGCTTCTCATTGCTGTGGCTTCTCTTGTTGCGGAGCACAGGCTCTAGGCACGCAGATGCAGTAGTTGCCGCACGTGGGCTCAGTAGTTGTGGCTCACAGGCTCTAGAGCGCAGGCTCAGTAGTTGTGGCGCATGGGCTTAGTTGCTCTGCAGCATGTGGGATCTTCCTGGACCAGGACTCGAGCCCGTGTTCCCTGCATTGGGATGTGGATTCTTTTTTTTTTTTTTTTTTGTGGTACGTGGGCCTCTCACTGTTGTGGCCTCTTCCGTTGCGGAGCACAGGCTCCGGACGCACAGGCTCAGTGGCCATGGCTCACGGACCTAGCCGCTCTGCGGCATGTGGGATCTTCCTGGACCGGGGCATGAACCCATGTCCCCTGCATCGGCAGGCGGACTCTCAACCACTGCACCACCAGGGAAGCCCGGGAGGTGGATTCTTAACCACTACGCCACCAGGGAAGTCCCTGACATTTATTTTTGTGCTTGTTTCCCTACCAGACCATGGGCAGGGGCTGAGTCTGATTCATCTCTGCCTCTCAGAAGAAATATGAAGTAGGTACAGAGGGATAACGGAAGTGAGAAGATGGAGAAGGGTGCAATGAGGTAAGGAGAGGGGGAGGATAACAATGATGGTATCGAGCCCAGACATTGTTCCAAGCACTTTAGACTCAGGTAATTCTTTTGACAACCTTATGAGGTAGGTGTTATTATTAGCCCATTTTTACAAGCGAGGCAACGTGGGCAGGCAGTATACGTGGGATTTGAGCCCACGTCGATAGGCTCCTGGGCACAGGCTTTAACCCACCATGCAATAGTGCTTTTCAAGTGCCTGGTGTGGAGGAGAAATAAAGTGCTGAGGGGAACAGGATGAGAAAGATGAGGATGAAGAGTGAGAATGGGGTAAGGAGAGGATGAAGGTGTTAAGAGATGCTGGGGTTTGAGAGGATGAGGATGGAGATGAGAAAGAGGATGTGGAGGTAGGAAACTAGGGATTAGGGAAGAGGATGTTAATGGGGGGGTGGAGTGAATGAGAGGATGTGGGATGTGAGACAGGGGTTTTGGACAGAGGATGGGGCTGAGCAAGGCAGTCATCCAGGTGGTGTCATCATCCATATGGATACTCCACCCAGCGTGGCCACTTCTCAGTTCCTTCACCCTCTCATCTCTTACATGCTTCTCATCCACCTTAGCAGGCCAGCCCCAGGGTCAGACCCAGGCCTTATCATCACCAGAAACTGCAGTAACTATGAAATAACTGAATCAAACATCCCACTCTCTGATATGATCTCCTTTCCTTATGGTTTGTTTGCTCAAGCCGGCTCACTGCTGCTGTTCTACAAGCTCATTGAAGAACCACTGGCCCTTCCTGTCTCTTCACCTCTCCTTATCCGCCCTAAGTTCCAGGTTCACCACGAAATCCCTCCCCTTCCCTGTCTGTCCCGTCCATCCTCCCTCCCTGGGTGAGCCCCATGCCCAGATGAACCCAACATCTGTCTTGTCCATACTAGCTCCCGAGCAGCTAAGGACCACTGAAGGAAGTCCCTCCAGAGGACAGACTGTTGTCGCCTAAAATTGTCATCTTAGACTTCGACTGGCCGCTTCCAAGCCAGAAATCTCAGCTCCCGATTCCACTCTCAGAAGCTGGGATTTTACACCTTTAAGCCTTTCTCAGAGCTTCCTGCTCAGTCACTTGCAGTCACCTCTTCTTTCATGGTAAAAATAGGAGCCATGAGACGGGAACAGCCTCAGCGGGCTACAGACCTGTTTGTATCTGCGTCTGCTGCATCTCTTCTCTTTCACCTTAGGAGAGAGGAAATGTCTTCTTCCTTTGGAAGGTGTTTCCTCCCTCTGATGCTCTGCATCCCTTTGAGCGAGATCTGGCCTCAGCCCCTCTCTGACCTCACCTCTCCCCCTCAGTTTAGTCTGCCCTCAACCCCAGCCTCTCTCAATGGCCGGGAAGGACCTGCTTGGGGCCTAGGCAGAGCTGCTGTCTCTGCTGGGAAGCCCCACTTTCTGCCAGACTGACTCCTACTCACCTTTGAGACATCTGCTTACATGTTACTTCCTCAAAGAGCCTTTCCTGACCCTCACATTTAAATCAGGTTCCCTTATTAATATCTGTCACAGTCACTCTTTACTTCTGCCCCATAGCACTGCCTGCAATTTAGAATGATCTATTTATTTGTGGTGGTATGTTTTCTGTCCCCCTCATGAATTTGTAAGCCCCGCAAGGGCAGGGACTGTCCTCCTTGCTTATCCTGTAGCTCCTATAACAAGCAAGGTGCCTGGAGCAGGGGTTATTAAGTATTTTTATAGCAAATGAATGAATAAATGAGTGTGATGAGAAGGCAGGAGGGAGGTGAGGGAGGAGGGAGGGTGAGGACGAGGACGGAAGATGGAATCGAGGAGGGTAGATGGAGAGTGAGGGGAAAGGATGGTGCTGAGGGCAGTGTGCAAAGGTGAGGCTGGGGATGAAGGGGAGGAGGTGAGAGAGGACCAGGAAGAAGGGGTCCTCACCCTGAGTCTGGTTAAGGCTTCCAGACCCTGAGTGGGCTGCCCTGGAGCTCTGTCTCTTGGCCATGTTGCTTGCAAGGTTTGAAGGCAGGGCCAGTGGGCGGGGCTAGACTTTATCTTGGGGCGCAGCCCTAACCTCAGATGGTGACAGAGCTGGCGCCAGCAGGGGTTTTGCAAACCGTCCCGATTGCAGCAGGGCCAGCAGTCTCACTCAGGACGGCGGATGGGGCCTGGGCTTATCTCCCGAGTGCAGTCCTAACCTCAGACGGTGACAAAGCGGGAGCTACAGGCGTTTTGCAAACCGTCCCGATTGCAGCAGGGTTGGATGGTCTGGGCAGGGGTGACAGTGCAAGGTGTGGGGAGCAATAGGGTTTTGGGCAGTTTGGGGCTTTGGGGTGAAGCTTGGCTTGTGGGGTGGGGGGATCCATGCCATGTATGGCTTGCCTCTACCTAGCTCAGATCCATGTTTCTAAAAGAGAAGGGGAGGTTACAGCGCTGCAGGGGGGATGTCTCCCTAGTCGGAAGCCTTCCTTCTCCCAAGTCCTAGGATGCTTCTGCTGCTCCCTGAAGTCAGAATTGATGGCCAGGGGCAGCCATTTTCCTCTGAAAACACCCATAATTTCCCCATGGGGTAGTCTCAGGGGACTTCTGATGGGCCTTCTCAATGAGCTGCTCATGGATGTTTTTCTGGGGCCAAGCCAGGTCTGCTTATAGCAGCAGCTGACAGGGGCAGCCTGGAGTCCCGTGCAGCTCCGACCCTTCCCACTGCGGTGCAGCCCCGCTGAGTCCTGAGAGGAAAGGTCTGCCTACTGGGGGTGATAGGAAGTGACTGGCCTGGAGGAGGTGCACAGGCCCTCGGCCAGCCTTGGCTATTGTTGCCTCAGCATCTCCTGTACAGCCCCCTCCATCCCATAGTCCCCTCATGGCTTGGGGCAGGGTAGGGAGTGGAGGTGAAGAGGCCCCTTTCCACCCTCACAGCCCCAACCGGGATCTTGCAACACTGGGATGGGGGCCCTGGGGGCCCAGGCATGTAGCAACCCGTGGGGGTGGGGTGGGGAGGTGCGCACCGAGTAGGGGGAGCGGCTTTCACAAGTCCAAGCTGCCACCGTGGACTGACCTTGGCGGGCTCACCTTGGGCAGCTTCCTCCCTCTTGGCGGTATCTCCAACATCCTACCTTCTCCTCTTCTGCTTTCCTGGGGCCTGAGATCCTGTCTGTCAGCTCAGGACTCTCATGCTGGTCCCCTGTTTTGCCCAGGAAGGAAAAGTGGGCCCGAGCTGTGGATCGTAAAGCCAAGGGAACGCACGTGTGTGCTATTTGGACCTTGATTTGCTGGTTTTCCAAAGTTCTCCAGACCCCGCCCTGGGCCTCGAACCTTCCCCAGGCAGGGGTGAGGCTACCCGCCCTTCCTGGGAGTGCCTTCTTCCTGCAGCCTCCGGACCCCACGGACCCTGTGGACCCTGCGGCATCTCTGCCCGGCGTGGCATGGGGAGCCTGCTCTTTAGGGACGGTCCTCCTCCCGGCAGAGGGAATGAAGAAGGTCCTGGAGGGACGGAGGCGGTGTTCTTGCGTACCCTTCCTCCTGCTTTCCATTTCTCCAGCCTCACCCGGTTTCCTTTCTCTTTTTGGACCGGGACACCTCGGGGCCTTGGCATTTGCTCACCCCTCTGCTCTCCTTGCCCCCAGTTTGGCACATCTGCCTCCTCCTGGACATTTTTAAGGTTTCGACTTCAATGTCACCTCCTCCGAGAAGCCTTCCTTGACCACCCCAGCTAAAACAACCTCTCTGGGCTTCCCTGGTGGCACAGTGGTTAAGAATCCACCTGCCAACGCAGGGGACATGGGTTTGAGCCCTGGTCCGGGAAGATCCCACATGCCACGGAGCAACTAAGCCTGTGCGCCACAGCTACTGAAGCCCGCGTACCACAACTACGAAGCCCGCGTGCCTAGAGACCGTCCTCCGCAAAAAGAAAGCCACCGCAATGAGAAGCCCGCGCACCGCAAGGAAGAGTAGCCCCCACTCGCCGCAACCAGAGAAAGCCCGTGTGTAGCAATGAAGACCCAATGCAGCCAAAAATAAACAAATAAAACAAAACAAAGCAAACAAACAAAAAACCACCTCCCTTTCTGCTGGTTTAGTAGGTTTCCCCAAGAGGCATATTCAGAGCGGGTAATTCATGAACGTATAGAGGTGTGAATGGTGAGGCTTAAGGGACAGCTGCAGAAGTGGTAAGCTCCAGCAGTAGCAGAGCCATCACCACCCCCAGGCTGTGAGGGCAGCTGCAGAGATTACCTGTCCTGTCCCTAGGAGTTGGGGGCTAAGCACCTGACTTCCTTCTCCTGCCACCCACAATCTCCTGCCCTGCCTGAACACAGCAGGTGGAGGGGGCCTTCAGCCGAGAGTTGGGTTTGGTCACCACAGTGTTCTCAGCATCTTGCAAGGGCTTGACACAGGAAAGATGCTCAACAAATACTTGTTGAATAAGTTACCTTGGCCCAAACCAGTTGAGGTCAGGTTAAAACCTCAGGGTTAAAAGTGTGACTTCCGGCTACCTGTCATTTCCCCGGGATATGATCTGCCACAGAGGATCGAGGTGTGCCTGCCACTCGGAGTCAGGCAGGGACCAGGTGTTCTCTTCTCTCAGCTGGGGCTGTGGACCTTCTCCAGACCTGGTGCCAGACACTTGCCCTGAGGAGCCCCCGGGTGCTGTGGGCTGGGAGGAGACACGATTCAGAACTGTGGGAGAGAAGCTTGGGGCTGATGCTGAAGCAACCCAGGTCCCATCACCCAGAACCTTGAAAATAAGTCCAGGGGCAGTGGTCTTGAGCTGCGAGGAGGAAATCCGGAGGTTGAGTCACTTACCGTGCTCTGTACAAACCCCCTTTATGCAACACATTCCCCTGGGCTGAAAGGAAGGTGTGGGATTCTCCCAGGCATCCACAGAGACAGGTGCCTCTTTTTTCCCAACTCAGGTAGAATAAACCATCTAGTGAGGCTCAGATCTGTCTGCCCAAACCAGACCTGGGGCAGGGGTATCTAGAGCACAGATGTAGGGGAGATGGTGCCTGAGAGACACAGAGGCAAAGGCAGGAAAGAGACTGAGTGCTGGGTGAGGCAGGCGTGGTACACCCGGATGTCCTCAACGTGGGAAGGCTCTGACACTGGGGAGGTGGAGGTGTGGGGAGAGAGAGAGGAGAGAGAGTGGACCGGGAGGATCCAGACCCAGTCTCTCTCCCTCTCAGAAGGTTATTCCTTGGTGTCTAACACTGCTTTCTCAGCAGTGGCCTATAAGTCATTGGTGGCCTAGGAGAGACTCTAACCAGCCCATCCTGTGTCTCGTGTCCCTGACTCTGGCCCCACACTGTTCCATATGCCTCCGAGGGGAGGGTGTGAGGGCGAAGTAGAGACAGGTGTGTGTGTGGAGACAGCAAAGCTCACCTGGGTGAGCTTCCGGAGAATGTCTCTTATTCCCTCGGCTCTCAACTGCTTTATCTAAGAAATGTGGCCCATACTATCTTGTTGTCTGAGGGCAAAGCCTACCAGATGATCTCTTGAGGTCTCTTCCAGCCCCTCTTGAGATCTGTGATTTTACAGAGCTAATTTTGGTTCTGCCTCTAACCCATTGCAAGACTCTGGGTAAGTCCCTTCCCGGTCTGAGACCTCAGTTTCCTCACCTGCAAAATGAGAAGTTTAGATGAGATCTCTGAGGTCCTTTCAGTTCTAGCAAAAGGGAGTGATAACAAGCATTTGTGCTCACCGTATGCCAGGCCTTGTTTATCTATGAACGTACAGCATTACTACTGCTCCCATTTCGCAGATGAGGAAACTGAGGCACAGAGAGAAGTAACTGGCACGAGGTCACACAGCTAGAAAGTAGCAGAGGGAAATTCAAACTGAGGCTGTCAAGCACTGCCCTCTTATGGCTCTCAGGCTAGAGTTCTATGAAAAAAACGGTTTTCCACATGGGGTTTCACTGCACAGGTGTGTTGTCATCCTCCTTATTACCAATTTTCTCATATACGAACAGGTCTCAAGGCCTTTCCCAACTAATTTGTCCCCCAAGCACTCAGATTCTTTAGGAACCGAAGGCCCAGGGAACGAGGGACAAGGGTGGGAGTGAGTGGGCTGGAGGCATGGGGGTCTGTCAGTCTGGCAGACTGAAGTTTGGGAACTGTGGAGAAGGGATTGAGTCCCGGATCAAGAGCTAAGGGACCATAAATACATCAGAGCCATCTGGAATTTTCCCTTGATCTCCTGGGGCAGGAACTCCCAGGCCTATACCTCAAGGTGAGATAGAGCAGGGCTGGGGTCAGCAGGTCCAGGCAGGAGGGACTGGAGGTGCTGGGATCTCCCTGTGAGCCACAGAGCTCTGCTAAGGGAGTGTCCAGAGGCTGCTCCAGGTCCTGTGGGGTGGGGATAGAGTGGGCCAGGTGGAGGGAGAGAAGAGCAGAGGGAGAGATACAGGGCCTGGCTGTGCGGTGCACTGTGGGAGAGCTGTGGGCAGCTTGTCTGCTGAATTTCCCGAATGTTTATTTGGGCCTGGAATCAAGAGGTATGCAGGCCTAGCCTCGTGTATTCCGTACCTTTGGAGTCCCCCATCTCTCTCTCACTCACACACACACACACACACACACACACACACACACACACACACACACACAC
>NW_021703778.1:100369066-100573014 GCF_005190385.1 Monodon monoceros
CACACACACACACACACACACACACACACACACACACACACACACACGGGCCCACTGTACAGCCCCAGCACCGTGCCATAGTGCAGTTTTATTCAGCCACAGAATCATTATGCTGGGGCCCGCCCTCCTCCTTGTCTTGCCCGCCCCGCTGCCATTTGTCCATGGTCTTTGTCTCTGACTCGGCCTGTGGGGCCTCTAGGGTGAGGGTCCCCAGGGTCAGGCTGAGCCCCGGGGGCTGGTGCCCACAGTCTGCCAGGCGGGCTCAGCTGCAGCCCCCTACACCCTTGATGAGGTTGGCGGCCTCAGGGATCTGGCGGAAGAGGTTGCGAAGGGTGTCCAGCTCCTGGGTCAGCTGCTCCACGCGGCTGCGCAGACGCTCATTCTCGGCCATGTACTCTAGCACCTTCTGCTGTGTCTCCAGAATGCGCCTCTTGGCCTTGTCGCGGCTCTTGCGCACCGCGATGTTGTTCCGTTCCCGCCGCAGCCGATACTCCAGGCTGTCTTTGTTCACGGCCTTCTTGCCCTTGTGCGAGGCGCCGGCCGGTGAGGGTGCCTTGAGGAGGGGGCTGCAGGGGGGCGCGGCAGCCGCCAAAGGGGCCTGGAGGGGAAGGTACAGAGACAAGAGTGAGGGCTGTGGGGAAGTAGAGCAAAGGTGGGGCAGGAATCCCAGTGGTCAGAGCACACTTGGAGCGTCAGAGAGATGTGGGATTCAGAGCCAGCTCCTGGCCCCCAGTAGAACAGCCACTGCCCTGCCAGACGTACAGTGTCCTCTGCTCGGACCCAAACTCCCTTTCATGTCCCCACACTCTCTGAGGACACTTTCCTTCCATCTACCTTGAGTCTCCAGTTCTATCATCAGCAGGCATTTCCTCTTCTAGAAGCAGGAGGTGACACAGAAACGAGAGGAGGGAGCTGGTGGGCAGCAGAGAAACTGGGAAGGGGGCGTGCTGAGATCAGAGCAGGTCAGCTGGTCACAGGGACTGCAGGACACATTGGTTCCGGTCACACAGTGGGGATCGGCGGGGGAGTGAATTCACAGAGAAGCCAAGAGGGGTTACGACTGGGTGGCGAACACAGAGGGCTTGTGGTGGGTCGATTTCACAGAGCAACACCACACACAGACCCCATCCACACGGGCCTCCCTCCAGCCCCTGGGTGGCGGGGAGGAGAATTGAGCCACTCTTACCTTGAGGACGCGCAAGGGCTGGCTGGGTGCTGACAGGGCCGGGGGCAGGTGCATGGCCGTCTGCCCACAGTGCGCCACTTGGTACTGCAGAGGGTTGTAGCCGCTGCGGCTGGCCCCCCGGCTGCCCTCGGGCCCCCGAGGCTCCTCCTTCACAGCCACAGCCCTGGGGTCGTAGCTCCCTGGGGTGCTGTAGATGCCAGGCCCCAAGGCCTTCCTGTCGGGGCCGAAGGTATGTGGAGGGTAGGCGAAGGGCCGCGGGTCAGGCGGCAGGTAGTGGGGGAAGGCAGGGGTTCCAGGGCCCTTAAGGCCTCGGGCCTCAGGTGCCGGCTTCAGAGCAAAGAGGTCAGAGAGGAGCTGTTCCTCCCCAGACTCGATGTAGGCAGACAGATCGATGGACGCCTCATGCTCACACATGTCCCCCAGCTCCCCAGGCCCCACTCGGGCCCCTGAGAACTCAAGTGGCTGCTGGCCAGCCCGGGGCTCGCACTCGTAGTAGGTCCCGTGGGACATGGCCGGCCCGCCCCCTCAGCTCCCCGCCCCTGGCCGCCTTGCTCTTGGGGCACCCTTTGGGATGCTCGGCTTGCTGTCTCCCCCTGCCCTAGATCTGCCCTCTCCGATCTCCGCTGTCACCCACTCCTGTGTGGCTTCTCTCCTCCCTCCTCTGCTGTTTCCTTTTCCTTCCTCTGTAGTCAATGCCTCTTTTCTCTTCCCTTTTTTCCCCCAGCTCTCCCTGGGGTGACTCAGGGAGGGGCAGGGCACACCGCAGAGGGAGGGATGCAGGCTTTAAAGAAATGGGGCCCCTGGCCTATTTAAGCAGTTGGGGGTACTCTGGTTAGGCTCCAAGCCAGGGTTCTGAGGTGCCCAGGAGCTGATTCTTCTGGGAATGCCTCCCCCTCCCTGTCGAGTCCAGGGGATTCCAGAATCCTCCTTGAGGGCAACACCTTACTCTGAGTATCCTCCTCCCTCCAACTTCCAGAAAGTCCTGTGCAGAATGAATGCCCAGTCAGAAGGAACAGAGAAAACCCTCTTCCAGTGCTGACCCCCAGCCTGATCTGAGCTCCTCCCTGGACACGCCTCCCTCCCTCACAGTTCCCCCCTACAGTGCTGGTCTCCACCTACCCCCAGGGCCACTCAGTTCTTTTTGTAGCCCCACCTCTCCGAGCCACTCTCCTGGGTGCAAGCCACGGGGTGTTGTTTGAGGGGTTTAGGAAGTAGTGATGTCTGGGACCAAGCCATACACTAGGGCTTGTCTCATGGTGCAGAGCAGGCTCTTTTTGCTAGGTTTTTGCACAGGGTCTGTGTAACAGCCCAAGCCCTCACGAGTTTCCAGCCCAGGCTAGCTCTAGCAGCCTGGCACCATCCCTGACTGCCCAGGCTCAGCTGAGGCACCTGGTCAGGGCTTGGGCCCTGTGCCCCAGACCCTGGCAGCCCCAGGAACTGACAGCTGCACTATTCCGGTGGCTCCAGCGCCTGGCCTACACTGCCAGAGCCTCGGGCTGGCGCTCTGCCCCAGCCGGGTCCTGAGGGCTCTGCCCGTTTCCTGTGCCGCAGGGCTCAGGCGCTCGCAGCAGCTCAGTTTGCTCTTTTTCCTTCTGCATGGCCGTTCTCTGACCTCTCTTGGGTCCACTTCCTCTTGTGAGGCTTGAGAAGCCTTCTCTTTTGTCATCACCTCTTCCTGGGGCTCTGTTTCAGGGTCTCCAGGAGAAACCCATGGCTTGCTCTCTGTGCTTTTAGTTTCAGATGAGGGCCCCCTCTCCCTTCCCTTTTCTCTTTCCTCTGGGAACTACCCACTCCCTCCTGTCAGAGATACCGCTGTGGCCCTGCTTTTACCTGTTGCATTTCATCTGCAAAAGGGACTATAGGTACAGTGAGAAGGAAAGGACACATAGAAATGTGTCACTGGCTCTTTTGTCACCAGCAAAAGCTGTGAGTGCCCTGTGGAGGCCAGAAGGTTTTGTAAGTCGGGCACAACAAGGGCCAGGCCTCAGTGGTGCAAATGCTGAGGGGCTGTGTACAGCATTGGACGCTAAAATAAAGTATGCAGACAGAGACAGGGCGGCCTGCAAATCAGGCAATTACACCTCTATTTAGCATTCCTCCCTGCCCCCCCCCCCCACTCTCTGTGCATAGCTTGAGGTATTTTCTCTGAAAGCCCTGACCTGGCCTGAGGAAGTCTGCTTGCACCCGGGAGACAGATCTCAGGTCCCAGACCGGGAGATTTCTGCCTTCTCTCCATTTCAGAGGACGGTGTGGCAAACAGGTACCAAAGCTGAGCTGCACCAGTTTGGCAGCAGTGCCTCAGTTAAACACCAGGTGGTAATATTGGCCCAAAATTCAGGACTCGAGGGGCCACTGCGGTCAGGAATCAGGTGAACCGGCAGAGGGCAGCCTCCCACAGCCCTGGCAAGGGCAAGACGCCCGGAAGGAGGAAGAGGAAACATGGCCGAGATGGGGGTCTTGCAGTGCAGTTACAGGGAGAGTGGGCAGGCGGAGAGGACCAGGGCCAGGCCCTTGGCTCAGTGAGGAGGAATTCTGTTCACTCCCTGACGATGAACTAGTGATGATAGTGAAGGCCTTGCATTTTCCGGTGTTATGCTTTTTCAGTCATTGAAACATACCCTTTTCCTTGCAGACCATTTCCCTGTGAATCGGATAGGAAAGTAAGCAAGATAGACGGTGTACTTATCCTTGCTTTATAAAGGAGGAAAACGAGGCTGAGAGGCGGCCACCCAAGGTCAGGCAAGGCTGTGGCGCTGACATGGGGGGAAAGGGCAGGGGTCTAGTTCTTAAAAGCCCCCGGGGAAGAAGGGCTAGGGAAAGGGGGAGCTGTGTGACTCAGAGAGCTTTCTTTGCCCTCAGTCCGGCACCCTGGGGGAGGGGGAGACTGCGTCAGGAGCGGGCGAGCCGGGGCTGGAGGAAGCCGGGAGGTGTGCAGATAGGCCGGCAGGAAATGAGAACGCTCGGAGCTCCGCCGTGGAGGAGATAAGTGATCTCGGCCCCTCACCTCTCTGGCTGACGTTGCCGCGTTTCCCAGTAACCGGGGCGCTCTGGACGTCTGGTTAGGGAAGGAGGGGGCGCGGGAGGGGAAGGGGGTAGGGAGGGCAGTGCTAGTCAAGGGCTGGGGGATTCTGGGCTTGTGCGGAGATGCTCCGGAGCGGATGGAAGCCCGCCCGCGGTCCCCTGGTCAGCAGGATCATTTTCTCCCTGCAGCTGCTGCTGCTACCTGTGTGCATTAACTGAAACAAAGCCTCTGTAGTATCTTTTTTTTTTTTTTTTTTTTTTTGCGGTACGCGGGCCTATCACTGTTGTGGCCTCTCCCGTTGCGGAGCACAGGCTCAGCGGCCATGGCTCACCGGCCTAGCCGCTCCGCGGCATGTGGGATATTCCCGGACCGGGGTATGAACCCGTGTCCCCTGCATCGGCAGGCGGACTCTCAACCACTGTGCCACCAGGGAAGCCCAGCCCCTGTAGTATCTTAATGACTTTGTAACAGGCCTCAGTTCAAACACCACCTCCTTCACCAAGTCCTTCCAACAGGGAGGCAGCGAGCATGTCAGATAGAACCTGGCTCAGATCTCCCTGTCACCTACCACTCGGTGACCTTGGGCCAGTTACTTAATCTCACTTGTAAAATGGCAGTAGTAATGCCTACTTTGTCGGTTGTTTAATTAAACTTTGAATAAGATAATGTATGGAAAGCAAGTGGTCTCAGCCAAGTCAGTCTCCTTCCGGCCCTCTGACTGCCCCCCTGCGGGTTTATCTGTGTCTCCTGAGTGACACGCTACCTGCAGCTTTGTCTGAAGCCTCAATTGGACAGGGATTTTTGCACGTAGGTCCCAGGCACTGCGCAGGGCGGGTCCAGCCCTGCCTGCAGACGCGCGCGGCCCAGCAGAGTGGGCAGTGATCTGTGATGTGCACACATACGTGCCATGTGCATTCTTATCTTCTTTCCCCCAAGACTATTTGCTCCTTAAAGGTAGGTCAGATACTTTTTCAGCTAGGGTGACCACATTGCCTGAACTAGAATTAAGGACAGGTGTGTTGATATATATGAGTGTTCTTACGGAGACAGTGACGCAAGATATTTGAAGTCTGTGCTGACTTGGAAAATTCAAGAGTAAGTTTGCTGTTCCCACAGCATATAGCAAAATCCTGGATACAATGGTTAGAGAAATATTTATTGTTCGACTACATTAATAAATGAATGCATAAGCAGCTGTGATTTCAGTGACCTCCAAAGGCTCCCAAATTCCCCCAGATCAGAGCATCTGAAATTCCTCACATTAAAGTGACTGACAGGGTTAAGACAGCTTAAAGGCCCAGGTTAAAAATAAATGCATGTTGCCTAGGAAGAGACCCACATTTGCCCTTTTGAGCAGGTTGAAAAGATCAGCAAGTGTCACCTTACAAAAGAGAGGGGGCCCCCAGGGACAGGTGTCTCCAGGGACTGAGAAAGGTTGGGGAGGGCTGGACTTGCTGGAATGGGGTGACATGAGGAAGCCTCTGGGAGCCTGGGGAAAGGAAAAGTGTGTGTTGGGGAACTGAGGGAATCCCCAAGGGGGATGTGAAGCTTGGAGAAGGGCCTCTTGCACAAGACTGGCCTCTGCCCAGTTTGCTCTCACTCTTTTGGGACAGCCATGGGCTGGGAGATTCAGGAACCCTTTGAGATTAGATTCAGTCTTCTTTTTTCATCCCTCTAAAAGTGCTAAATAGGTTAACTGACTTGCCCAGGGACACACAGCTGTTTGGTGGCTGGGCTGGGTCTCAGAGCCAAGTGTCTGTGCCCCTGTGAATGGCAAGCCTCCAGCCTCAGTCTAGAACGCCAGCCACAAAACAGGCGTGTTGGGGCCAGGCTGAGACTGGGAGTGGAGGCATCTTGCCTGCCAGTGTCCTCACAGTGTTCCAGATGGTGAAGGGTGATGTCTTAACACACCCCTCACCCCACCTGCCCCCCGGCCCTGCCTCCTCCGCATGTCTGTCCGCAGTGCTGGCTCTGGAATGATGCTGTCTCAGGACAGGCAGCCGGGAGGGCTGCCCACAAAGGAGGGACTCCAAGCAAGGACTAATCCTGTCAACTTCCTCCAGCGATTAACCCAGAGCGCCAGGAGGTACTTGTCCTTACCTTGACTGCTTCCTCCTCTTCCCTGATCCCTCAGCCCTCCTAGTCTTTCACTCAGACAGCTGAGTGGACCCCACCTCACCTCCCAGTCCCTCCCATCAAGCCCCTGGCATCCAGCTGGGTGCTCTCCTAACTGCCTAACCCCCCCCCACCCTCACTGGGGTCTCTCCACAGGCTCAGCCTGTCCCTTCCTGATGCCTTCGCCTCTCTCCACTCAGCTTGGTGCTGTCTCTCTGTCGCCCATGTTCCCACCCTGGGTAGGGATGAGTTTCTTCTTCCCAGATAGTTTGCAGGCTCTCAGCACAATACATAGGCAGGATCTTAACACTCGTGACTTCACAGAAGCAATGAGAAAGTTTTCGGTTCAAAACGAGAGGGAGCTGTTAAAACGCGCTGGCACTGGGCCCTGGGACAGCTCGAAGCTATGGAGCGCAAGGACTTTCAGGAATGCCATCCTGGAAGGAACCTGGCAACCAAAGACCTCCCTCCTGACAGAGACAGGAAGTGCCTGGAGACTCTGTCTTGGAAGGTCATTGAATTATTAACACCACCAACTTCATTTCCATTTAAAATTTTATTACATCAACAGAAAAAAAAAAAAAAACCCTCACAAAACAAAACACACAACTAAAACCTAAACCAACTCAAAGACAGAAGATTATTATCCAGCTATAACTAAAACCCTCCCCGAAAAAAAAAAGAACAAAACCTTAAAAATCCAAAAGAAATATAAATGCCAGCTTCAAAAATATGTATCCAAAAAGTAAGGCATCCACTTTACAAAAAAACAATAATTGAAGGTTGGAGGAATGAGAAGAGGGAACAAGAGGATGGTCCCCTGACCCTCCAGGGGCCAGCCCCAGTCTGCCTGGAGTCCACTCTGAAGGGACCACAACTCGGACCAAACCCGCATCTTACCAATGCAGGCTCAAGCAGGCTGGGTGGGAAGCTGGGAGACCCAAATAGGCCAGGAGGACTCCCCAGGTTTTCCAGTTTCAGCAGACAGGATAGGGAGTTGGGGGAAGGGGGGGACTCCTGCTTGGGATAAAAGAATCCCAGTCCTTAGCACAACAGGTGTGGCTAGGAGGCTGCAAGGGCCCAGGGCAAACACCAGCACCTTCTTTGGAGCACAGGGAATGGCAGCTTCCTGCCTGCAGGACAGGATGGCCACAAGTCTGCAAACCATAGAGAACGGGCTTTTCTGAGAGCCTCCAAAGTGGGTACCTTCTGCCACTGTCCTCTCATCCTGTCCTGGAGGCTGTCCAGACAGGACAGTGGTGTGAGCAGAAAGGAGGGAGGGGTGATCTGAGTTGGGGGAGGAAATGGCCTTCGGAATACACTTTCTCCCCAAACAGTCTCTGAGGGGATGGGACGGGTACCTCTGGGAAGATGGGAAATAGCCCTCCCTCCCTGGAAGGCTTTTCATGCCAGGTCTGGCCAGAGGGCTGGAAATAAGGGGGTATTTTTAGGTCCAGTTCTTGGATGGGAGGTGACTTAAGGCTGATTTGGCTCGACTTTCAGGCATGAAGGGCTTGGGGAGCCTTCACACCCCAGGAGCCAAAGTCCAGAGAGGAGGAGAAGGGCAAGATGGGGGTGCCGGCAGAGCTGGCTGCCTGGGGCTGTGTTGGAGCATCACTGCGGGGTAACAGGATGGCGGGCTCCTTCCCATGGGGGTGGGAGGGAGGAAGAGAGGAGCTGCTTTGTCATTAGGAGAGAAATGTCTGCTACATTGGAAATAAGCAGCTTTCTGGCTTCAGGAAGCTTTGGCACTGAGTTGGGGGGAGGAGGCAGGGGCAAGGCTGGGTTTCTACAATCTGAGCCTTTCCCAATCTGTTCCACAGGCCCGGCCGGGGTTAGGGGAGGGGGCAGTCCTCCTGCACATTGGTCCTTAGGTCAGTGGGCAGATGCTGTCCTGACAGGAACCTCACTCTGCACAGAAGGCCCAGGCTGTGGGGGGGGGGGGGGGGGGAGGGGGGGGGGGGGGACAGAGGGAAGCATCACCTCTGATGTCTTCGGTCACTGGTGAAGGGAGGGGGATTTGGGTCTCTTCAGCTGACCTTTAATGGTGACAGATTTGCTCGAGTCTGTCCCCAAGTGACTCACTGTTGCTGCCACTTCTGTTGGAGCTGAGGCCTCCCTCGGGCTCAGGAATGGGGAGGGAAGGCAGCCCTGAACTCAGGTTCCTGAGGAAGCGACTAAGGGTGTGGGTCCAGGAGGGAGGGCCGTGTAGGGCACCCCTGGAAGCTCCACTGCTTTAGACACAGGCCTTGGGGGTGAGAGGAGACTGGATCTTTGGGTACAAATGTCAGAATCTTTGTTTATAGTTTCTCACCACCCACACCCAGGTCCTGCCCCTGCATGACAGAAGCAGAGGGGTGTGTGTGTTTGGGGGACCCAGGCAGGGCAGGAGGGCAGAGAGGGGGATGAAGGAGGAGGGAAGCAGCTGAGAGGGGAGGGTGTTCCTCAGGCCTCCTCTGCATCCTTGTCCTTGGGGGCAGTGGGCTGCCGCTGCTCCTGCATGTCTTCCTGTAGCTCCTCTGTCCCTGAGTCCTCCTCCACCTTGGGGTACACAACCATACACATCTTCTGGCTCACCAGGGTCAGCAACTCTGCAGGAGGAGGCCACATAGAAACCAGATCAGCGCTGAGTGTCCAACCAACCTGGCCAGCCAGACCAGGGCCCTTCCCAGCTCTCCTGCCGCAGCGTTTGGCCTCAGCTGAGCCACCAGCGCCGTGAGGGGACTCCCTCTCCAGGAGACGGTCACCTCACCTACCTCCTCCGTCTCTGGGCAGCCTTTTTGCTGGCCGCTCCTACTCCTCAAGGCTCCGTGCCCACCGCCCGCCAATTCTAGGGTGTCCCCTGGTCTCCACGCAGCCCAGGGCAGCTGCTATAGGATGGCCACTCTGGAGGCCTAAGGTCTGTGCGGAAATATCCGCCGTTCTCCTCTCCTCAGAGGTCTCTGGGGAGGCACCTGGCCTCTCCCGTCCCGACCCTTTCTCCAGTGCTCTACGGCCCCACCTCCCTATCCTGGTGGGGTTCCCCAACCAGACTGCTGACCACTGTCTTCCAGACCAGGGGGCCCTCTAGCCACTCAGAATGTTCAGCAACTTACCAATGAACTTATTGAAACACCTGGGCTTGTGTTGCCAGTAAACACCCAAGAAATAGACAGGCACCCCTGTCAGCATGATGGCCAGGCCGGTGCCACACACCACGGGCTCCGACCACAGGCTGAAGACCAGCAGGAAGGCCCAGAACAGCAAGTAGACGACGGGGAACAGCAGGCTGACCTGTGGATCAGAGGCACCGTTACCTGCATGGATGCTACGGCCCCCGGCATCAGGGCACCTTCCCCCTTCTTCACCCACAGGGAAGTGCTTGGAGGGCAAAGCTGGGTTTCACTCAGCTCTGTGGCTCCCACACCCCGAGCCCTGATGGGGCAAGTGCTGTGTCAGCAGATGCTGGCGAACGTCGGCAGTGGGACAGTTAGGGGGGTGGGGGGGGCCTAGGGAGGGGACAATTCTCATTGTCCTCCGAGGTGGGATCAAACAAGGCCTCATCATCCAGCTGTGTGCCTGTAGCAGCCAGAGAAGCCCATATAGGTGGATGAGCTTGCTGGTATATTGATATATGCTTGCTGAGGTCCTCGGGAGAAGGAGAGCAGGAGAAATGAGTGAGGGGCAAGAAGGAGAGGACCTGTCAGTCAGGCTCCCCTCCCCCGGCTGGCAGGATGTGGCAGATGTCCCTCCCTCTCACCAGGGACAGTCCCAATTTGTTTCAAGCAGTTTCTGCCAAGACGAGAGAAATCAGGAAACCTAGTGTGGCATAAGGCAGCCCGGGGCCTTATTTACTTCAGGAAGAAGCAAACTCTGTGGGCTCCACCTGCTCTTGTGACCACAGGTGGGAGTCCCCTGTAGAGTCTTCAAGACTCTAGACTCTGCCTTTCTCCTCTTGTCCTCTCCTCTTAGAGGGTATGCGTGTGGTAGGGAGATGGGGTTATTCTACTTCCTCTTCTCTCTAGCAGGCTTTCTAAGAGTGGTAGGAAAGTGGCAGAGAGATTTCGAGAGCCCTCGACTCCTCAGCTGGCAGAATCTTCTAGAAGCATCTAGTCTGTGTTTCCAGAATAGGATTGTTCAGATAGCTCAGGGATATACCCTAGTCTTCTAATTTGCAGGAGAACCCATAGCACTCTGGCGTATGCTGTTCTGAGTACTCCCATCTGTTCCCATCACAAATTTATTCCTGGTACAATCGAGAGTTTCACCAGGCACCCTACTACGTGCAGGGCCATAGTAGTTTAAAAAGGGAGGATCACGGAAGGCTGGAGTGGACTGGGAAGCTTCAAGGAAGAGAGGTCCTTGAGTGTGGAAAATGGTTACAATTTGGAGAGGCAGATGGGAGAAGGAAACTCATTCCGGGATGAGACGGAGAGATTGCATGAGTGAACCCAGCTACCTGGAGGGACGAGTAGGAGACTGGTCAGGTTAGAAGGTCGAGGGAAAATCAGCTGACTTTTTAAAGACTTAGAGCCATAGGAAACAAAGGAATGACAGGATGGATGTATCGCTTCATCTAACCTATTCCTCCAGCTGCAGTTTGCTCTGGTCCTGTCCCCAGTGGAGAATGGAAAGGCTGCCCCATTCACACATGGCCTTTGCTTCCCAGAGGGTCTCCCACACTCATGGAGATGATGAGCTGCGGTCAGCAGCGAGAACAAGGTGATGTAAAAATCTGAGCTTAGTTAGAACCAGTGGAGGAGGGGGAGGGGCCCCAAAGGGAGGTTCTCGCACCTTGATGGGGCGGGGGATGTCTGGCTTCTTCCACCGAAGAACTATCTGTCCAGCAATTGTGACGCCGTAGAAGAAGTAGTTGATGAAGCCCACATAGTTGATGAGTGTGTACATGTCGCTGGTGACAAGCATCAGCAGGGTGGAGATGCACTGGGGGGAGTGGGAGAAGCTCATCGGTGATCAGAAAGGCATTAGGAGACTGGAGGAGCTGTTTACTGGTCGGGGCTGTTCCCCTGCCTCTAGGCAGACGATGCCATTTTATAGCGGATCTCTCAAAATGGAGACTTTACAACCTCTCCTAGAAACCCAGGTCATTGCTAACACTTCCAACACCAGGAAGTTCTTTCTCACCACATGGGTGATAATCAAAACGTTTAACCACAGATACAGCAGGTACAGCATGGGCACTAACCAATCA
Organism: Monodon monoceros; assembly: GCF_005190385.1. NCBI lineage: Eukaryota > Metazoa > Chordata > Mammalia > Artiodactyla > Monodontidae > Monodon > Monodon monoceros. The sequence goes on from NW_021703778.1 coordinate 100,380,581, forward strand.
GAACAGATACTGGCTGTAAACAACTGGACTGGCCACACTGGTGGCAGCCGGACCTATGCCACCCTGGTCTCATTTATATTTCTTCCTCGGTTGAAGCTCAAGCTAATTTTGTTTTTTTAATCCCTTAGGGAAGGTTGTTAACTGCAGATTAAGGCTTTATTCTTGCCCTCATCCTCTTTTCCTGGTTGAGTCATCTAATTTATTTTTCTTCCTTCCTTTTTTTTTTTTTTTAAAAAAAATCATAAACAGTTATATAGCACTTCTTAAGTGTCAGGTGCTTTCTTTAGCATTCTACAAATATTAACTCATGTAACCCTCATAACGTCCCTGTGACGTTTTCTTGATAGAATTCACTTTCTAACTTCAAAATCATCTCAGTGGCTCTCTCGGAACCATGTTCTTTCCCTCTGCTAATTTGTTTCAGGCCAACAGAAGGCTCGGTTCTCCCGTAAGATCTGATGGTGGAAATAATCGGGAAGATTTTAAGAGATGACAAAGCCAGATTCTTACTGTACTTGCACTGCAGTCATAGGCCTGCACCATTGGCTTAAACTGAAAAAAGTTTGTGGCTCACTGGGAGCATTGAGTCTTCTCCAGTTGCCTTTCACCACTAACCAACCAGGATGACCTTCTTCCTGTATCTGAACATTCTGAGATTCCCCCTCACGTTGTACAGCGAATGCCCTTCACTCCTGAGAGCTCTACTACCCTGGTCTAACTGCTTCTCTGGTGAACCGAAGTCATTTTTGATATTTTAGTCAGGATCCAGAAAGAAAAAAAAATAACCCCAAAGACTCATCAGGAACAAGTCTTTGCTCCTTCTGTTTGCTCTCTCTAAATGCTTCTACTCCGGGGTAATTCCACCTCCATTTACCACCATTTACCATTTACCCCTCCCATCCCTAGTTTCCTTTTCTCCATTTTCGGTTTACCAGTTTACCAGTCTTCCTTTATGATTTTTCTTATTTGGTGTACCCTGAGACCAAATTTGTTTCAGTGATGTTTCCCAAGAGCCTGGCAGAGCCTCCTTGAGCAGGAAGGTTGATGGGGAGGGCTGGGAGTGTGCAGTGATCAGCCAGGAGCAGAGGCCCAAAGCTACTACCCAGTGGGTAACAGGTGCAGGGGGAGCCAAGAAAGAAGTTTCTTTGTGAGGTTGTAAAATCTTGAAGACTGCAGCCACTTCAGTCTGACCCCAAAGTATGGGAGAATGAAATGAGCCAGCCTGGGAACCTTAAGGTATTTCAGGACCCAGGGTCTTTCCTTGCTATATCTCTTGATGTTAATCAGGCCCATGTGTACCATTTGCCAGATTATTTAAGGCCCAGAGAAACCTAGGAGCACAAGGGTGACAGGGGCGTGTGTGGGAACTGTGAACTCCCAGCTCAAAGCAGCACAAAGAGGGAGGGTGTGTGTAGGGCTGGCAGAGGGAGGGAACCTTACTGTGAAAAGCAAGGCTGGGATTGGGGTGCAGCGCTTCACGTGGATCATGGCCAACACACTGGGAAGGTGGCCCTCCCTGGCTCCAGCAAAGAACAGCCTGGCAGAGAGAAAAGCAGGTCAGCCTGCGATGGCCCATGGACCATCCCAGGATGCTTCCTCCCTAGTCCGGCTCCCTTATCCATGCCCACCTCTGCCCACACAGGAGCATCCCCCCTCCAGCCAGGTACCTGCCTTCTCGTGCACACCTTCCAGCCCACTAGTCAAATGACCCACGTTCACAAGGCAGGTGCAGGCAAACCAGAGGCAGTCAGTGGATAAGTGGATGGATTCTGGAGTGTGGAGACCCTGAGTGTGGTCTGGGTGGCTTGGGGTTACTGATGACCGTGCTGTCACTCTGTGGGTCTCTCACAAAACCTGGAGTGCTGTAGGAGTAGCCTCTCTCCTTTGCCTAAAGCTTTAATCCCTTTAAAAATGTGCCTCCTTCCTCCTCAAGGGATATAGGTTCTTTGAGACATGGGGACTAAACTGTACATGAAAAGCCTTAAAAACATGCCTATCCTACTCAGGAAGTAGCTGCCTTTGTGGGGTGGGGAATGGGTGGTAGACCAGGAAGGGACACGCGAGAACTTGGGGGATATGTGGAAATGTTCTATATCTTGTTTTGAGTGGTAGTTACACGGTTGTCTACAATCGTCAAAACTCATCAACCTGAACGCTTACGATCCGTGTATTTTATTGTATGTAAATTATACCTGAACATTTATATCCTTAAGCTACTTATTCTATTCTCCCCCCAAATCCTGAAGAAATGAATAGAGTTAGTGAAAGGTGTACATACAAAGATACTGTGATGATAAAAAAGATTGGAAACGCCCTAAATGCCATGAAGTAGATGGTTACATAAATTATGGTATATCTATAAAATGGAATGTTATGCATACATAATGCTTTTGAAAAAAAATTGATTGTGTGAGAATATGCTCACAATATAACATTAAATGAAAAAAGCAAGATAGAAAACTGTACGATTCCATGCAGTATGATTCCTATTAACTAAGATATTATTTACAGGCATGTAAAAACATTAAGATATCAACCAATTACCTCTGGGTGGTAGAATTATGAGTAAATTAAATTTTCTTTCTTAGATTTTATAAGTTAAAACATTTTTGAAATAGACAGGAAACTTATAATTAGAATAAACTTTTTTTGTTTGTTTGTTTGTTTTTTGGCTGCACCGCGTGGCGGCTTGTAGGATCTTAGTTCCCCAACCAGGGATCGAACCCGGGCCCTCAGCAGTGAAAGCACGGAGTCCTAACCACTGGACTGCCAGGGAATTCCCCCAAAATTATTTTTTAAGTTAAAAAAATTAAAATTTTATTTTGAGATAATCATAGATTCACATGCAGTTGTAAGAAATAATGCAGAGCGACCCTGTGTATCCTTCACCCAGTTCTCCCATTGGTAACATATTGCAAAACTATACTACTATATCACGACCAGGATATTGGTATTTATAAATTATTTTTAAAAAGAGAAATTTTAACATAAAGAGCAGCCTTCTTCTTCTTTCCTCTCCTAAGAAAAAGAGAGAATACTGTAAGCTGTTATTAGGAAATTAGGCCACTTTTCATTGGAAATTAGGCCACTTTTCCTTTTTTCTAGGACTTTGTAGGGAAAGGAGCACCTAAGCATTGAGAGGAAGGGGATGGTGTGATGGGGACAGAAAGGAACAGAATCAGCACACTGGGGGTTCTGAAGAGAACTGTCACTTTGTGATTTGTGTATGGGGGAGAGTGGTGCGGCTCCTCAGAAGCATGGGAGTCGATTATGGTCCCAAGTACCCATATGTACACCACCAGTTGCCATCATCAACTACCTTGTCCTGTGTCACTAGTTTCATGCAGCCACATGACATCGCCCCTCTGCAGTGCAGCCTCATGCACCCAATGGAGCCCCAGGTGCTCTGTGGGCCTCACCATGCACATAACCAGGGTCCCAAGTTCACATCCCTCCTCCACATGCAGCCAGGACCAAGTGGAGCTGGCAGGTCCAACAGCATTGGCAAGTCAAGTTCACAAGAGACAATCCTTGCCCAGCTAGCCGACCACAGAGGAGACATGACATTAAGCGTGACACACACGCACACACGCTCCTACTCCTCAGGAAGGATCATCCTCTCCATACCCCCAAACAAAAGAGTAAGAGAGAGAAGGAGGGAAGGAGGCAGGAAGGGAGGAAGGGAGGAAGAGAGGAGGGAAAGAGGGAGGGATGGAGCAAGGAAGAAAAGGAGGGAGGGAGGGAGGGAGGGGGGAAGGGAGGGAGGAAGAAAGGAAGGATGGAAGGAACTGGAAAGATGAGTTGAGGAGGCCTGCCGGGTGAGCTGTGCCTCTGAATCCGAGGCCGAGCGCACTGGGCCACCGCCTCCCGCATGCACACATAGCTGGACCACATGCACGCAGACCGCTGCTCGGCCTACCCGAGGGACAAACCCCACTCTAAAGCGACTGGAGCCAGTCACTCTCCTTCAATAGATCCCAGAGAGCCTCATGGGTCACTGCTCTTCCACCGCTTGCCCTCGGCTGGGGCCTCCAGGTGGTCACTGCTCCTGTGTAACACGCACACGAGGTTGCCGTGGGTGAGTGTCGGAGGGTCCTGGGGTACGGGGAATGCCCACACTCCCTCTTTCTTGCCCTGGGTCCTGAAAACATGACACTCCCTTGTCATTTCACAGGAACTCCTCCCTAATGTGACGTTGGCTTTGGAAGCAGCTGAATTCGGGGGCTCACTGCTTTTGCTGTATCTTTTGAGTAGGACTGTGCCCTTGGAGGAGGGGGCTTTCTAAGAACCCTGGGAGGACCCTTTGGACCACATCAATGGAAATCATCCAGCATCTGCCAGCCTCAACCGCCCATTCTGGAGACAGCAAAAAGGGACATTAAGAAGGGGGCAGACGTCCGGATGTGTGCAGGCGGGGGCTGGGGACTCCTGGGCCCATTCATGCTTCGGGCTTTCCTGAGTGTTTGGGGTAGAGGACGTGGCTTTGGACAAATGCTTTCCTTCCGTTCTTCCCCACCCATCTCACTTCACACCCCTACCCGGTCTCATGGGTGGCCACACAAGGGCCTCCTACAGCCATCTGTCAGTTTAACAGGGAGGAGCCTGCACCCTCAGGGCACTCAGAGATGAGCCCATTCGATCTGCAATCTGGGCCCAGGACTTTCATGAGAGGCCAGCCAGAGGCCCCAGGCACGGGTCCGTCCCTGGTCCCTTTCAGAGTGGGGTTCCTTTCCAGCCAGCACAGCCTGCTTCCAGGCAAGTGGGAAAGGGGCTCTGGGGCTGCAGGCAAGGCACTGTTCTGTTGCCAAGCACACAGCCTGGGGACTCCTCGGCCCTCTGCTCCTCTGGACATGAGGTGGGATGGTGCTTCTTGCCACCGCAGCTAAAGCCACACACGTCGTGCGTCACCACACGAGCAGCACAGGCTCCTCCGTGTCCACACAGACACACACACACGCCCTCGTGTGAGCAATCACCCCCTGCAAGGTCACCACCCAGATGCCCATACAGAACCCCGCTGACGGAGACAAGCCCCCCCACATATACACAGAGCAATATGCACAGCAGAGTGGCCTCTGGCCCAGGAAGGGCCTGGACGGCACTCACCGGGAAGAGGTGAAGAGGGACCCATTGACTCCTCCAAATGTGGACAGGGCGACGGAAATGGGCATGATCCAGGCCATGACCCCTAGGAGCTTCTCTCCAAAAGTCTGGGAGAGAAAACAAGGGGGTGAGCATAAAAGGAGAGGTCACAGCCTCCCACCTGCGTGTCACTGCTGGGAATGTTCCCTCCCAAACCCACCCCTGCTGAAGTCCTTGAGAGGAGGGACCACAGCTTCCCTGCCCCAGCCCCTCCTGCACCCCTACTTCCCTTGGTGATGACTATACAGTGGGGATTCAGTAATGTTTGGGACTGACTAACTAATGAATGAGACTGTGTATGGTGGTGATAATAACAATAAACAACTAACATTTGCTATCCTTGTTTTATGGATAATGAAATTGAGGCACAAAGCAATTAAACAGTTTGCCTAAGATCACACACGCAGGAAGTGGAGGGCCAGGACTGGAAACCAGCTGTGTGAGTCCAGGCCTCGCGTACATTATACTAGAGCGACTCAGGCAGGCTGGGTTTCAAATCTTAGCCCAACATTTAGGAGCTGTGAGACCTTGAGCAAAGTTCTTAATCTTTGAGCCTCAGTTTTCCCATCTGTAAAACAGAGATAAATCCTAATTCATAGAAACAGAAGATATTGTGGGGGGGGGAGGTGATAAGAACAAACCACTACGTAGGCCAAGAAATAAAAGGTGGTGAAGCTATAGACTAGTCTTCATGTATTGAAAGGATATAGGGACTTCCCTGGTGGCGCAGTGATTAGGAATCCGCCTGCCAATGCAGGGGACACGGGTTCGATCTCTGGTCCAGGAAGATCCCACATGCCGCGGAGCAACTAAGCCCGTGCGCCACAACTACTGAGCTTGAGCTCTAGAACCCACGAGCCACAACTACTGAAGCCCGCACGCCTAGAGGCCATGCTCCGCAACAAGAGAAGCCCGTGCACCACAATGAGGAGTAGCCCCCGCTCGCCGCAACTAGAGAAAAGCCCGCACGCAGCAACGAAGACCCAACGCAGCCAAAAGTAAATAAATAAATTTATTTATTTATTTTTAGAAAAAGAAAGGATATAAAATGTTGGGGAATCAGCTTTTTCGACATTCTCTGAGCCAAGTACATACTTGATTTATAGCACATTTGTATTTATATATAATTTATAGCACATTATGGGGAAGGGGTTGTTTAGAAGAGCTGTCCTGCTGGGGAGGGTTAGTGGTCATGTGAACAGGCTGCCACAGGACAGTGGAGGGCCTCTTTTTTTATGGTCTTCAGAGATGAGACACATGATGACAGTGGCAGGGTGGGGCCGTGGCCCAGGTGAAGCCACATGAGGGAACTGCATGGCTCCCAGGTCTTTCCCGGATATCAAGGACCCCAATGCCTCGGACCTGTAAGATCTCTTTCCCCAAAGAGCACAAACTGCATATGCTTTTCCCTAATGAGGGAAGGAGTCAAGTTGTCCAGGTGAGGATACGGAGGCAGAGAGAAACTGCGAGTCTTGTGCAAGATTATGTCTTTCTAAGGAGGAGCGCATCTCCTTTATACAATCATCATATTTAAAGTTTAAAGTGCCCTAAGGACTTCCCTGGTGGCACAGTGGTTAAGAATCCACCTGCCAATGCAGGGGACATGGGTTCGAGCTCTGCTCTGGGAAGATCCCACATGCCGTGGAGCAACTAAGCCCGCGAGCCACGACTACTGAGCCCATGCGCCGCAACTACTGAAGCCCACGTGCCTAGAGCCTGTGCTCCGCAACAAGAGAAGCCACCGCAATGAGAAGCCCGCGCACCACAACGAGGAGTAGCCCCTGCTCGCCGCAACTAGAGGAAGCCCATGCACAGCAGCAAAGACCCAACGCAGCCTAAATGAATAAATAAATAAAAGTTTAAAGTGCTCTAGATCAGGAGTTTTGTAGAGTCAGATAGTAAATATTTCCGTTTTGTAGGCCATACAGTCTGTGACAATGACTCAGTTCTGCAGTGTAGCTGCCCATCACAACCTGGCCATCCTATTGCTCCTGGGCACCTGAAGACGTGGCTTCTGCCCTGAGGACCTGAGAAGACTTCCAGTCCCACAAAGCCATGGATCAGGGGAAAGTGAGGGGGGCTAAGCCCGCAAGTCTATATCATCATTCCCGGTTTGAGGGCATGTGAGTTTGATTTCTTTCTTTCCTTTTTTAAAATTGAAGTATAGTTGATTTACAGTGTTTCAGATGTACAGCAAAGTGATTCAGCTATATATATATTTATATATAATCTATATATATAAAGATATAAATATCTTCTATTTCAGATTCTTTTCCATTATAGGTTATTAAAAGATATTAAGTATAGTTCCCTGTGCTATACAGTAGGTCCTTATTGTTTATCTACTTTATATATAGTAGGGCATATCTGTTAATCCCATACTCCTAATTTATCCCTCCCCGAGTTTGATTTCTTACCACAGCGACTGCGTTTGATGCCAGCAGCTCCTGGGGGGACATTGCAGTGACATAAGCGACATTGGCAAAGACATACACAAATGTGACCAGTGGGATGGAGATGAAGATGGCTCTGGGAAGATTCCTGTAGAGGGAGAGGAGGTGAGAGGGGGGAAGGCCTGGCACCTGGGACCACCTGCCTCGTCATGGGGTCCAGGGAGTGCCTTCTGTCTTTCTGCACGAAGTTGTCCTTGCAGCCTTCTGCGATGCTCCCTCTCCCTGGGGGGTGGATTTTGTCTCCATATGGGCAGGATAATTGAAAGGAAATGAAACAGCTTAGGTTGGGAATATGCTCCATACCTGTTGATCTCTTCCTGACCAGAATCTCCACCCTGCATTCCCCCCTCTCCCCGAACACACACCTCAAGATACAAAGACCTGCCTGTCGTGAGACAGATGAGTAACATGCCTGGAATCCTCTCAGGGCACATTTCATTCTCTAAGGCAGTGGTGTTATCTCAGCACCATTTTTTTCAGCTTTTCACCTGCTCTGGCATAGTCACTGGATCATTTTTCTCCTGGTAGGGTGGGTGACAAATGGTCTAAGTTCCTGGGAAATGAACTGGCTCTTCAGGATAGACCAGGTCATGGTCAGAAGAGGACTGAGGGGAGAAGTAGGCACTGGACCTGTGGCTCCCTCTTTCCAGTGGCAGGTGCCATGGAGTTTGAAGGGGGAGAGGGAGAGCTGGGCTACTGCAACTCACTTGTAGGGATCGACAAGCTCCTCCGTCACGTAATTTAGAAAGTTCCAGCCCCCATAGGCAAAGGAGCCCTGAAGGAAAGCCAGCGCGATGAGGCCGATGTCAGGTTCTTGGAAATTCTCAAATGCGTTCTTTGGCTCCAGCCAGAAGTACTGTCCTGTGGGCACAGGGACAGGAGGCTGCTCAGAGAGACACGTCAGAACTCGGCAGCCCCCGGTCTCCAGTGAAGGCCACATATTGGAGAAGCGGGGCCGAAAGGAGCAGAGAAGTAGAGGTCTAGGACCCCCCAGGACATGGTAATGATGAGTCCAAATGGCGGCTCAGGTTCAAAGCACAGTTCTGAATGTCCCTTTTTTAAAAGGCAGAGTTCCTTGGAAAGAAAGGCCAGGGGAGGTTACTGGGCAGGGCAGGGTAAATTGGAACTGGCTTGCTGGGATTCGGAGATGCAGGATGGGAGTCACTGGCAATCTCCTGATCACCTTCCCTCATATCTAAGTTGGTACATTTTCATGGAGAAAGCACCAAGAACAACAAACACTCAAACATAAGCTTCTGTGACGCTATTATTAGCTCAAGCCTGTTCGGCTTTCTTTGTCAATATCCTCCTGTCTCTTCCTAAGGTGTGTGTTTGGTCTCCCCTTTCACGGCACAGATCTCCTGAAGACAGGGATTCTTCAGCGAGGAGCGTTTCAATGGCCTTCCCAGCCCTCAGCACAATCTCCTGCACACAGTGGGTCCTCAAGAAAGGCTGCTGGTTAAAGCTGTACTGAGATACTGAGTAGCTGACCGCACTTTACATCTTCATCCATAATCAAGGATTTGGACAGGAAATAACGAGATGAGAGTGATCAGGAGAAAGCATTGGGACCAGATTAGGAGGTCCCAATGAAGACTGGGTTGTCTTTATCTTCGAAAAGACAACCCAGTGATTTCTTTGAGTCTAAGTTCCCGAAAACAATGCAACCTGCTAATGAATTTAATCCAACGGATGAAAATAATTAGGCACGTTATACAGCAGAAGCTTAATTATGTTTCCTGGAGTCAAAATCCAGGCACCCCACACCGCCACCAGAGCTTGTGGGTGGGTGGGAGTTCTCCCTGTTTGTCATCTGACTTTCTCCGGGAGCCAGTGACACTGGGCAGAGTCTAGTGCTGCCACACGTCCCATGGAAACCAAATACAGGCTCGGGCTTGGAAAGGGCCAAATCCAATGGGGAATGTTGGCAGGGGCCCCAGGAATGTACAGCTCTCTCCTGTAGAGATTATGAGTAATTTTGAAACGTATAAAAAGCTCCTCTGTCTCCCATTTTAAGATATGGACAAGATAAAATATAAGATACAAAGAGCTTCCCTGGAGCTGGGACAAAAGGGCGATAGTATTCCAGAAATCTGGAATCTTTATCTACCTGTGCTGGAGCCATGAGATCAGCATGGGAGGACTGAACTCTGCACACCAGGGGGGCGTGCCCGGCTCCCGGCCACCATGGAGAAAATGGTTTCTCATCCCCTTTGTCAAGCAAGCGAAGAAGAAAAGTCATTCAAGGAGGGAACTGGGACATCTCAGGGTGTGCACACATCCAAAGACAGTGTGAGGTGTGTGTACACACAAGGGGTGGCAAGTTCTGATGACACCCACCTTTGCAGATCTGTACAACTCCCATGACGATGATCAGGCCCAGGGCCAGGAGCTTCCCAGCTGTGAAAACGTCTTGAACCCGGGTAGCCCACCGCACACTGGAGCAGTTGACCCATGTGAGGAGCACTGAAATGACAGACCCCCAAACATACCCTCAGGGCCATAAGGAGGCTACATGACCCCTCTGCACAGAAGTAGAAACGCTCCTTGTTCCTGATGATAAGACTGTAACGGGTAAGCCAAAAATGCCGCAAGCTCAGCCCCAGTGTCCAGAAACTTTGGCCAGGATAGTAGGTTGGGTTACAAATGGGGATTACGTGCCACAAATTAGAGCTTCGTCAGAACATGCCTTGCCCAGGGCTGGGAGCCAGAGTGAGCATGGAAGTGCAGGCACTGGCTTTGGGGAAAAATCAAGACTCTCATCAGGGCATGAGTGTGGGCTCTGTTTTCAAGATACTGTATGTTCAAGAGGAGCCCTGAGCAGCTGCTAGGGTCCTGGATGTCATCTTCCTGAACATGATTTTAGGTTTAGGGGAATCCTTTGTTACTTAGGTTTATCACGTTATAATTTACATTTAGTAAAATTCATTTTTCTAAGTGTATAGTTTGATGAGATTTGACAAATGTATTGTTTAATCACTACCACACTCTCTATACAGAACATTTCCAACACCCCAGAAAGTTCTCTTGTATATTGTACTCCGTTGAGGTCAGTCCCTTTCCCTTACCTCTGGAAACCACCAATTTGCTTTCTGTCCCTTTTCCAGAATGTCACATAAATGGAATCATACAGTATGTAGCCTTTTGTGTCTGGCCTATTTCACTTAACATGGTACTTCTGAGATCCATTCATGTTGCTATGTATATTAATAGTTCCTTTTTATTGTCAAGTAGTACTCCATTATATGAACGTATTATTAGTTTTCTATTCACCGGCTGATAGACATTTGGGTGGCTCCCAGTTTGGGGCTATTATAAATAAAGCTGCTATAAACACTTGCATAGAAGTCTTTGAGTGGATCATAGAGGTCTTTGAGGGGAGTTTTCATTTCTTTTGAGTAAATGCCCAGGAATGGGATCCTGGGTCATATGGTGAACATGTTTGACTTTCTAGGAAGTTGCCAGACTGTTTTCCAAAGTGGTTATGTCATTTTGCATTCCCACCAGCAACGCACAGTCCTGTTGCTCTGCATCCTTGCCAGCATTTGGTATTGCCAGCTTCAAAAGTCTGAGCATTCTAGGGACTTGCTTGGTGGTCCAATAGGTAAGACTCCACGTGCCCAATGCAGGGGGCCCAGTTTCAACCCCTGGTCGGGGAACTAGATCCCGCATGCATGCTGCAACTAAGAAGCCCACATGCCGCCACTAAGACCCAGTACATACAAAATAAAATAAATAAATAAATAAAAGATGTGATACATATATAAAATGGAATATTAAACAAAAAAAAGTCTGACCATTCTAAAGGATGTGTAGTGGTATTTCACTGAGGTTTTGGTTTGCATTTCCCTAGAGACTAATGCTGTTGAGCATGTTTTCATGGGCTTATTTGCCACCATCCCTATATCTTCTTTGGTGGCATGGAGGGCTTGGAGTCACAGGGCTCCCACAGAGACGCCAACAACATGGAACCTCCAAGGGCTGGCGGAGAGCTCAGAGGCTGAGCTGTAGGACAGTTTTACTGCCACACTCCTTAAGCAACTTATGGGAGACCAGGGGCTGTGGGAACCCAACTTCCTGGTGGTTACGAAGTACTTGAGAATGTGGGAAAAAAATTAAAATCCTCTTGCTTCCCTTTCCCCTGAAACAGTGACCAGGACACCCCCTAATCCTCCAAGGGTACAAGCCATACATGTAAAAGCACGAGACTCTCTCTCCTCAAGCCTCTAATCAGGCCTCTAACTTCATTTGAACAGCTGATCAAGTTATATCATTACCTTATCCTGAAACTGTACTTTTACTTTTCAAGTACTTTCCAACCTTACTTGATTCTGAGAACATTTCTGCAGGGTAAGGACCTGACATTATTATCCATCTGTAACCTTCCTCCCTGAGCTGTTTCTACCTGGCAAGCTCCTCAGCTTTCAAGATCCAGCTCAAATGTCACCTGATCCGTGAGTCTTTATTATTTTATTTATTCCTGACAAGGTGCCTGCCAGGTAAGATGTATCAGCCGCGTTTTGTAGGCAAGGAACAAAGTTCGCCCCTCCTTTCTACTCCCAGACCACCTTGTTAATAAGGTTGGCACTTATTTCTTTGTATTACAATTATCTGTTTCTTTCTCTCTGTCTCCTTGTAGACTAGGAGGGCGGGACTGTGACTTTTTCATATTTTTAACCCCAGGGCATATCACAGTAGTGCTTGCAAATAGTAGGTGCTCAACAAATACTTAATACTTGAGAAAGAAAATGCCACAATTCATCAGTCCTCCAATCTCATCTCAGTCTACACATTCTACGACACATACCAATCTCCCCAGGAAACTCCTCAGTTGGTTTCACAGAGTCAAAAGAGCAGCAGGAAGCATAACTTCAAGGGTAGGAACTCTTGACTCCTAGTGGAGGAGCTTTTATCCAAGACAGTGTCATAGAAGGAGAACCAAAACATGTTGTCAGAGGAAGGATTTCATATGCCTGAACGGGGAGAACATTTTGTAAATGTTCTGTATGGACCGAGATGTCCTGATAAATACACACTGGGTTTATCTTGCTCAATTCAATAAGGATTTCAGGATCACATGCCTGGTAACAATTCAACCTAAATCACTCCAAGCAACTGGGCCCGTAATCTCAATTTCTCTCTAGGGCCTCTGGGTACAAGGCCAGGCCCCTGGGACCCAGAAGTTCAAACAGATACAAACAATAATGACTAAAGGATACAGGAGACTGATCTATGAAAGGAAGGTTAGGAAACAACACCCTTGTGGCTCGAGGATAGGTAAGGATTACAGAATAAGGACCCAGATCATGATCTCATCATGCAGAGAAGAAAACCATCCTCACCAAGGGGAGGAGAGGGCAAGGGCGGGGAGGAGGAATGTGGTCGCCTTCCCGTGTGCTGGCACAGAAAACACAAAGGGACTTCATCCAGGCAGCCAGAAAGACTTCTCCACAGTGTTCCTGGGGGGATCGAGATGTTTGAGGAAGGGACAATTTGTCAAACTAACTTACTGTGGGTGTCTTCTGTCCTGCCTGAGCCTATACACACAAGAACCCAGCCCTTGACTAATCTTTGACCTTTAGCCTTTTCGGGGATCTTTCAGACATAAAAGAGATATCCTGAGACTAGGGTGGAGGAGACAGGCTGCCTGTGACACTTATCTCCTTGGACAACGGCTGCAGGCCCCGTCTGACCCTTTGCCCTGCAGTTGGGCGATCACAGCGTGTGACCGAGGGGTAAGAGGGTACTTTCAGTCTCCTGGTACCACAGGATAGCGTCCCTCACAGCAGGCTGAAACCCGAGCCTCCATCCGGAGAGGAAAGGTCAGTGAGTGAAGGCAACACTTGCCAAGCCCCTGCCCTGCTCAGGCGTCCTGCCTCTGTCTGTCTGTACCCAGTGCCCCTTCTGTTGCTGAGGGCTATGTCCCCACCCTCTTCCCAGCCAGATCTAGAGTTCTGCATGCTTGAGATACAGTGACCTCAGGGAAGCCACATGTAGATGGGGATCAGTGGCCACTGCAGTTTGAGATGTGAGGGTTTTCATCCAACCATCCATCCATCCAACCACCATCTATGAAGAGCCTACAAGTGCTAGATACTCTGGCGCGGGGAGTTATAAATAAGACACAAGTCCCTTCCTGTTCTCAGGAAGCTGACACTGTAAGAGGGGAGATGGATGAGCTAAAACATGATCACAAAGCAATACGGTGACAGTACAGCTCTTCACGGAAGCTGGCAGGCATCTGTGAGGAGTCCCTAGCCCAGCCCAGGGAAATCAGAGATGCTTCTTGTAGGTGGGGAAGACCTTAGCAATACAGAGGATTTTATAATTTGGGGCTAGCTGGACAAAATAAACAAGAAGGCATAAGACTCTGGTTCTTGTCCATTGTAATCTGGCCATGGGGGTGGTACAGCCCCATGGAATACCAGCCTTCTGTGTATTTCTTGGGCGTTTTCTCCTCTCTTTTTCCTTTTTTCTTTCTGTTTCCTGGTTTTAAAAAAAAGCTGGCGGGGGTGGTGGTGAAAAGTCTCATCTTCTCATCAAGAAGATGAGACTTCAAGAAGATGCTGAAGTCAGGGGTTGGTTACTTAATCTGCCCAGTTTGAAAAGCTTATTGTCAACGTAACGGGAGGGAGACAAAAAAATGAGGCAGGCAGGAGGGGGGGGACTCAGAACTCAGAAATCTCGTACCCTGCCCAGAGCCCAGGGCCTAGCAACTGCCAAGTAGGAGAGGTGGGCTCAACGCTCTCTGCCCTGGAAAGGCTGCAGAACTGGCAGAGATGCAGAGTCCTTGTCAGAGCCATGACAGTGCAGATCCTGTGGCTGACCTGGAACATGTCCACGGTGGAGAGGGTGGGTAAGTTCCCGCTCTCTAAGAGAGGGCACCCCTCACCCCACGTCAGCTCTGATCCCTGGGGAGTCATGAAGCCTCTCCTTCACTTCTCCCTCTGACAATGACACCAGAACTCATGGGACCTGTGGGAGGCAGAATAATCGCCATCCCAAAGATGTCAACATCCTATAATCCTGTGAATGTTACCTTATAAAAGGAATTTCACAAATGTGATTAAGGATCTTCAGGTGGGGAGGTTATCCTGGATTATCTGAGTGGGCCCAGTGTCTTCGCAAGAATCCTTATAACAGGGAGACAGGAAGGTCAGAGTTACAAAGGAAATGTGATGATGGAAAACAGAAGTCAGAAAGAGAGGAAGATTTGAGCGCTCGCTTCAGCAGCGCATATACTAAAATTGGAATGATACAGAGAAGATTAACATGGCCCCTGCGCAAGGATGACACGCAAATTCGTGAAGCGTTCCATAAGTTTACAGAAAACAAATTTATGGTTACCACAGGGGGGAAGGGGAGGAAGGCGGATAAATTAGGAGTTTGGGATTAACATATACACACTACTATATATAAAATAAACAATAAGGTCCTACTGTATAGCACAGGGAACTGTATTCAATATCTTTTGTTCAATATCTTGTAACAAACTATAATGGAAAAGAATCAGAAAACGTATCCATATAACTGAATCACTTTGCTATACACCAGAAACTAACACAACATTGTAAATGAACTATACTTCAATTAAAAAAGAGAGAGAGAGAGAGGGAGAGATTTGAAGATGCTATGCTGCTGGCTTTGAAGATGGAAACAGGGGCCATGAGCCTAAGAATATAGAGGGCCTCTAGAAGCTGGGAAAGGCAAGGATACAAGCAAAGGAGAGCCTCCAGAAGGGACACAGCCTTGTTGACACCTTGAGTTTAGGACTTCTGACCTCCAGAACTGTAAGGTTATAAATCTGTGTAGTTTTTGTTTTTTTGTTTTTTTAAAATAAATTTATCCATTTATTTATTTATTTTTGGCTGCATTGGGTCTTCGTTGTTGAGCGTGGGCTTTCTCTAGTTGTGGCGAGCTGGGGCTACTCTTTGATGCGGCGGTGCACGGGCTTCTCATTGTGGTGGCTTCTCTTGTTGCAGAGCACGGGCTCTAGGCACGCGGGCTTCAGTAGTTGTGGCACGCAGTCTCAGTAGTTGTGGCTCATGGGCTCTAGAGCGCAGGCTCAGTAGTTGTGGCTCACAGGCTTAGTTGTTCCATGGCATGTGGGATCTTCCCAGACCAGGGATCGAACCCGTGTCCCCTGCATTGGCAGGCAGATTCTTAACCACTGCGCCACCGGGGAAGTCCCAATTTGTGTAGTTTTAAGCCATTACGTTTATGGTAATTTGTTACAGCAGCAATAGGAAACAAATACAGGGCCAGACACCACACAGAAAGACCAGAAAGCAGGGGGCATACCCTTCAAGAGGAAAGTTTTTTAAAAGCAACCAGGCAGGGACTTCCCTGGTGGCGCAGTGATTGAGAATCCGCCTGCCAATGCAGGGTACACAGGTGCGAGCCCTGGTCTGGGAAGATCCCACATGCCGCGAAACAACTAAGCCCGTTTGCCACAACTACTGAGTCCACGTGCCACAACTATTGAAGCCCGCACGCCTAGAGCCTGTGCTCCGCAACAAGAGAAGCCACTGCAATGAGAAGTCTGCACACCACAACCAAGTGTAGCCCCCGCTCGCTGCAACTAGAGAAAGCCCACGCGCAGCAACGAAGACCTAATGCAGCCAAAAATAAGTAAATAAATAAAATAAATTTATTAAAAAAAAAAAAAAAGGCAACCAGGGAGCACACAAGGGACCCCAAAGGAGTGTGTGTCACAGGCCTTGCAGGACACCAAGTGGAGGGAAGGAGGGAGGAGCTCTAAGAGCGGGCAGCGAAAGTGAGGTCACCAATGTGCTGACCTGGTTGGCGAATTTCCACATCACATGCACCACATGACAGCATCCCAGCTCTTCCACACACCCAGATCCTATGGCTAGAGAGTCACTGCCTCCTCTTCCTCCCCTCGGTAACTCAATACAGTAGTAAACAGGCACGCCCTAGGGTAACTGTAGCTGTGCCTTTCCTCTCAGAAAAATTCAGGGCAAAAGACTCCCCATACCCCTCCTTCAACTAATCCCAGCTTCTCCTCCTGTCTCCTCCATAGTCCATACAACTTCAGGCCCATGTATGCAACCCAGATGCACAGACACCCACAGGCCCAAGAGTTACAAACCTCTTGCGAGGCAGGTGGAGTGCCGCAATGTTCACAGACATGAGTCCTTTGTTCTCTGCCCCCAGAGTTTTGTTGGTCTCCTAACTTTACAGACCAGAGGCTACAATCAAAGGTCATAAAAAGATATCATGATGGAAAGCCAAGAGATGAACAAACTCAGGAGTCCAGAGTCTGAGTTCATTCCTCCCAGCAGAGGGTAAAGAGTGGCCCCACTGTGTGCAATCTTGTCATGGATGACGCCCAGCGCTCTGCGGCTTCCCCAGGTGGAGTTCCCCCCACGGAGTGGGAGAGGTGAGGCACACGAGCTCCAAGGATTACGAATATTGGAAGGGAAGAATAGGAACAACATTTTGGGGGAAATTTTACCTTAAATTAATACATTAAAGACTATCGGTAAAAGAGGCAATTGAAAATCAGTCTCTCTAGTCCATTTTGAAACAGAACATCAGTGAGTCATTAGCATAAATAAATAAATCTTCCTTCAGAAAATTTTAAGGATGGATTAGGGGATTGTGGGGTTGGTCTTAAGTCCCTACAACCTTCACAGAACCAGGGCTGTGACTTTATCACTCTTTCCCTCACCTCTACCCAGCAACACCTGGCGGGTGGAGGACCACGTGGGTTTCTGGTGCCTTTTTCAAGTGCACAGCAAGCAAGTAGAGCTCAGAGCAGCTTGTATACGGAGTGAAGTGGTATCGGTGCAGGTGGGGTTGAGCAAATCGGAGGGAAGGAAGCAGAGATGGCTCCCTCGGAGGGACCTGGCAGCCTGGGCGGACTAAGAATCAGACAACTTAGAACTTAAAGAACCCAATGGCCATGATGCCCTTCCCGGCATGGTCACTTACTCTCTGGACGAGCCAGTAAAACTCTTTGAACCTCCCCTCCCTCTCTGTAAAATGGAAGTGTGGTCCATTTTAATCCCACGAGGATGCTCTGTAACCTGTGTACCGCTGTATAAAATGTTAAGTGGTTATTTTTATTGTTCATATGCTAAGAAACTAGAACTCAAAAAGAGGCCACGACTTGCTCGGGATAATGCTGACGACTGGCAGCAAAGCAGAGTGGATGGTAAAGGGGGCGGTTTGGAGGGTCTCAGAGACGCCGTATCACACATCAGGACCTATCCTGCACTGTTGCATTGCTTCTCCCTTCTTGCTTCCTCCTCTATCCCTGACCCTTTGCTTCAATTTCTCATCTGTTTCAGCCTTTTTCTCAGGAGGGTACTCATCCACAAATTACCTGCTCTGGGGTCCTTCAACCCAAGCTGTCTGAAAGTGTGGGCACAAAGGCGGATTAGGGGACTATGGGGCTGGTAAGCATAAGCCTGAGCCACTGAACCAGGAGCCCAGATGTTCAAGCTTGTCCCTGTGCCTTGGTCTCCACAAGAAAGTTGCACCACCCATTCTGCAGGACGGAATGCCCTACAGAAAGCAAGGAATGCTGTTGTTGCTGCGCCTGCTCTACCCCTCGGGCCCAGAGAAGAATGAAACTTCCCTATTCTTCTGCAGCCAATAGTGCACACAGCCATTAACAACACTCTGCTGGCCAGGGTGATCCTGAGGTCCTGTATCTGCCTGGCACACAGTAGGTGCTAACGCTTACTGAATAGAGGATGGATAGATGAACAAATCTAGTCAGAAAATACCAAGTGTGCACAGGAGCCATTGTTCTTCCCTAGGGAGTAAATATCAGGGTTTTTACATCGTGGGACAGCCCCATGAAGCGGGGAGGGCAAGTACCGGTGATGCTAGACAGAGTTGGGGGCAGGGTACATATCATGGCTTTTTCTCCTTCCCCCGAGAGAGCTCACAAAGCACAGGCTATCCCTCAGTGACCACTGGATGACCGTCTTCAGGTCCTCCCTTGCTTCTGGACACAAGACTTTGGCTGAATTGGGCTGGCAAAGGGTCATTTTGTGTCTTCATCAGAGGGCCAATGAACACTTTCCCACATGGGTCCCCAAACCAAACTCATTCTTTTTGCCAAGCCAGCTTCTGCTCCATGAACCACACTGGTCTGGTCTGATGGGTGAAAGTCAGGAAGGGGCCATTTGGATAGGGGGCTGGATTTTTATTTATTTACTTTTGGTTGTGTTGGGTCTTTGTTGCTGGGCACGGGCTTTCTCTAGTTGCAGCGAGCAGGGGCTACTCTTTGTTGCAGTGCGCGGGCTTCTCATTGTGGTGGCTTCTCGTTGCGGAGCATGGGCTCTAGGAGCACGGGCTTCAGTAGTTGTGGCATGCAGGCTCAGACGTTGTGGCTCACGGGCTCTAGAGCGCAGGCTCAGTAGTTGTGGTGCACGGGCTTAGTTGCTCTGCAGCATGTGGGATCTTCCCGCACCAGGGCTCAAACCCGTGTCCCCTGCATTGGCAGGCGGATTTTTAACCACTGCACCATCAGGGAAGCCCAGGGGGCTGGACTGATCGTTATAAGTGCTGATTAGAATGACCTGGTTGGGGCTCATTTGCAGACAGCTCTTGGTACTGGAGGGAGAGGTCTGCACCCTACTACCCAGAGGCACATTTCCAGCCTCATGGGCAGTCAGAGAGACCCAGAATCTCATCTTATATGTGAGTGAAGTAAGATCCCTGCTATCAGTGCCAAAGACAGGACTGCCCCCCTTGGGCCCCCTGCCCGCCCCCCCCACCAATTCCCAGTTGCTTGTTCTGCCACTACACCAGCCTTTCTTGTATCATATGCACATCACCCTTCTTTCCCTTCTCTCATTCCCACATCCTCTCTCTCCCTTGCTCCTGTCAGTGGTACCTACGGTCACCGCTGACAGTGCCACTAGGGGCTCTGAGTCTGTCACCTGAAGATGCTGGCCAGATTGCTTTCTGGGCAGCAGGAAGTAAGATGCCAGTGTGATAAAGGGGAACACTAGGATGGCTGCCCCTCAGGATCCAGGAGCGTTGTGTTCATCGCCCCGAGGGTTTTGGAAAATTATTTCCCACAAACAGACTTGCTTTTCTGCCTTGTGTCCCCTCCTCTGGTCCCTTATCAATGTCACCATCAGATTTCCCTCCAACTCCAGGAACTCCATTTGGATTTCTTGGTATTGCTGGCTCATTCCTAGAAGTAAACTGGAGGCAGATTGGAAAGGCTTGTTTTCCTTTAGCATTTCCAGAACCAGGGCTTTCTTTGTCTTTTCAGATAAGAGAAAACAGGCAGTTAAAATGCCCAGACTTGCCAAAGTCCATAAAGACAGATGGTGAAGAGGAGAGGAAAAGAGTGAGCATGAGAGACAACACGGGGGAGGAAGGAAAAGGAGGAATAATACACACCATTACGAGTGAGAGAGAGCGAGCTTGAGAGGAGCATAATAGAGAGAGAAGGCCAGGACAGAAAAAAGAAAGATGGAACGTATTAAAGCAGATAGCTGCTGAAAGGGAAGCTAGTGACGCCACTTGGTAGAAATCAGAACACCCTGTTCCTCTCCAGAGCTTCAAAATAAGCACCTTTCCGGGATGGAGTTTTCCCCAGCCCTCTGCAGCAGCCATAAATTTCACATGGGTCACGGGCCAGCCAGAAGCGCTGGTTTATTAGTCTCCCCTTTTGCTGGGGCATGCACTTCTCCGCCCTCTGCCATGCTCTGGCCAGCGCCCCCTGACTCCCTCCCTCTGGACCTGGAGCAAAAGGAGCCAGGTGATGCCCCTCCGACCAGTCCTCAGGGTGGTGCCTGCACCCAGCAGCGGGTGAGCTCGCCGCCTGCCTCGGTGGGTGTGGCAGCACTTGGCTCTGTGATAGGCTGAAGTCGGCTCCTTAGAAGGAACTGGGCACGTGTTTCTAATTGTGGAAAAGCTGCTTCCCTTAGCCTGCCTAACCTCAGCCGGTTCCAGATCTAGGAGGTAACCATTGCCGGCTGCCAGAAGGCACTGATAGGCAAAGAAAACACCGGAGCCCCATCTGAGTTCTAAGGCACACAATCCTGAGACTTGGATAAGGTTCCAGTTCTGCCCACACAGGCCAGCCTGAGCTATCTTTCCGCCTCATAGACCTCTGAGAGCCTGGGAGACATTTTTCACATGGGACCAGGAGCCGAGTTATAAAGTCTCAAGTCTCTGCCTACCCACAACAAAGGCTGGTATTATTGCATGAGTAAATAACTTGACTGGTGAAAGACAAGAAAATCAAAACAAAGAACAGCAAAGTCAAAGCAGCTCTTCCCTATAAACTAAGCCCTGATTCCAGCTCCTGTATGGTACACAGTGGGGCTTTGAAACAGATCTTACCTACCACACTACAGCAAGTTTTCCCTTCTCCAGCCCTTTTCATCTTGAAGCACTGGCAATATTTTAGAAATCTAAGAAGCCCCTCTAAGGAGAGATGTGCTGAACCTTTGGAAGGGCCTCTCTCCTCCAAGGACAAACAAGCAGCGGAGGAGGGGTGCACAGATGCTCGGCAGCTCTGGACATCCTGATTCATACAGCTCGACCTGGACACGTCCAGCTAAGCGCCTGCCCATGCTGCCCCACCCCCTTCCCTTCCCTTCCTGGCTCCCTCTTACCCTTCCTTCTTATCCTGATCCCTCCCTGCCAGTTGTTGGACCTGAAGTTTCCGCTGAATCACCATCCAGTGCTTAGTTCAGCCAAGAAGCCTGAACACCCAGCTCAGCGATTTCCAAGAGCTGAGTAATTCTTCAGCATTAGCTAAACATGGCTCCTGAGCTGGGGCGGGGGAGAAGAGAAAAACAGAAGACACAGGGAAAGCAGGGGAGACAGGACACAGCATGCTGTGCTACCTGGGGGAGCCCCCTTTAGTTCCTACTCATTACTTTTCAAGCCCAGGCCGAAAAAATTCCAGCTATCTCATGCCCCAATTCTCAGGGCCAAGAACAGTAACGAGCACATCATGGCCCTTGATAAATGTTTGCTGAATGAACAAAGTGCTGTGATTCTCATTTATATAAGGCTTCCCCAGGGTCCCAATCCCCTTCTGTTCCAGAGCAGGCTTTTGAGCAGCATCCTGGGGTAACCACCCTGAGGAAGTCTTCCAACCAAAGACCTGCTCAGCATCTCAGGGATTTGGAGAGGACGTGGAAGGCAGAAATAGAGAGAAAACATTGTTAACTGCTCACTACAAATGCTGGAGACAGTTAAGTAGAAACATATTTCATTTGAAACTTATTTAATTTTGATTTGTAGATCAACTAGATTTCTCTCTCTTAGTAGTCAATCAGGCGACACGGCCGGCTGATTCTACTTCTAATCCTTTCTTGTTTTTGTCACCTTGTAACTTCGTTTTTATTTTGGGCCACCACCTCTTTGGCCTGGAAAAATGCTTAGCCTGCTGACTTGCCTCCCTACTTCAAGTGTCACGGTCTTCTTCACTCAAATGTGAACCTAATCATGTTACTCCTCCGCAAAAACTCCTTTGGTGGCTCCTTGGATGAAGTCTGCTCTTCTCTGCATGATATGTAGAATCCTTTACGATCTGGCTCGTACTCGCCTCTTCTGCCTTACCTCCCGTCTCTCTCCTAGGCCTCACCCACACAAAAGTACTTGCTTTTCCCCAACGAGTCATTTCTTTCTTGACTCCAAGTCTTGCCTATGCTCTTCCCTCTACCTGGCTGTTCTACTGTATGCCCACCTGGAGACCGCCTACTTACCTTTCCAGACTCAGCTCAATCTGGGAACCTTCCCTAGCACTCCTGTCCCAGTCTGAAGCACCTTTCTCTGTGTGGTACATTCTTCTGTCATCACATTATGTTGTAATTATTTGTTTGTACACCCATCTTTTCACTGGCCTTTAATCTCTTTCAAGACTATAAATAATGCCTCACCTCCACTCAGTGTAGGAGCTCAGTATGGTAATTAACTGATGGATTTGCAGTTTCTTTTTTCCTTGGAAATCCATTTAAACAGGTGACCCTGATTTGGTCCATCTGCCAGAAACCCAATTGAGTGGATTTTGTATAACTGTACCCAATTCATGGCTGAAATTTTGAAATGGGACTATGGGGTTGCTGTGTCTGTTTGCGTGTTTGTATATGTCTATATACATGTGTTATAGATGTGTGGTATTTTCTACCTCCAAGCGGTATTGCCAAAATTAACTTGTAAAAGAGCTCCATTTAGTTGGCTTAAAGAAAATTAAGCAGAGGGACTTCTCTGGTGGCGCGGTGGTTAAGAATCCGCCTGCCAATGCAGGGGACACGGGTTTGATCCCTCATCTGGGAAGATCCCACATGCCGTGAAGCAACTAAGCCCGTGCGCCACAACTACTAAGCCTGTGCTCTAGAGCCCACGAGCCACAACTACTGAAGCCTGTGCGCCCTAGAGCCCGTGTGCCACAACTACTGAGTCCACATGCCACAACTACTGAAGCCCATGCACTCTAGGGCCTGCATGCCACAACTACTGAGCCCACGTGCTGCAACTACTGAAGCCCGCATGCCTAGGAGCTGAGCTCCACAAGGGAAGCCACCACAATGAGAAGCCCGCACACCGCAACAAAGAGTAGCCCCCGCTTGCCACAACTAGAGAAAGCCCGCGCGCAGCAACGAACACCCAACGCAGCCAAAAATAAATAAATAAATAAATTTTTAAAAAAAAGAAAAGAAAAATAGCTTGGCATGATGGTTGACTTTGTCTAATGCCTCAGGAAGTTTTCATGGGTAATCTAAACATTAATTGTTGGAAACAAGTAAATTAAATAAATGTAAATGGGATAACAGTTTTTAGGTGAACTCTTTAATAATTATTATATTTTATGGTATGTCCACTTAAAAATGGTTTCTCAAAATCTTTTAGTAATTTAAAACTTTGGAGTTTTGCTAAGTTAAATGATGGGGATTCACTGAATGTCTAGATCACTTCCAAATAAGATAAAATACTGAAACATTAACTGCTAAAGAAGTCTAAGTTTACCTACTTCTGTCTTATTATAGAAAAACTAAAGAAGTTTATATGTATTAAAAACATGTCTTGTACCACATTAAAAAAAAGCATTATGTTATGAGGAAATGTATGGTTTAGAAATTATGATATGCATTCATAAGTTCGCCAATCAAAAAAATACTGGTATGACAGTTTACAACTGCTTAACAAAGATGAAACAATTATCTTTTTTCTCCCTACCTGATGTCTCTAAAATTTGGAAACTCAGTGAGTATTCTTATTTTCATGGCAATATAGTTATTTGTATAAGTTCAGTAAGAATCTGTTCTCCTTATAACATGATACAATTAGAAATATTGGTTATGGGACTTCCCTGGTGGTCCAGTGTGTAAGACTCCGAGCTTCCAACACAGGGGGCCTGCGTTCGATTCCTGGTTGGGGTACTAGACCCCACATGCATGCCACAACTAAGAGTCCACATGCTGCAACTAAGGAGTCACATGCTGTAACTAAGAAGTCCGCATGCCACAACAAAGATCCCACGTGCTGCAACTAAGACCCAGCACAGCCAAAATAAATAAATAAATAAATATTTTTTTAAAAAAGAAATATTGGTTATATTACCAGGGCTTTGACTGGATTGTCATATTTGAGAGAGACATACATAGAACTAGATATGACCAGACAGCTTTAAAGAACTAAGGTTGACTTCATGGAGCCATAAAGCCCCTTGGAAAAACAACCTGGTACCTTGCCTTCAGGGATCCCAGCAGCTTTACCAGGTAAGTAAGGAAAGTTCCTTCCTTGCAGGCAAAAGAACCTCAAGATAATTTTGGGAACCTCAAGGAGAGAAAAATTCACCCGAATTCATAGGTATTACAGGTGAATCTAACGTCATGTCTTCAGTGTGGCTTCCTGGCCTCGAGGGGCAATTAAAAGTTCAATCTGGGGCTTCCCTGGTGGCGCAGTGGTTGAGAGTCTGCCTGCCAATGCAGGGGACACGGGTTCGTGCCCCGGTCCGGGAGGATCCCACATGCCGCAGAGCGGCTGGGCCCGTGAGCCGTGGCCGCTGAGCCTGCGCGTCCGGAGCCTGTGCTCCGCAACGGGAGAGGCCACAACAGTGAGAGGCCCGCGTACCGCAAAAAAAAAAAAAAAAAAAAAAAAAAGTTCAATCTGGCAATTCCTTATGAACAGTTCCAGCAAAGCATATTTTAAAAGGCCTGGACTTATGTAAATAATCAGGCCAAGTTTAATAAAATTAAATTTATTTTACAAACAAATGAGTCTTAATTTGGCCATCTTTGGTAAAGATGAAGGTGATTCTAGAGAGAGAGAAAAAATTATGTTTCAATAGAAACTGTAATACACGCTTATGGATATTAGATTCTAATTCTGTTAATCATCTTTGAGGTTTTGTTTTTCTACCTGTAAACTGGACTGGATCCTGCATTCTTCTAGTTTCCTCAAATATTTGGCTACAGCTCTCCAAGCTTACATTTTCAATTTTTCTCTCACTTTTGACTTGAAATTATTGAGAACTAAAGCTGTCCTTTTCTTGAAGCCCTACAAACTGTAACTGAACAACCTGATATAAACTTAAGCAAGATCAGCACAATAACCCACGTTTAGACAATCTTTGTGCCTATTGCTTTGTAAGCCACTCAGGAAGTTTACCTGAACACCAGATGACATCACAAGAGATTTCAAACTATAAAAGATGCTTTGAGCCTAACATCTAGAAATCTCAGCTGGCAACTCTCAGGACTCAGACACTGGGTTTATAATTTGCTTCAACCATTAACCTCTATTTTTCTTTGTCTCCACAGAAATGCCTCTTATTAAATACCTGATTGCTTATACCCTGTGGGCCTAACTTTGAGTGCCCACCTGCATCACCACCTCCTGAAATGAGTAACTGAAGTTGGACGAAGAGACTCGTTCGACGAGATATAAAGCAATCTATCAACTCAACTTTTTGACTGTGACAATTCTAGAAGAAGTTTTGAAGGCGAGACCGGAGGGGACCAAGATGTGCCTCCCCAAAATGTCTCTGGCATGCAGATTAGTTCAAGTTGAAAACAATCAAGGCCCAAAAGACTCAGGAAGAAATTTTGCCCCTCCCCCCAGCTGCCTAAAAAGAATTTAGATAGAGGACCTGTTCCTGGAGTAGTGCTATCACCAGAGATATCGGCAAAATGTGGGCTGGGTGGTGGGGAGATTAAAGATTAGAGTCCACTCTCTGTCCCATTGTCTCCACATGGCTCAGCAAACAGTTTTTACCAAACATTTGCTTTTCATTTTCATGTCAATTACCTTCCTCCCTTCCAAGTCCCAACATTCCCTTTTGTCTTTAGCTGAAGGTGGTATTTAAGGTGAGGGTTTTGACTATTTTGGCGAGTTACTCAGTTTTTCTGGGTCTCTTCTAGGTATAGTTGTTATTAAACTTTTGTTTGATTTTTTCTTGTTAATCTGTCTCATGTCAATTTAATTCTTAGACCAGCCAGAAGAACCTAGAAGGGTAGAGAAAAATTTCTTCCTTCTCAACAATACATACAAGGCTGATGAGACATGCACAGCACTCTTTGGGGACCAGGGGAGCGCAAGAAGACAACACTGTCCAGGTACCTGTGGTAATATGCTTAGTGCATGGGAATGAGACGTTTGGGCCTCGAGAATATGAAACCTCAAAGGAAAATGAACTGAGAGTAAGGGATTTAGAAGTTAGGAAGGACTGCTGAACACTCTGATGTCAAGGGATTAATTTGTAAGAGATCTGCAAAACAACACACACAGGTATCTACCAAATCATCATGCATCATGCATCTGGAAACTTCCTGAAGAGGAACTGCAAAGCAACTCAGGGTTAAAAGCAATACCTACAGTGAAATCCTTAACCTTCCAAATCACTCAAGGAAGGAGAAGAAATCTGAAGCCCTGGAAAACTAGCCTCTTCAGAATCATAGTAGAGAGATAGAAAACAAGATAAGAAGCTTTTTTTTTTTTTTTTTTGCTTGTGACATGCATGCAGGGTACTTCTTTCTCCTCAGGGCAAGAAAGGAGAAGGAGCTTCTTTTGTACAAGGCATTCTGGAAGAGGGGGACTTGAATGAGAAGAAAAGATTCTAATTCAGATGCTGGATGTGACCCCAGCCCCAAAAGAGAGGAAGGAGGTCGGGAGCTGCCCGGGTGAAAGGTGGCCCAGTCCCCAAGAGAGGGGGGACAAACAGAAGGAAAACCCATAGTTAGGGAGCAGGATATACAAATGGGGGACCCCAGAACACCTGGCACTCCTTCTGTGTCACTGGGACCACTTTGTTTATAAGTAGAAACTCAGGTAGTAGCCACAAGATGTGGCTAAAGGATAAAAGTGCAAGCTGCAGAAATAACTTGTCAAAATGTATGTCTAAATACCCAGATGTGTGTGCTGAGAGATGCATTTTACTTACAATTATTAGCATACCTATCCACTGTTACAAGGGCTCCTGGGCAGGGGAGAGGGGTAAAGATAAGAGGAAGCTTTCCTGGTCAACTCTCTTTATATATTACTTGACTCTTACTTAGAGAATATAGTCACTTACTTATGAAATAAGAAAGGAAGGAAGGAAGGGAGGGAGGGAGGGAGGGAGGGAGGAAGGGAGGGGAGGGGAGGGGGAGAGAGGGAGAGAGAGAGAGAGAGAGAGAGAGAGAGAGAAAGAAAAGAGAAATACCCAAGCAAATCACAAAAGGAAGGTACCAAAACCAAGTTCTAATCCCTCTCATTCCCCTGCTTCCTAACTCCCTCCTCCCACTAACATACTTGCTCTGGAGAAGGGAGAAAGGCTTTTCATTTAATTAAAATATAAAAGACTTTCTTTTTTTACTGCCTGGTGGCTAGGGGTATTCTGCTGACTCAGCAGTGAATAATCAGCTTTGACCTAAATAATAGAATAACTCAAAGTGGCAGCTGCAGTTGCATAAGCTGGAGCCAAATCTGCAGTTCCTTCTCTCTCGCTCTCCTCCCCGCTTCACTCCCTTCAGGCTATGAGAAGGCAAGCCAGTTACAGCAGGTTCTTTCTGCCTCTCCACCCGCATCCGGCCATTCCCACCATCACTTCTCATCCGATCTTTTCCAAAACTCTAGAGGGTCTTTGCGCAAGGAGTCACCTACCTAGGCTTGGCGGGTTTGGGGAATGCAAAGGAAGCCGTGGGGTCTAGTTGCCCGGGGAACTCTACCCTGTGGCCTGGTTTCTCTCCTAGGGGAGGACTGAACAGCCTCAGGGTTCTTGATTTATAGTTGGAGGGTGAGGGTAGCCTGTCGTCTGAGATACTTCAGCAGCATCAGCAGGAAAAAGGAAACTGTGTCTGTGGGCATGAGATGCTGAAACAGCAGTGGCCTGCACTCTGTGGTCCCCCTTCCTACCCCCATTAACCTATCTGATGGCAGAAACAGCCACTCCTCCTGTATTCCCATGCCCCCTTCCCCCTCCTCTCACCTCCTGCAGCTCCAGATCCAGCCAGCAAGCAAGGACCAAGTGACTATCCTCGTGACTACCCTCGGTGACTACACGACAGGATCACGAGGTGCCCAATGCTGTGCTAAGAATACTCTTGTCTTGGGCAATCCTTGCCACGGCACGTACAGCACACGCGAGATCTCAGCCTCATCTCACGAGAGGTGGGCCGGTGACCTGGCCAAGCACTGGCTGCACTTAGAAAGTGGTGCAGAGATGCAGGCTTGGGAAGCCCGGTTCTGGAGCCCACATCCCTCTGCCTCCAGATCCACGAGCAGGCCCAACCGGCACAAGGAGTACGCTCCGAACAAGTATGTTGGCTCCACAGTGCCACTTGCCTAGATGATGGGGTCTATCCCGGGGCTGCACACCACTGCCAATGAGGGCACACACCCCTCAGGTCCCACTCCAGCTCCTGGGTGGGCGAGTGACCCCTCCTTCCCCTTCCCACCAGCAGAACAGAAGGAAGTGTCAAGACCTGGGACAGAGTGTGACCAGGATGGTCACTGCCCTCAGCTAGGTGGATGTGTGTTGGAAGGTGTGGGAAGGCAGGGACTGAGCTGACTCTAGAAGTGGAGCCTCTGAAAAAGTCCAAATATTTACTTTAGAAATTAGTTTTTGGCTAAAAGGGACAACATACCCCAATCCATTGAGATCCCTGATTATCAGAGATTAAGTGTTGAGACTTCCTAGAAATACAGGTTGCCAAACTTCTCCATAAAGCCTCTCTAACCTATTCCAGCTCACAGAGATCTCTTCCCCTTTTCAGAATTTTTACTGCAATTGAATCCTAACCATGGAATCTGTCTATATGGCTTTTCTGCCTAGTTAGACAGAAAACTCATCAAGGGCGGGGACCATGGACATGCTGCTATTTGTTTTCTCCCAACTCACACCTTTACACTCTCCTCCCAGAGAGGTTTTGTTTTTGTTTTTGTTTTTTTCTGTTTTTTTTTTTTTTGCGGTAGGAGGGCCTCTCACTGTTGTGGCCTCTCCTGTTGCAGAGCACAGGCTCCGGACGCGCAGGCTTAGCAGCCATGGCTCACGGGCCCAGCCGCTCCACGGCATGTGGGATCTTCCCGGACCAGGGCACGAACTTGTGTCCCCTGCATCGGCAGGCGGACTCTCAACCACTGCGCCACCAGGGAAGCCCTCCCAGAGAGTTTTAAGATGTGAGCTGGCAGGTTGAGAGGCCAGAAAAGTCTTCCCACGAGAGGTAGGGAGTCTCCAGCGTGGTGTGTGCGCTGGAAAGAGAAGGTATCCCCTTGGCTAATTCACTTTCCTGGCTCCGTTTCCTTTTCTGCTCTAGGAAAGTTGTAAGACTGGCCCAGCTTGCCTTATGGATTTGTTGTGGGGCTCGGGTCAGACGATACAAGTGAAACTACTTTATATGATGTAAAGAACCCTGCCAGTGAAAATTACTGTGCCTGTGAACAGCTATCGATACTTAAGTTTCGAGGCTTCCCTGGTGGCGCAGTGGTTGAGAATCTGCCTGCTAATGCAGGGGACACAGGTTCGAGCCCTGGTCCGGGAAGACCCCACATGCTGCGGAGCAACTGGGCCCGTGAGCCACAATTACTGAGCCTGCGCGTCTGGAGCCTGTGCTCCGCAACAGGAGAGGCCGCGACAGTGAGAGGCCCGCGCACCGCGATGAAGAGGGGCCCCCGCTCGCTGCAACTAGAGAAAGCCCTCGCACAGAAACGAAGACCCAACACAGCAAAAATAAATAAGTAAATTAATAAACTCCTGCCCCCAACATCTTCTTAAAAAAAAAAAACACTTAAGTTTCTTTTTTTTTTTTTTTAAACACCAGATAATTATATATGGAATCCATTTGTCCACAGCATGCAAATTGGAAACTGAAAAGTAACAAGGAAGAAAAAAAAGGAGGGGAGGAAAGAAAGAGGGAGAGGAAGGAGAACCAGAGATGTGTAGACCACGAGGAAGGCTAGAGACGCCATCCTGAGAGCAAGGCCCAGATGGCACTTACATAAGCAGATGGCAGCCAGGAGGCGAAGGCCAGACTCTGGGGGGAAGCAGGTGGGGAAGAGCGGCTGCAGCACATAGTTGGAGAAGGTGAGGGCGATGACAGCCTGGTTGGTGGGGTAGATCACCAGCACAGCAATCCATAGCCTCAGGAACCTGGTGGGGGAATGGGACAGCGCTTGAGCCAAGACACCAAAAAAGACCCCCGCTCCCATCGCCTGGCTGGGCAGGGATTCAGAAGCCATCAGGGAAGCCCGGGCAAGTCACTGGGCAGTGTTAGGAGAGGCAGGTGGGCTAAAGGGGTGCGGTTCCTTTTTGTTTTCAGGGATGCTAAGGAACCCAGCCACTGCTCAAAGGAGACACCTAGCCCTCTGCAATGACGGTAAATTGGTTTAACGATGAGCTGTTTCAACTAGTACTGACACGTCTTGGTGTTCTTTCTCTCTCCCTGCTCCTTTCATCATTTCATCATCTCTTCTCTACCACTCTGGCCCCCAGCATCCACTGGTGGAAAAGAAAATTTGCAACCCCGGAATCTTCACAGTCAGGGCATGCTAAAGGTGTGGCCACTTAAGCAAGTGCCAAGGGGAGGCATCGGCTGGGGGTTTGTCCTCCATGCCCTTGGGCCCCTTGGTGAGGTTTGAGCTCCTCAGTAACAGGGCTGCAGGGGCTGAGGATATCAAGATCAGGGTCTGGAATCAGGGACACCGTTATCCTTGGTAACGTGAAAAGTACCCCGTACCTTAGTGGTCACTCTCATTTGTCAGGATAAAAGGGCTTTGTTTTTGTGATGTGCTTTCCCCTCGCATCTCCAGTCAGAGTTGTCATTTAGTTCTACTTGTTCTCACTCATAGAATCTTGCCCACTAAGGTCAACAGAGATTAAGGGAATTCCCTGGCGGTCCAGTGGTTAGGACCCCATGCTTTCACTGCCAAGGGCCCAGGTTCGATCCCTGGTCTGGGAACTAAGATCCCACAAGCTTCATGGCATAGCAAAAAAAAAGAAAAACAGAAAACAAAAAACCCTAAACAGAGATTAAAACTACAGCCTGGTTCCTCTGCCACTCTCAGGGGCATCAAGGGGACACAGGCTGAACTGGCAACCATGACTTAGAGGCAAAAGAGGAATCCCAAGCTCTAGCGCTCTTCGGCATGCTGGAAAGCCCTGGCCTTGGCTTCTGGGACCGCTCGGTCTCCTGCACATCCTCTTACCCAGCCAGTCCTCCGAAGATGTCCTTGACGTAGGAGTAGTCACCTCCAGATTTGGGGATGGTGACCCCGAGCTCAGCATAGCACAGGGCTCCCACAGCTGTGATGAGGCCTGTCATGATCCACACGATGAGAGCGAGGCCCACAGAGCCGGCATTCTCCAGCACACCTTTGGGTGAGACGAAGATTCCAGAGCCAATGATGTTCCCTGCAAGAGGCACCAAGGGTACCAGGGGAGACGGTACAGTCAGTACAGTTGGCAGGACCAGCACCTGCAGGGGTGCTCTCACCTTTGATCTGATGCAGTGCCTTGGGGATGCGCTAATCCCCTCCAGGCAGGTATGTCTAGCAATAATTCTCCTTAGAAGTAGGGGAAAGAGGAGCAGACACTGGACACGTAGAGATCAGGAACTTGGTCGGGTACTTTACATGCATCATTTAATCCTCAGGACAAGCCTATAGAGTCAGATACCATTTCTCCCATTTTACAGAGGAGGAAACTGAGTCTCAGAGATACCAAGTGTGTCGCCAAAGTCCACACAGTATTAAGTGGTGGTGCAGATTGAACAGACTGGGCTGAACGTAGTCCAGCCAAGGTGGTGACAAAGGCCTTACTTAAGGCTGGCTGGAAATGGAAGGGCTGGAAAAAATGGGCTGTTCTGAGACCGGCTGCCAGTAAGAAAACTTTAAAAATGAGCTGAAGGGTAATGCCTTTGGACAGATTGTGGTCACACCATGTGTCTGGGGTCTTCAAGACCCACGAGTATGAACAGCACTCCTGGAGGCTGGCCTCTACCCCAGACACACGGCCCCACCCTTGGTGCGGAGCATGAAATAGCCCTATCAGAACAGCCCTGGTAGTTTGGAAGTGGTCTGTCGGGGTGCAATATGTGCAAAGCCTCAGCACCATATTCTTCCAAAGGTCTTTCCCCTCCATTGTCCCATGTGCCCCTCACAACCACCTCATGGAATCAGGAGGAGGAGGAAGTACAGGCGTTTCTCTCTATTTTACAAACACAGAGACTAAGACACAGAGGGGTTAAGTGGCTTTCTCCAAATTCCACAGCTACTGGTAGGTAAAACTGGATCTAGAAGTCGGTCTGCTGTTGCTTAATCCAAGGGCTCTTTCCACTAATCCACTTCTGTGTGCAAGGGGATGGTCCGCTCCTGAGAGGTGACGCTGGCCCCAGGGACTGAATGTTGGCTACTAGGATGTGTGTGTTGGGCGGGGGAGGAGCAGAAGTGTGGAGGCAGCTCCTGACATGTTCCTTCCTAAGCTTTCCTTTGTTCACTTCTTATGAGTCCAGGGATAGTTGTTTTGAAAGCTCCCTCTTCGTGCCCCACCCTGCCAAACTAATGAGGGCCTCGGGGAAGAAGCAGAGACTAAATAGATCCAGGTCGAAATACAGAGCTGGGGGCCAGCTGAGGCCAGCTGGATTTGACAGTGTTCTGAGAACACCTCAAACTCCCACCATCTCTCTTTAGTGGTTTGGGGACCTCCCTGGCAGTCCGGTGGTTAGGACTCTGAGCTTCCACTGCAGGGGGCTCGGGTTCAATCCCTGGTCAGGGAACTAAGATCCGGCATGCTGCACGGCACGGCCAAAAAAAAAAGAATGCCCTCTCTCCAGTGGTTTGGAACAAGTTCTGGGCTGAGTGAGATGCAGAGTATACGATTTTATGCTCGAATTTCAAAAACTGACTTTCGGATCTCAACTACAACTCAACCTCAATCCAGTCCTGAAACTTTCACTTCTAAACCAAAATTCAGTCAAAGGGGAAGAGAAGAGAATATTCACATCCTAAAAGCAGTAATATTTCATTCTTTCGGGACGTAGAATATGCTGCCCCTTTTCAAACTAAAAAATTGCTGCATGAGATGAGTAACGAGAGAGGGAAGGGCCCAGGAGGATCATAAGAACAGCCAAGCGGTGAGACTGAAATCGGAGGGCCTGGGGCTACAGGTAGATTCCCATGGGAAGGAGGCACATTTATGTCTCCAACAGGCCTTCTTTCCCCTAGTGCTAACTCTATCCCAACAGAACAGGGCTACATATAGAAGTGAAGCTAAAAGAAACAATCCCTCATGTTCAAGTTTGTGATCTAAACATCAGGCAAAGAGAGATAGAAAAATGAGATCCCAGGTGCCACCAGTTCTTAAAGGCTTTTCCTTTTTTTGGTACTTTTATTTAAAGTCCTAGGCTTGGAATGAGAGGACACCTTTCAGCCCTCCTCTGTCCTCAACCTGTCCCCATGTGTGCTGTGCATGGATGTTGGGTCAGTGGGGACTAAAAGGGCCTCCTGGTAGCATCCCAGGACTCAGGACACAGTCACCCTGTCAACGGACCCTTCACCTGCCACACTAAACGTGAGATGGGATTGCTGATGGTGCTGAAAGGTAATAGTAAACTCCTTGCCTGGCAGGAATTTATCAGAAGAGTCATCTGTAGGGCATTTTAAAGCCAGACAAGAAGAGAGCAATAGAAGCTTATAAAACTAGCTCGAGGGGCTAGAAAAACAATCAATATGGGAGAAAAACAAGGTTTTGGCTTTGGTCTTTAAGGTGCCGAAAGGGTGGTGGGGAGATAGCTAGGCAGTTCTCAGAACCAGGAATGGCTGCTGCCACAGGGAAAAGGGCGGTGGATGTACTGAAAAGATTCCATCTTCTCAGGAATGAGGAATGTCAAAGTTCCACTAAGGTTCTTAGAAAACACCGCAGTGGAGATGAGTGAGCACTTCGGGTTCTCCTGCTTTCGTTCTGACATTTCCACAGTATGTGCCCCTCCCCATCACCCCAGGTGGAGGGTGGGAAGTGCAAGACCAACAGCCCTTTTCGAGGGTCTGACTACTTCCTGTCTCCACTGATTCTTGGATAACGTGTTCTTCCATGGAGCTGCCGTAGTAGATGGTGAAGGCTGGCACTGGGACAAGAGTTCTCGTTTTATAAAACTTGAGCTCTCCCCATCAACAATCTTCATTTTGACCAATTAAAATGACAAAGATAAAAGTGGAAAAAAAAATTGAATTATGCTAACCAAAACTGAACACTACGGGATGGGAAGGAGAGGAATGCCTTGCCCTGATTCTAGGAAGCCGCTACCTAGAAAACCAGAATCAGATGTCTCCCCCCCCTTAGCAGCCTCTAGAATTTCTACAGGGGGAGGAATATCACTCAGAGCACAGCTATGTACTGGAGCCCAAAGAATATTCACATTACATTTACTTAAAAGTGATGCTGGGACTTCCCTGGTGGCGCAGTGGTTAAGAACCCTCCTGCCAATGCAGGGGACACAGGATCGAGCCCTGGTCTGGGAAGATCCCACATGCTGCGGAGCAACTAAGCTCGTGTACCACAACTACTGAGCCCCCATGCTACAACTACTGAAGCCCATGCACCTAGAGCCCATGCTCTGCAATAAGAGAAGCTACTGCAGTGAGAAGCCCGCGCACCACAACAAAGAGTAGCCCCTGCTCACCTCAACTAGAGAAAGCCCGTGTGCAGCAACAAAGAGCCAACACAGCCAAAAATAAATAAACAAACAAACAAATAAATAAATAAATTAGACTACAATTCTGCAGCCTGTGGAAGGAAAACCACATTCACAGAAAGACAGACAAAATGAAAAGGCAGAGGACTTTGTACCAGATGAAGGAACAAGATAAAACCCCAGAAAAACAACTAAATGAAGTGGAGATAGGCAACCTTCCAGAAAAAGAATTCAGAATAATGATAGTGAAGATGATCCAGGACCTCGGAAAAAGAACAGAGGCAAAGATCGAGAAGACGCAAGATATGCTTAACAAAGACCTAGAAAAATTAAAGAACAAACACCTAGAAGAATTAAATAACAAACAGACATGAACAATACAATAACTGAAATGAAAAATACACTAGAAGGAATCAATAGCAGAATAACTGAGGCAGAAGAACGGATAAGTGACCTGGAAGACAGAATGGTGGAATTCACTGCCGTGGAACAGAATAAAGAAAAAGGAATGAAAAGAAATGAAGACAGCCTAAGAGACCTCTGGGACAATATTAAACACAACAACATTCGCATTATAGGGGTCCCAGAAGGAGAAGAAAGAGAGAAAGGACCCAAGGAAATATTTGAAGAGATTATAGTCGAAAACTTCCCTAACATGGGAAGGGAAATAGCCACCCAAGTCCAGGAAGTGCAGAGAATCCCAGGCAGGATAAACCCAAGGAGAAACACGCCGAGACACATAGTAATCAAACTGACAAAGATTAAAGACAAAGAAAAATTACTGACAGCAACAAGGGAAAAATGACAAATAACATACAAGGGAACTCCCATAAGGTTAACAGCTGATTTCTCAGCAGAAACTCTATAAGAAAGAAGGGAGTGGCACAATATATTTAAAGTGATGAAAGGGAAGAACCTACAACCAAGATTACTCTACCCGGCAAGGATCTCTTTCAGATTCGATGGAGAAATCAAAAGCTTTACAGACAAGCAAAAGCCAGAGAATTCAGCACTGCCAGGCCAGCTCTATAACAAATGCTAAAGGAACTTCTCTAAGTGGGAAACACAAGAGAAGAAAAGAACCTACAGAAACAAACCCATAACAATTAAGAAAATGGTAATAGGAACATACATATCGATAATTACCTAAAACGTGAATGGATTAAATGCTCCAACCAAAAGACACAGGCTTGCTGAATGGATACAGAAACAAGACCCATATATATGCTGTCTACAAGAGACCCACTTCAGACCTAGAGACACATACAGACTGAAAGTGAGGGGATGGAAAAAGATATTCCATGCAAATGGAAGTCAAAAGAAAGCTGGAGTAGCAATACTCATATCAGATAATATAGACTTTAAAATAAAGAATGCTACAAGAGACAAGGAAGGACACTACATAATGATCAAGGGATCAATCCAAGAAGAAGATATAACAATTATAAATATATACGTACCCAACATAGGAGCACCTCAATACATAAGGCAAATGCTAACAGCTATAAAAGAGGAAATCGACAGTAACACAACAATAGTGGGGGACTTTACACCTCGCTTACACCAATGGACAGATCACCCAGAAAATTAATAAGGAAACACAAGCTTTAAATGACACAATAGACCAGATAGATTTAATTGATATTTATAGGACATTCCATCCAAAAACAGCAGATTACACTTTCTTCTCAAGTGCACACGGAACATTCTCCAGGATAGATCACATCTTGGGTCACAAATCAAGCCTCAGTAAATTTAAGAAAACTGAAATCATATCGAGCATCTTTCCTGACCACAATGCTATGAGATTAGAAATCAATTACAGGGGAAAAAATGTAAAAAACACAAACACATGGAGGCTAAATAATACATTACTAAATAACCAAGAGATCACTGAAGAAATCAAAGAGGAAATCAAAAAATACCTAGAGACAAATGACAATGAAAATACGATGATCCAAAACCTATGGGATGCAGCAAAAGCAGTTCTAAGAGGGCAGTTTATAGCAATACAAGCCTACCTCAAGAAACAAGAAAAATCTCAGATAAACAATCTAAACTTACACCTAAAAGAAGTAGAGATAGAAGAACAAACAAAGCCCAAAGTTAGTAGAAGGAAAGAAATCATACAGATCAGAGAAGAAATAAATGAAACAAAGAAAACAATAGCAAAGATCAATAAAACTAAAAGCTGGTTCTTTGAGAAGATAAATAAAATTGATAAACCTTTAGCCAGACTCATCACGAAAAAGGGGGAGAGGACACAAATCAATAAAATTAGAAATGAAAAAGGAGAAGTTACAACAGACATTTCAGGAATACAAAGCATCCTAAGAGACTACTACAAGCAACACTATGCCAATAAAATGGACAGCCTGGAAGAAATGGACAAATTCTTAGAAAGGTATAACCTTCCAAGACTGGACCAGGAAGAAATAGAAAATATGAACAGACTAATCACAAGTAACGAAATTGAAATTGTGATTAAAAATCTTCCAACAAACAAAAGTCCAGGAACAGATGGCTTCACAGGGGAATTCTCTCAAACATTTAGAGAAGAGCTAACACCCATCCTTCTCAAACTCTTCCAAAAAATTGCAGAGGAGACTTCGCTGGTGGCACAGTGGTTAAAAATCTGCCTGCCAATGCAGGGGACACAGGTTCGAGCCTTGGTCCGGGAAGATCCCACATGCCATGGAGCAACTAAGCCCGTGTGCCACAACTGCCGAGCCTGTGCTCTACAGTCCGCGAGCCACAAGTACTGAAGCCCGTGTGCCTAGAGCCCACGCACTGCAACAAGAGAAGCCACCGCAACAAAAAGACCACTCACCACAACGAAGAATAGCCCCTGCTCACCGCAACTAGAGAAAGCGTGCACGCAGCAATGAAGACCCAATGTAGCCAAATTAAAAAACAAAAAAAAATTGCAGAGGAAGGAACACTCCTAAACTCATTCTATGAGGCCACCATCACCCTCATACCAAAACCAGACAAAGATAGTACAAAAAAAGAAAATTACAGACCCATATCACTGATGAACATAGATGCAAAAATCCTCAACAAAGTACTAGCAAACAGAATCCAACAACAAATTAAAGGATCATACACCATGATCAAGTGGGATTTATCCCAGGGATGCAAGGATTCTTTAATATACGCAAATCAATCAATGTGATACACCATATTAATAAATTGAAGGATAAAAACCATATGATCATCTCAATAGATGCAGAAAAAATGTTTGACAAAATTCAACACCCATTTATGACAAAAACTCTCCAGAAAGTGGGCATAGAGGGAACCTACCTCAACATAATAAAGGCCACATACGACAAACCCACAGCAAACATTGTTCTCAATGGTGAAAAACTGAAAGCATTTCCTCTAACATCAGGAACACGACAAGGATGTCCACTCTCACCAGTATTATTCAACACAGTTTTGGAAGTCCTAGCCATGGCAATCAGAGAAGAAAAAGAGGAATACAAATTGGAAAAGAAGAAGTAAAACTGTCACTGTTTGCAGATGACATGATACTACACATAGAGAATCCTAAAGATGCCACCAGAAAACTACCAGAGCTAATCAATGAATTTGGTAAAGTTGCAGGATACAAAATTAATGCACAGAAATCTCTTGCATTCCTACACACTAACAACAAAAGATTAGAAAGAGAAATTAATGAAACAATCCCATTCACCACTGCAACAAAAAAAATAAAATACCTAGGAATAAACCTACCTAAGGAGGTAAAAGACCTGTACTCAGAAAACTATAAGACACTGATGAAAGAAATCAAAGATGACAGAAACAGATGGAGAGATATACCATGTTCTTGGATTGGAAGAATCAATATTGTGAAAATGACTCTACTACCCAAAGCAATCTACAGATTCAATGCAACCCCTATCAAATTACCAGTGGCATTTTTTACAGAACTAGAACAAAAAATCTTAAAATTTGTATGGAGACACAAAAGACCCCGAATAGCCAAAGCAGTCTTGAGAGAAAAAAAACAGAGCTGGAGGAACCAGACTCCCTGACTTCGGACTATACTACAAAGCTACAGTAATCAAGACAATATGGTACTGGCACAAAAACAGAAATATAGATCAATGGAACAGGATAGAAAGCCCAGAGATAAACCCACGCACCTACAGTCAACTAATCTATGAGAAAGGAGGCAAGGATATATAATGGAGAAAAGACAGTCCCTTCAATAAGTGGTGCTGGGAAAACTGGACAGCTACATGTAAAAGAATGAAATTAGAACACTCCCTAACACCATACACAAAAATAAACTCAAAATGGATTAGAGACCTAAATGTAAGACCAGACACTACAAAACTCTTAGAGGAAAACATAGGAAGAACACTCTTTGACATAAATCACCGCAAGATCTTTTTTGATCCACCTCCTAGAGTAATGGAAATAAAAACAAAAATAAACAAATGGGACCTAATGAAACTTAAAAGCTTTTGCAAAGCAAAAGAAACTACAAACAAGACAAAAAGACAACCCTCAGAATGGGAGAAAATATTTGCAAACGAATCAATGGACAAAGGATTAATCTCCAAAATATATAAACAGCTCATGCAGCTCAATATCAAAAAAACAAACAACCCAATCCAAAAATGGGCAGAAGACCTAAATAGACATTTCTCCAAAGAAGATGTACAGATGGCCAAGAAGCACATGAAAAGCTGCTCAACATCACTAATGATTAGAGAAATGCAAATCAAAACTACAATGAGGTATCACCTCACACCAGTCAGAATGGCCATCATCAAAAAATCTAGAAACAATAAATGCTGGAGAGGGTGTGGAGAAAAGGGAACCCTCTTACACTGTTGGTGGGAATGTAAATTGATACAGCCACTATGGAGAACAGTATGGAGGTTCATTAAAAAACTAAAATTAGAATTACCATAACCCAGCAATCCCACTACTGGGCATATACCCAGAGAAAACCATAATTCAAAAAGACACATGTGTCATGAAGAACATAGGGGTAAGACGGGAATAAAGACACAGGCCTATTACAGAATGGATTTGAGGATATGGGGAGGGGGAAGGGTAAGCTGTGACAAAGTGAGAGAGTGGCATGGACATATATGCACTGTCAAACGTAAAATAGATAGCTAGTGGGAAGCAGCCGCATAGCACAGGGAGATCAGCTTGGTGGTTTATGACCACCTAGAGGGGTGGGATAGGGAGGGTGAGAGGGAGGGAGACGCAAGAGGGAAGAGATATGGGAACATATGTATATGTATATGTATAACTGATTCACTTTCTTATAAAGCAGAAACTAACACACCATTGTAAAGCAATTATACTCCAATAAAGATGTTAAAAATATATATATTATTTGACCAAATTGCAGGCAAATGCAAAAAAAAAAAAAGACACATGCACCCCAATGTTCATTGCAGCACTATTTACCATAGCCAGGTCATGGAAGCAACCTAAATGCCCATCGACAAACGAATGGATAAAGAAGATGTGGTATATATATATACAATGGAATATTAGCCATAGAAAGGAAAAAAATTGGGTCATTTGGGGGCTTCCCTGGTGGCGCAGTGGTTGAGAATCTGCCTGCTAATCCAGGGGACACGGGTTCGAGTCCTGGTCTGGGAAGATTCCCACATGCCGCGGAGCAACTAGGCCCGTGAGCCACAACTACTGGGCCTGCGCGTCTGGAGTCTGTGCTCCGCAACGAGAGGCCGCGAATAGTGAGAGGCCCGCGCACCGCGATGAAGAGTGGCCCCCGCTTGCCACAACTAGAGAAAGCCCTCGCACAGAAACGAAGACCCAACACAGCAAAAATAAATTAATTAATTAATAAACTCCTACCCCCAACAACAAAAAAAAAGGGGGGCCAAGTTGTATCAGTGGGCAAGTTGTCACTAGAAAAACTGCTGGAATTGAGAAAATCCACATTTGCCATGAATAACTGCTGACTTCACCTGTGGGCAAATACCCATGTGATTCATATTAAGGCCTTACTCACTTCCAGGCCTGTCCATGCTAGAATGCTGTAGCCATCAAAGAATTTCCTAGGGCATGGAATTACAGGCTTCTAATGCCCAAGAGACTCTCAAATCCAAAAGGCTTTGGCCTTTCCTACTGACTCATGCTCCTCTTGGAATCTAGCCAGAGCTTCTCCCGGCCCTTGGAGGTTCTGTCTTTTTCTATGATGTCCAGAGAAAGCCAAGGTGAACCTTCTTTGTGCTTCTCCCACAAAGTGGCTGGGAGGGTCTCAGGATTTTCAGGACTAGGGGAACAGCATGGAAGTAGGGTCAGCATATCGAGGCCAGGCTTTGATCCTCATGGCAGGCCTGGAATCTCACCATGCCTCTCACCCTGTGTCCATTTCCCATCAAGACTGTACTAACAGCTACCTCAGGGTGACGGCTGGTCAAGACTCTGACACACACCCTGTGGTGTTGCCATCTCCTGCCGAACAGAGATGTGGAAGGAGCTCTAGGACTCTGCTGGTTCGGATTCCATGCTAAAGAGTGAAATGGGTGCTAGACTTAGAGTCGGAAGAGCCATTGAGTTCTTGCTTTGCCACTCATAAGCCGTGTGACCTGAATTTTTCTGAGAGCCCCTACTTCATCTGTTAAATGGGAATACTTGCTCCCGCCTTGCCTATCTCACAGGGTTGTTGTGGGGATGAAATGCGATCACACATGCGTGGAAACATTTTATAATCTGTTTAATGCCAGCAAATATAGGAAGCTACTAGGATTTATAGCAGTAGGGATAGAAATAATCTCTAGAAGACACCAATAATGGTCTTGTTTTGGAAGTTTGGCTCTGAAATAGCACTGCAGAGCCAGGACCATGAAGCATTGTCTGGGTACAGTTTTTAGATGCCACAGGTAGGTGGCCAACAGGTAATTACATCTCAAGAAGTATTTATTGAGCATCCACTCTGTACATGCTTGCTTCGAAAGGTAAACTGGGAAGCACTTGTTCACACATGGACTTTTAACATAGATGGCGCCAACCACCATCCACTAGCCACTGAAAGACAGGCATCCTGGCCTGAGGGGCTAAGAGTGCTGAGCCCTCAAAAATGACCATTAAGGATTCACATCGGGCTTCCAGCATCTCCCTGTCTGGTTGGGAAACCAGGCACTAGCAGTGAGAGGCTTTGTCTACATCAGTGGTTCTCATCCAGTGGCAATTCTGCACCATCTCCCCACCCTCAGGGGACAATTGGTAGTGTCTGGAGACATTTTTGGCTGTCACAACTGGGGAGGCGGTGCTACTGGCATCTAGTGGGTAGAGGCCAGGGATGCTGCACGGGACAGCCCCCCAAAACAACAAAGTATCTGGCCCAAAAGGTAATAGTGCCAAGGTTGAGATAAGTCTGTCATCATCTGGTTAATTCCTAAAGTCCTTTTCAAATCTGAACTTAAATGAGATTTGGGTGCTTGGTGTTTTGTTTGTTTTTTGCTAAGTGCAAAAATTTATTGTTTATGGGAATAACTCATTTTTAAGCTAAAAAAATTTTTTTTCAACACACAACATTAAATTTACCACCTTAACCATTTTTAAGTGTACAGTATTGTTAAGCATATTCAGGGACTTCCCTGGCTGTCCATTGTTTAAGAGTCCACGCTTCCACTGTAGAGGGCACACGTTCGATCCCTGGTCAGGGAATTAAGATCCCAAATGCAGCCAAAAAAATAAAGCATATTCACATTGCTGGCAGACAGGTCTCTAATGTATGATCTGGCTTAGACTGACTGCTATTTTTCAACAAATACTTTCTAAGCACTTACCCTGTGCCAGGCTGAATACATGGGGATGTGAAAATGAGAAAGACTCAGTCCCTGCCCTCAGGGAATCGTGCAGAGAAGTGAACATGATGCATGTGGACACAGAATTGACACCACCAGGGAGAGCAGAAGTTGCATGAGCGCAATTGTGACTCATGACAAGATGTTAGGGATGGAAAAGGCCACCGATGGAGGCTATTCAAAAAAAGCTTCCTGGAACAGGGAAAGCACAAGAAGCTGATTGAGTAAGTAGACTCAAGTCAACAGAGAGAAAAGGAAAAGCATTGGCTGCTTGATAAACAGATCAGACTTGGGCTGAATTGGTCAGTTCTTCCCATCACCCAATCAACCTAATCTAATCTACGTTTCTAAATCAGAATTAATGAGTGTGGAGGTGGGGTGAGAGTGGGGATTGGGGGAAGAGGGGGTGGTGGACGATGAGCTTAAAGGAGAGAACGAAACTAATATTTACTGAACATATACCATAGGATACCAGCCTTATTTTATTTATTTATTTTGCGGTACGTGGGACTCTCACTGTTGTGGCCTCTCCCACTGCGGAGCACAGGCTCTGGACATGCAGGCTCAGCGGCCATGGCTCACGGGCCCAGCTGCGCCACGGCATGTGGGATCTTCCCGGACCGGGGTACGAACCCGTGTCCCCTGCATCGGCAGGCGGACTCTCAACCACTGCACCAGCAGGGAAGCCCTACCAGCCTTATTTTAATACTCCACAAGAAATTTCTATTTTACTGATAATTAACTGGTTCCAGGTTACCAAGCTTGTAAATAGGGAAGTAGTTTAAAAATCCAGGACTATCTCCAAAGCTCTTCCTGTTCTGTGATATCATCAATGGTTCCTCCCTTTCCACAACATGCTAATACAAATCATGGAAAAATTCATTCTATGCTTCCTACTTCCAGCATCAGGGCCCACTTAACAAATGCCTCCTTATCCCTAAGGCAACCTGACCTGGCTGTACCAGCTGCTGAGTCAACACCCTATGCAGAATTGTACTCTAAAGAGGCAGCTAAAGAATTTACGCATCTCACAGATGTACGAGCAGACACCTTGAAAATCTATATATACTGAGAAAAGTACACTAACAATTCTGCAGCAACGGAACACCCTCTGGGTAATCGGCCTTCACAATGTGAGGTTGCCCAGAACATCTTAAGGCATAATGTGAAATCCTCTCCCCAGGAGTGACATCACTGGTAATGCTGAAGATATTTAGAGCAGGGAGCAAACCAATGGGGAGACTCATGACCGTGTGGAAGGATGAGGGATGAGATGCAATCGATAAAGCTTTTCAGCTCAGACTTCATTCATTCTATAAATGAAACAGCTTAAAATAGACTTGAGAGATAATTTGGCTTCTTAGAAGTAAAATTTACTGGTGCTTAGCACAGGGCCTAGCACATAACGCTGAATGAGTGTTTGCGAAATGTTAAAATATGGGCCGACCGGATCCTATGACCAGCAGTCCCTACCCCTGAGCCAGGGAGCTGTCTGCACTTTGCCATTCCAGATGTCCAGGGAGAAGAGCTGGTGGGGGCGGTGAGGGTGGGGAGGGCTCTTTTGCAGGCAAGTTCTGGGAGGGGAACAAGGCATGATCCTTCTTGCTCTGTACGCTCAGCTGGGAGTTAAAAATTAGAAGGGATGGACTCCTAACTTTCTGTTGTTTGGAGTGGTTCAGAATATATTCTTGGGATTATTTGCTCATGCCTGCTTTTTTGATAACCCCTCACCCCCCCCCCCAAAATAACAACCAAACAACAAGAGCAACAACAGACATTCCTGAAGCGTTTCTTTGCAGGCAGCTGTGCTGCTGGATTAACCCTCAGAGGAAAGCAGAAAACCTTGGTAGCTGGGCAACTTGAAAGCCTCACCCAGTATGCCCCATACCTCCATGCCACTTCAGTAAGCCGATTTCATTCAGAAAAAGTGATATATATGGTGCTGGCCTCTCTGAGAAGGTCATCTGATCTGGGTACAGGGTGTTTTTGTTGTTGCTGTTTTTCTAAACAGAATGGGCTGTTTGTTTCTGTTTCTTGGAACATATTTTTTTACCTGCTGGGTTTCTATTTTCTTTCCCTAACCTAAGTGTCTCCTGCTACTCACTTATTCTGCATAACTCTGCTCTTTGAGAGAACATATTGCAGCCCTGACAGTAGCAGGCTCAACCAGCTTGCTCCTTGAGCTCCTTGGTTCCTGGCACGAAGCAACAAGATCCCTGGTTCCAGCCGCCCTGAGCTCCATGCTGCGGAGCATTTTGATTAAGCCCAGTGGCTTCAGAGTTCAATGACCTGGATGGGAATCCTGGCTCTGCCACTGTTCAGTTACTTATTCATTCAATGCCATCCTTTCTATCACAGTACTTATTTCATGGGATTAGATGAGAATATCCATAAAGCACTGATCAGGTACTACTAATTGGGTGCATAGTAGTGCTCAGGAAATGGTAGCTACTTATATTATTATTATTA
Source organism: Monodon monoceros (assembly GCF_005190385.1). NCBI lineage: Eukaryota > Metazoa > Chordata > Mammalia > Artiodactyla > Monodontidae > Monodon > Monodon monoceros. The sequence goes on from NW_021703778.1 coordinate 100,425,575, forward strand.
CACCGCTGGGTATAGCGTTTCTCTATTCGCTAAGATGTGTTTGTTTTGACAAGTGTCCAAGTTGGCTTCTGTCTCAGAGTTTTTTTTGAGAACAATGACAGTTTTAAACATGTTTTCATCATGAATGAACCAAATGCTAATCCTTCCATGTTTAAAAAAAAAAAATTGAAGTACAAACTCGAGAAGCAATTTTCACACTCCAGCCTCTGGTTAACATCCAATTGACATTTTGGGGATTAGAAAGCTAATACATCAAATTAGAGAGTAAAATGTAAAATTTTCTAAAGTGGTGTAAAAACACACGGGTCTGAAAATCTTTTGGACCTGAAATATTTCCAAATCAGTCCAGTGCCATTTCAGTATGGTTATACCTATAGCCACACTTCTTTGTTGACAAATAGCCTTTAAAAGAAGTTTCCCCCTTAAAATAAAAAAAAAAAAGGATAACTGATTCACTTTGTTATAAAGCAGAAACTAACACACCATTGTAAAGCAATTATACTCCAATAAAGATGTAAAAAAAAAAAAAAGAAGTTTCCCCCCAACATTTCCAGCATCAGACATCCACGGTCTTTCCAGACTCCAGTGTCAGGGTTATGGTCCTGCATGTCCCACTGCCCCACCACGCAATACACACCAGCCTCCCTCCTGCCTCTCTTGGTTACCAATTAGAAACGGGGAATGGCTAAGACCTTTGGTTGTGGAGTCAGACCATCTCAGTAGTCAGTTGTGTGATCCCAGACAAATTACTTCCCAGCTCTGTGACTCAATTTCCCCATGTTTAAAATAGAGTTATAGAGACTTCCCTGGTGGCACTGTGGTTAAGAATCCACCTGCCAATGCAGGGGACATGGGTTCAAGCCCTGGTCCGGGAGGATCCCACGTGCTGCGGAGCAACTAAGCCCGTGCGCCACAACTACTGAGCCTGCACTCCAGAGCCCGTGCGCCTAGAGCCCGTGCTCCGCAACAAGAGAAGCCACCGCAATGAGAAGCCCGCACACCGCAACGAAGAGTAGCCCCCTCTTGCCGCAACTACAGAAAGCCCGCGTGCAGCAACGAAGACTCAATGCAGCCAAAAATAAATAAATAAATTTAAAAAATAGAGTTATAATACGTATTTCCATAGGACTGTAGTCAGGATTAAATAAGGTAATATATGTAAAGAGTTTATAGTACAGGAACTGGCATTTAGTAAGAGCTCAATAAATACTATTTTTTAAACATCTTGTTAGCTGAAAGAGAACGGTCTAATAGCTAGACCTGCATCCAATATTGTTCTGCAGCAAATATACCAAGGTACCCCATAAACACACATTGTGCTAAAAACAAAATGGTCTAACAAATCATGACTCTTTTCTGTAGGCTCTGTAGCTGAACTAGTGCCTTCAGACCTAGATTCTGGGTGCATACCTAAATACATAACTGACATAAAGTGACCTAAACAGCCAGGAACTCTGTGGGCACCTCTACCATGGCTGCAAAGAATGCTGGTCCAGAGAGGAAAGGTGTGCATGTGGGAGAGTTAATGGGAGCGTGGTCTGTGCTGATCACATCCTGCAGTAGCTGAGCCAGCGCACCTCAGGCTCCCCCATAAGTGTTCCCGCAGCTGTACCAGAACGGTACCTTCTTCCACTCCCAGCCGATTGCTCAGTTCTCATTTATACTGGGACACTTCCTCACCTGGAATGCACTAACTGCTCCATCTATAAAAACAAATAAGGACCTCTGCCCAGGATCTAAATGAAAACACCTCTTTTAGGACATGAAAATTAAAAGAGTAGAGAACAATGCTTACAAGCTTGATTCAGGATTCAGACAAGCTCTAGGTTTGAGTCTTCAATACTTGTCAGCTGTGTGACCTTCAACAAGTTGCTTGTCCCTCTGAGCCTCTATTTTCTTATCTGGATGAAGGGCGAGGAAGTGCTTACCACACGGGATTATTGTGAGGGATAAATAAGACAATGTATGTTTGGTAACTGGACAGTGTCTGGCACATAATAAGTGTTTAATAATGACAGCTATTAACAGTAGCTTTGATAGCATCAATTAATGAATTTTGCTGCTCCTTCATACTCTTCTTAGATTTGGGGGAGACTCCACATTCATGGAGAAATCTAAGTTCACCTGTTGCCAACAGGTTTCCTTGGCCAAGTATGTGGAGAGCAATAGCCTGGTTAGATTAGGGCAGAGGTGATGTTAAAAAATTAAAAACAGGTCAACCTCATTTCTAAGTTGATGAAATTATTCCTGGCTTAAAGATTTTCAAGCCAGGTTCCCAAGAGCCCTTCAGATAAATACTTTTTATTACTACAGTCTTCAGAGTTTTGTCCAAGGCTCAATTAAATTCAACAATCATTTGAGTAACTGTTTCATGTCAGGGACTCTGCTGAGCACTGAAGATTCAGAGACGTATACGACACATTTTTTTGCTCAAGGAAATCACAGTTTAGTCATTTTCCGTCTACCTACCAAATCTCCCAGAATTATCTTCTCTACTCCATCTTCCTCCATGTCCTTCAAGATGCTTCTTAATCTAGTTCTGGGTGAGAACTTCTCTCTCTTTGTGTTTCTCACCATTCACCTAACTTTGTCCTCCTGACACAGCTCAACCGTATCATAAATTTTCAATGTTCTCTGTCTAATGTATATAGATCTCATCTCCCCAGTAGGATTATAAATAATTCTAGGGCATGAGTCTTCTATTAGTTCATTTTATATTCTTGTAACACCTGCCATTTTGTTATTCCTACTTTAAATCATCAGTGATGATTGTGAGTGAAATTTTATGAGGTTTTATGAAACATACTTTAACTTATCCCTCTAAGTCAGTTGGATATGAGATAGATTTGGGGCAGTTGCTACTTTCCCATACCTCATGACCTTAGGAAATTTCCTTTCTCTTTTTGCCTTCAAATTCTCTTCCTTCCACAGTGCTGGCAGCGCACACCAGATCACTGAATTCCATGTGAAAAATGCCATTTCTATTTTTGCATTTGGTCTTGAAAAAACTTGAATCACTGTCATCCACTCGGAAACCCCTCTAGAGGACAGGGCAGCTACTCAGCACATTTGTAAATCAACAGCCACACAGGAGGGGAAATGGAAAGGATTTCATCTCCACATCACCCTAAAGGGGAAATGTGTGTCTCAGCTTAAATGGAGATACAATCGTGACTATTAACTGTACAAGGACTCTTGCACTTTGGAAAAATATCCTGATTTCTCTGAAATCACATATTTGGGATCTCTTTTCACCATAGACTACCAGAGTTATTATTCTGGTTGCTATAATACCAATGGGAGCATTGGGACTATTCTTACTGTGAAGTGCTATCCATGAGGCTGTGGACAAATCAGTAGTAGCATTCACCCAACTAAAACTATATCTCTTATACCTGGACACTCCTATTTCTTCATAGTCTTAGACATACGATAAAGAAAGAGACAAAAACAAGCTCAGTATATAGGAGAATATTCTCTACCCTTGAATACCTGCACATATGTAGGGGTGGGTGAACAAGGCTGAGGCAGGAAGGAGATCTGACTGTGCTTGTGTGTATGTGGGTGTGCACTCTGTGGATAAAACAGAACCTTCCCAAAGGGGGGAAAATTCTTAATCCTCTCAGTCAAACGGGTGAAAGAGGTAACAGGCTCTGGGCTATTTACAGACCTTAAATTGGCATGTGCTATACATATTGAGTACTTTGCTGATCTCATTTTTTAGAGCAATTGAAATAAGGGAGAGACAGAAAAGGTAATGAGAGATTCAAATCATGACTATAATTGTTTAAAATAACATTACCTTTCTTAAAACTGTAGATGCCTGGAAAACCTCCCAGAGTCAGAGAATTAGATAAAGTGGGATTCCACTTTGAAAGCAGAGTGGAGATAACATGATGTATGAAGGCTGGCTGTAGAGGTGAAGAGGACTATCTGAATATTGTACTGATTTGATTTGATTTCAAGGGTGTTCTCCAGTGCCACCATTGCTCAGGTGCCAAAATGCCTCTGTGCTACCATGAGGACCATGGGGTTATCCAAGTGCTGTGGGCACCAGGACACTACATGCCTTCAAAAGGAAGTCTGCACAGAAACCTATCTGTCCTGACTGTCCCATGCCCCTTTCTCTGGGAAAAAGACAGCAGAAGAAACTCTCACCCTCTGGAGTGAGGACAGTAATGACCCATTGCCCATCGATCTCTAGGGCCTCTCTGGAAAGAGGAATATGTGTTGTCTCGAGATGGAGCCATATTTGGGACCCCCTGCCCGGTAGAGTACAGTTAGGGGGTTGGAGTGGCCTGCACTGGCACTCTCGGGGACACTCAGGCTGCCCCAGTTTCAAAGCCTCCCAGCCGGACTCCCCATTCCAGTTATTCCCATCTCCCTTTGAGAACCTCACAGGGTCTTCCGTGGATGTTAAGAGACGTGGATGTTACATGGACTCCATTAAGCAACGAGAGAAACTGCCAACTACACATTTACAGAAAAGCAAAATCTGTCTCTTCTTTTCTTCCATAATTTATTTCCTCATCTGTGAAATGGGAATAACAGCCCTATCACATGTGCTTTGCCAAGAGAAAGTGCTGTATAAGGTGTAAAAGCTATAGAAAGGCAAAGCATTCTTATACTGCTATTTGTAGCTATTTTTATTATGACACACCCCCTAGGCCCATAGTCTCATATAATGTAAACAATGAAACAGCGACTAAGTATGTCTCAAAAGCCAGTCCACAGCCTGCTAAGGAGATGGCTGCAGGAAAGCCTGTTAAAAATCTAGGTTCCCCAGCCCTACCTTAAGTCAACTGAAACAGAACCCTCAAGTGTGGAGCCCGGAGACCTATATTTTCAACAAGCTCCCAGGCAACAATGACCATCAGCCAGATGTGTGCCCCTATTTGCTCCATTCCGTGAACATTGGACAGAACTTCTCAGCCGGGTTTGGAGGAAGAGATGTATGACATACAGCACTTCCTATACCTCTCAAACTTGACCAGTGGGAATAGGTTACAGCGCAGGTGAATGACAACTCTTTTCTAAGGGAGCAGGAAGTAGAAATAGTGCTTTACGGGGGGTTGGGGGAATGAGGGGTTAAGGTTCTACAAGAGGACCTCCAGACGGGGAGGAGTGGTCGGTGGGGAAAGGAACTGGACTCACCTACAATGATACCACAAGCACTGACCAATCCAATCTCTTTCTTCAGGGCCACTCCGCCCCCTCCAGAACCAGTCTCGGGGCTGGCCTCCGACTCGCTCCCACCTGGGTGGTTCTTTCCAGTGTTGTTTCGGTGCCTGGCTCCTTTTTCCATGTTTCTCAGTAGGATTTCAACCTCCTAAAGGTATCTCTCTTTCTAATGCATATGGATGTAAATATATTTAGAGAGAAAGCCTTTCAAATGGAGACGTCCTTTTCCGTGATGTGATAAGGACCGCTCCTACCCTCTTAAAAAAAAAAAAAAAAAAAAAGACCCAGGCAGATAAAAGAGAAAAATGAAAATATTCCTACTCTGCCTTGACACTTTCTTGTCACTCGTGCTTACAAACAAGGAAAGTGTTGTTGGGGGCGGCAAGGGGGAGGCATAGATATTTAAATATAAAAATAGAACTGTGCCAGCTACTCCGGCTGGAATTCTCCTGAAAAAGGATGTAGCTCTTCAGAAACTAGGACCTTTCAGCAATGTGTACCAGGCAGTGGCTTATTTCAGATGCTTCAAAGAGGTAGTCCGGATTTCCCTCAGCTCTTCCCCTAAGAAAATAGATTGTCTTTACCTCCCCTTACCCTTTTCTTTTATGATGAGGATAAAAGTAGTTTTCATTAACTGACAGGAAAAAAGGCAATCCTCCGGTACTCTCTTCTCTCCCAGAAACAACGTGGACCCGACCGGTTTGCCCTAGGTCCTGTTTCCACCTGGCGAGGATTGCTTTCCCCTCCCCGTCTCCTGCCTTCCGCTTTCTCCAGATGTCCTCTTCGGTCTCGCTTGTTTTCTTGTCCCTGTTTTCCTTCTTCCGATCTCCGTCCTCACGGCACAGACTGCCCCATCTCCCGTGGTTACAGGAGAGTGGCTCTGGCACAAACGAACGTGTTCCCCTTTTAGCGAGGGGTTTTATGTGCTGAGCTAGCTCCGCCCCCACCTCCTCCGTTCCTATCCATCCTCTGTCTCCTCCTTTCTGTTCAATGTAAATAGCAGCACACAGCCGCCAAAGATCACCGAGAAGATGGATTAACAGATTTCCTTTTGTAATCGATAGGCTCTCTTTTCTCCATCTTTCTCTTTGTAGATAGTGGAAGTATTAAAAATCCTCCCATGTCGACCGTTCCGGGAGAGTTTCATGAGCTGGTATAGCGTTACAGGTCTTTCAGCAGATGTGGGCTTTATAAATAAGGCACCGGTTGTGCAGACACTTTAGTACCATCAGAAATACACTGGCGAATGTATTAAAATATTTATGTCTGGAAGATTTGAGGATACAGGAGAGAAGGCTGTAGGGACATTATCTTCAAGTATCTGAAAATAGGAGGAAATTCAGGGTGGGAGAGGGGAATGGAAAGAATTAAGAATAATGGAAAAGAGGTTCATTTAGTATAATTGTGAGCAGCTGTGAAGAGTAGCGTGGAAACAAAATTACCCGGAAGACGTGGCAGCCTCAGCGTTCGCAGCCTCTTATTTAGTGTTATCTGAAACGAGGGTGGGGGGGGGAAGACCCCCACTCTGGTCCCAGGAAAGAATGACACAAAATCTGGTGGAATGAGGCCTTTCACAGCTTCTAATATTTTTGCATCTATAAATTATTAGAAAGGCAGACTGGAGAGGGGGTGGGGAGTTACAAGCACCTCTCTGATCATGAAGCAGATTGTTTATGTTAAGAGATGACTTATTTCCATACTGATACTGTATCTTGGCTTCTGTGAAGAATTTTACCCAGAAACTACTGCCTTATGTGAGAGCAATGACATCTATTTATAATTGCAAAGTACTCTGAAAAAAACAGCAAGAAGCAATATAGCAGACAACACTGTAAGTCTAAAATGAAATTATTTTAATCTGTATTACATACATTATGCAAAAGCACTTGATTTTAAAGTGGGTCTAAAAAATAAAGTTCCCCAAGCTGACCACTAAGTACAGAAATTGGCCTCACTTTTTGCAGAATGTTCCAAAAGATGTTGGATTTTAAGGGAAGTAAATAATTCCTTAAAATGGGGATTGTTGAGCTATTGTAAGAAGGGCTTTCCACATGGGGTAAAGTCCAATCAGCAATCTTTTCCACTTCGCCCCTTGACCACTCAGCAAGTATTAAGAGGTTTCAAAGGTTAGGAGTTCAACAGTTTCTCCTTCTGCAGTTCAAGATACAGCAAATTGAAAGCCTCAGCAAAAAAAAAAGTGGGGGTGGTGATGTAAAAAGGATTTTTAACAAAAAGAACAGACAAAGCAGGGAATATATAGCACAGAACTCCATGGGAGGGGATGAGTCATGGGAAATGAAAAAATTTTGAATTGCTTTTGGCCTTTCCTGATGATATCAGAAAGCATCAACCATCTGGTTTGAAGACTTCTGCTCAAATTTCAATGTCAAGTTATAAAACAAATAATCTTTCTGCTCTCAAACATGAATTCCTTCAGTAATGTTTCAATTCAAATGGTGTAGATATAATACGAGATAAAACAGGAATGTGATGAATTTGAGGTCTCTTGACAAAACTGGTGCTAACTGATCACAATATGGTAAGCTTTAGCCATCTCAACCTATGAACTAAGAAGCTAAAGGGAGAGTGGGATCAAATACAACTTTGGGATGCAATGGTATTAAGCACACCCAATTGGAAAGAAAGTGTTTTTGAAATTTAATATTTCTATTTCTTTAGCACTTGGAGTTTATAAGTGGCTTATGATTGTCTATTAATGGTACAATGTAAAGGGTGGAAAAGGAATCTCCCCACCCCACCCCCTAAATAAACAGGACCATTTATTCATATTATAAGGCTTCCTTCAGGTTTGGATCTTTTTGTGGAATAAATCCTAAGTGTGTCAAAATTCCACATGGTTGACATTGAACGCAGGAGAGGAAAAAAAGTCTTCGCGAGATATGTTGAGAAAAATCTATAGAAATAATTAACTGAAGGTTATTAAATTTTTAGCACTGAATTCTTTTTTATTCATAACTCGATTCTACATTTGCCTTTATAATTTTAAGTCTGTTGTCTACATTTAAATAGTACATTATCTACAAACTGTTTTCTGCACAATATCTTGATTTTTTTTTTTCCCCTCATTAAATACTTTGGGGAGACAAGGCTGTAATTTTTCCCTATTTTAAAGATTAGGAAGCTGAAGCTCAGAGAATGTCTTACCTGAGGACAAAGATAAGACACCTTTGGACAAGTGGGATATCAATGGTTTACAATGAGATCTTCCCAGGACACTACAGCTACTTGCTGATGCCTCAGCTTCTTCTGAGGGAAACAGAAGACCTTTGATCAGGGCCATGTCCACGCTTCTTGAATTGGTGTCATAACTGTGCTTTTAGAGACCCGCCTTGATGCCACACCTAACACCCTTTCAGTGAGATCCACAGGTCTTAATCTGCCCCCCACCCTCCATTTGTCACCCCTTCCCATAGTCCTCGGTTTGGTCAGTTTTCAAGTACTTTAGTACAACTCTGTTTCCAATATCTGAGTCACTGTTTACTGTTGTTTTTCATGCTGAAGATGGGAAGAAATTGATCTTTTTACGCAGGGAAAGGGTGGGTAAGAGGGTCGTTTTCTTAGGAATCTGTACTTAGGAAGAGAAAGGCTGTGTGAGGCTGACATCTACTGCACAAAGAGGGATATGGCATGGGGGCATGCTGCTTGTATGGTAGCTGAACAGAAACGCTGTCATGTTTCAATATTCCCTTTTTGAAACAACAGGTAAGAAGTATCTGTTAATGCAAAGGGGTAGAGTTAATGCACAAAGCACATTCACTTCATTCCTGACTTTTTTTTTTCCCTGCCGTGCCGCACGGCTTGCAGGATCTTAGTTCCCCAGCCAGGGTTTGAACCCAGGCCCCTGCAATGAACGCGCCAAGTCCTAACCACCGGACCGCCAGGGAATTCCCTTGACGTTTTTTTTTCTGGACCCAATAGACAAGCACTTTATTCTTGTTCTTTGTAGCAGAGCTATAAGGTCTGAGGTCACTAAGAGAATTCCCAAATCTCTTCCAGGAGGGAACTCACAGTCCATGCTCCCACTCTACTCTTCTTCTCGCACCTACCTGCCCAGAGTCAGAAGGAAACCCTGATTTCAATTAAAGCCAGCTTTCTTCTTAGAATTCCAGCGACCGCTGCCTATAGTCAAACAGTGGCTTCCTGAGCTAGTGGTTCTAAGAGACTTTATTTAATTAAAAATGGAAAGCAGGGCTTCCCTGGTGGCGCAGTGGTTGAAAGTCCACCTGCCAATGCAGGGGACACGGGTTCGTGCCCCGGTCCGGGAAGATCCCACATGCCGTGGAGCGGCTGGGCCCGTGAGCCATGGCCGCTGAGCCTGCGCGTCTGGAGCCCGTGCTCCGCAACGGGAGAGGCCACAACAGTGAGAGGCCCGCGTCCAGCAAAAAAAAAGGAAAGCAGATGAAAATTAGTGAGCAAAGAAGAAGTAAGAAAGAAAAGGCCAAAACAGGTAAGAAAAAAAGGAAGATGAAATGAGGAGATGCCCTCAGTTAATAAGCCCTTTTTAGGGTATGCTCTGTTTGCCTTTCGGACATATTCCTAAATTCAAAGGGAGTTGTATCTTGTAGGGTTTATGTAGTCCTGAGAATTTGGATGGAGCACACCCTGTTCTGTTATGATGGTCCTTTAGTTCATGCTCTTCTGGAGATAACGATGAATTCTTGCTCTGACACTAGAGACAAAAATTCCAGCAGATTACTGTTCTGTCTGCTGCACTTGGCCAGATTCCATGGAGCCAGCCCAGCACCAGTGGGAAGGAAGTAAAGATGCATTCCCTGAGGCAGGCTGCATGTCCTTCACTCCTTCACTGGGCCCATCTGTCATGGCGACTTGGTATTCTTTTTAAGGATTTAGGTGACTTCAGTTCTGAGTACTTAAATATGGAAACTTCCACCTCCTCATTGGTTTTCACTGAAGATTTGTGTTTACCAAAGATGAGAGCCCCTGTCTTTTTTTTTTTTTTAAATAAATTTATTTATTTATCTATTTATAGCTGTGTTGGATCTTCATTGCTGCGCGCAGGCTTTCTCTAGTTGCGGGGAGCAGGGGCTACTCTTCGTTGCATTGCGTGGGCTTCTTATTGCGGTGGCTTCTCTTGTTGCAGAGCACGGGCTCTAGGTGGGTGGGCTTCAGTAGTTGTGGCACGTGGGCTTAGTAGTTGTGGCACACGGGCTCAGTAGTTGTGGCACATGGGCTTAGTTGCTCTACGGCATGTGGGATCTTCCCGGACCAGGGCTCGAACCTGTGTCCCATGCATCGGCAGGCGGATTCTTAACCACGGCGCCACCAGGGAAGTCCTGTCTTTTAAGATGTGGAAGAGAAGTTCTCTGAGGTCAGAGATTTGTTTTGTTCATTGCTGTAACCCCAGTACCTAAAGTGGTGCCTGGCACTCAATCAATATAATTGAATGGGGCTTCCCTGGTGGCACAGTGGTTAAGAATCCACCTGCCAGTGCAGGAGACACAGGTTCAAGCCCTGGTCCGGGAAGATTCCACATGCCGTGGAGCAGTTAAGCCCGTGTCCCCCAACTACTGAGCCCGTGCTCTCGAGCCCGCGAGCCACAACTACTGAGCCTGCATGCCACAACTACTGAAGGCCGCGTGCCTAGATCCCGTGATCCACAATGAAGAGTAGCCCCCGCTCCTCGCAACCAGAGAAGAGCCTGCGCACAGCAACAAAGACCCAATGCAACCAAAAATAAAATAAATAAAATTTAAAATATATATAATTGAATGAATGAATGAATGAATGGTGATGTGCATTAATGCATAATGAATGCATAAATTACATAATAACTGATGGACTGATGTGCCGACTAATTGTAGCAAGATGTAGTCCTCAGTGCCTGGAGAGGGACTGGATTGTGGAAAGAGGGGAAAAACACCATCCAGGGTTTGACTTAAAGATCATTTCTTATAGAGCACAGATCTCAAGCAGGCCCTCAACCCTGCACAGCGCTCCTACCACAGTCCTGTAGTCATTGCCTCTTCCACTTATCTCCTCCTCTCTGCAAAGCAACACCATCCCCCAAATCCTCAATTTCAGTTGACATCCTTGCCTATTGTTTCATGGTGAGAAAATAGAACTAAGCAGAAGAAAACATCCACATCCTCCTACCACTAAATCTGTACATCTTTCCCCACATACTCGACCTCCCCTCCCATAGAAACAGATGTGGTGTCCACGCTCCTGTGTATCTATCTCCCTGACTTGTGCACTAGATTCCCTGTCCTTTCTTACCTACTCATGAACTTTGCTCCTGCAATTACTCCTTTCTTTCCTGCATTATCAGTTTTTTACTCTCTCCTGGATTATTCCTATCAGCATGCAAATATGCTGTAACAGCTTCTGTTTAAAAAAACAAAACTAACAGAACCTCCCTTGACTTTACTTCCCTATTCAGCTGCCACCCAACTTCTCTGCTCCCCTGTTTTCACTTCTTCACCTCCATTCATGCTTGAATCCACTAGTCTTAAGCTTTTGTCCCTATCCCCATGATGAAGCCATTCCTGTCAAGGTCACCAGTAGCCACCGCAGGGCCCAATCTAGCAAGTGTTTCTCAGTCTTCGGCTTACTGATCTCACAGCAGCCTTGGCTCCTGGGATCCACTCTTCTGGCTTTCCCCTACCTCACTGGCCTCTTAGGCTCCTCAGCTGGATCCTTTTCTCTTCCCAACCTCTCCTCTATCCTCCCTCACTACCTGGGTGATCTCATCCAGCCCTATGACTTTCAGTGGCATCTACACACTGATATTTCCCAAATTTATAAATCCAGCCCTCATCTCTCCCAGAAATTCTAGAATTAGCTATCTGTCTACATGATGTCTCTGTTGGATTTTTAATAGGTATATGAAACTTAAAAAGCCCAGTGCCTGCGTGCCCCTTCAAACCTGCTCTTCCTCCACTATCCCCCACTTTAGTAAATGGCACTCCTTGGTCACGCCAAATATATTGGAGTTAACCTTGACTTACCTTTTTCTCTTATCTTTTATTCAGCATTTGGTTTATCAGCCAATCCTGTTAGCTGTTAATTTAAACTTATTTAGAAATGACTCACTTCTTACCATCTTCACTGCTACTACCCTGGTTCATTACCACCTCCTCACCAGCTCTCACCTGGACTATTCCACTGGGCTCCCTGTTTCGACACCTGTTGTCCTAAAACGTCCTATACATCATTCTCAACAGAGCAACCAGAATAATCCTTTAAAATCATAAGTCAAGGACTTCCCTGGTGGTGCAGTGAATGAGACTCCGAGCTCCCATTGCAGAGGGCCTGGGTTCGATCCCTGGTCAGGGAACTAGATCCCACATGCATGCCATAACTAAGGAGCCCGCCTGCCACAACTAAGGAGCCGGCGAGCCACAGCTAAGACCCAGTGAAACCAAATAAATAAATATTTTTTAAAAATCGTAAATCAGGTCATATCTCTCCATTGCTCAAAATCCTCCAGCGGCTACTCATCACACCTAATTAGAATCAAATCTGAAGTCGTCTTTCTCATGGCCTCTGGTGACCACTCCAAAATCATATCCGTATAATCTTCCTTCCACTTAGTCCTTCCAGACTCCTAGGCCTCCTTCCTATTCTTGTGAACACCGAGCTCTGCTTCAGGCCTTTACACTAGCTGGAGCTTCTGTGAGGAACACTCTTCCTCTAGACAGTCACATGCTCTGCTCCCTCGTGTTAGGCTTACCTCTCATCAAATGTCACCTTGCAGAGGATTTCTCTGATCACCCAATAGAAAACCAGTCTTTATTCCATCACCTGGACCTCTTTTTTGTCATTATTACCTAACATTATTCGTTTGCTTGTTTGTTCCTTGTTTCCTCTGTTAAAATGTAAGTAGGGAAATGATATTATAGTTATAAGTAAAGAGTCTTTATCTTTTTTTTTTTTTTTTTAGGATGTCTTCTTTTATTTATTTATTTATTTATTTTTGGATGCATTGGGTCTTCGTTGCTGCACATGGGCTTTCTCTAGTTGTGGCGAGCAGGGGCTACTCTTCGTTGCAGTCTTCTCATTGAGGTGGCTTGTCTTGTTGCGGAGCACGGGCTCTAGGCATGTGGGCTCCAGTAGTTGTGGCATGAGGGCTCAGTAGTTGTGGCTCACAGGCTGTAGAGCGCAGGCTCGATAGTTGTGGAGCACGGGCTTAGTTGCTCCGTGACATGTGGGATCCTCCCAGACCAGGGATGGAACCCGTGTCCCCTGCGTTAGCAGGAGGATTCCTAACCACTACGCCACGAGGGAAGTCCCTATCTTTTAGATATATATGCCAATATATTTATGGATGAAATAATTTGATGTCTTGGATTTGCTTCAAAATAATATAAGGGGGGACTTCCCTGGTGGCGCAGTGGTTCAGAGTCCACTTGCCGATGCAGGAGACACGGGTTCGTGCCCCGGTCCGGGAAAATCCCACGTGCCGCGGAGCGGCTGGGCCAGTGAGCCATGGCCGCTGAGCCTGCGCGTCCGGAGCCTGTGCTCCGCAATGGGAGAGGCCACAACAGTAAGAGGCCCACGTACCGCAAAAAAAAAAAATAATAAATAAAAATAATAATAATATAAGGGGAAGTGATAGAGCGGTAGTTTATCAATTAAAGAAGGCTGTGAGTTGATATTGTTTAAGCTGGGTGATGGGTAGGTAGGAGTCCATTATACTGTCTTCTCTAGCTTTGTATATGTTTACATTTTCCTATAAAAACAAACACAATCTTTGGTCATTTCTTTATCATCTCCCTAATGTCCAGAGCAGTACTTGACATATAGAAGGAATTCAATAAATACATATTTATTTAATAGTTATTGAACTTCGAATCAGTTAGGAGAGTAAAGGTATATTTTCAAGATAAAAGTTAATCATTTACTGCCAATTGTTGAAATCTAAATTCTAAGTTCCAAAGGAGATTTTATAAAGAGTATTCCCTTCCAGGCTTCACATCCAAGAATGTCTTAATTGTGGGGATGCCAAAAACTAAACTTAAGAGCAATTTTTAAAAATATAGTTTAACTGGGAGATCAGCTCGGTGCTTTGTGACCGCCTGGAGGGGTGGGATAGGGAGAGTGGGAGGGAGGGAGACGCAAGAGGGGAGAAGATATGGGGTCATATGTGTATGTATAACTAATTCACTTTGTTATAAAGCAGAAAAAACACACCATTGTAAAGCAATTATACTCCAATAAAGATCTTTACTATATATATATGGCTTAATTTCTCACCTCTTTCTCACCAAATCATGATAATTAACCGTCATCTCCTATACTACTAAAATTGTGAAGCAAAGTTGGGAAGAAAATACAAAAATCTAAAAGGCTATAGTGGACTTCCCTGGCGGTACAGTGGTTAAGAATCTGCCTGCCAACGCAGGGGACACGGGTGCGAGCCCTGTTCCAGGAAGATCCCACATGCTGCGGAGCAACTAGAGCCCGTGAAGCACAACTACTGAAGCCTGCTCTCCTAGAGTCCGTGCTCCGCAACAAGAGAAGCCACTGCAATGAGAAACCTGTGCACCGCAACAAAGAGTAGCCCCCGCTCGCCACAGCTAGAGAAAAGCCCGCGTGCAGCAATGAAGACCCAACGCAGCCAAAAGAAAAAATAAAAAAATAAAAGGCTATAGTGTGGAGATCACTGATGTAGAACGTACAATCTATAGTAAGAGAATGTGGTCTTTTAGGAAATCTTCAATACTACACAATTAATCAGATTAATAGAGAAATAAATTCTAATAGAAATTTTATTACATATACGGGGATGTGCTCAATTAATTTCACTTGCATATTCAGCCAATACTGATCAACTGTTTACTGTGCTATAGATACAGGGAATATAATGGCGGACAAACACCATCTGCCTTCAAGAACCTCAAGGACTGTGATGATTGATTCTAGGTGTCAACTTGACTAGCCACAGGGTACCCAGAGTGCGCATTATTTCTGGGTGTGTCCGTAAGAGTGTTTCTGGATGAGATTAGCATTTGAATTGACGGGTCCATTAAAGTAAATTGCCCTTCCTCACGTGAGTGAGCATCATCAAATCTGTTGAGGGCCTGAATAGGAGAAAAAGCAAAGGACGGAGGAATTCACCCCTTTTTGCTTCCTATCTGCCTGCTGGAGTTGGGACATCTCATCTCACCTTCTCTACCCCTCAGATTGGGATTTAAACCATTGACTCCCCTGATTCTCTGGCCTTTGGACACAGACTGACTTACACCAACATCTTTCCTGAGCCTCTGGCCTGCAGACAGAAGATCATGGGACTTCCCAGCTTCCATATTGAGTAAACCAATTTGTTATAAATAAATCTCTCTCTCTCCCTACCCCCATATATATATACACATATATCTCCTACTGATTCTGTTTCTTTGGGGAACCCTGACTAATACAAGGACCTTAGATGCCAACACTTTAAATCTTTCTCTTTCCTCCTAAAGTCCAGGTGCAGCTTAGTTTCCTATGAGACAGGAGGGAAGAGGGCAGGACACAACCTTTAAAAGAATGACATAGCCCTTGAGGATACAACGAAAACTGGTTAGAACCTACTAGGCCCAAGATGGCGGAAAATTCAACTTCCAATAGACCTTGAACCTCATTGTACGCTCATTGTAATATATTAGCATGCTAAATGACAGCCACCCACTGGTGCCATGACGACAGTTCGGAGGCTGACCATTTTAGGCCAAAAAGTGGGCGGTGGCCCAATTCCTGAAAACTGCTTCCCCTTCTCCAAAACAGTTAGAATATTCCTCCCACTTAGCATAGGCAATTACCCAGCCCATAAAAACTAACCACCCCTGCAGCCCAGGGCCACTCTCGCCTTCTGAGGCGGACAGCATTCTGCCTATGGAATAGTGTATTCCTCTCTAAATAAACCTGCTTTCACTTTACTGTGGCTCACTCTTGAATTTTTGCTCTGCAAAGCCAGGACCCTCACTTGGTGGCCCATTCCAGGGACTCACCTGAGACCTGGGACCTGACCAGCCTCTCATGCCCTATTTTCCTGCAACATCTTGACTCCCCAACAAAGGATCACTGGACATTTGAGGAAAGCTCCAGCATGACAATAACAAACATAGGTGATGCAAGAAGCAGAAGAAGGGCTTCCCTGGTGGCGCAGTGGTTGAGAGTCTGCCTGCCAATGCAGGGGACACAGGTTCGAGCCCTGGTCTGGGAGGATCCCACATGCCGCGGAGTAACTAGGCCCGTGAGCCACAACTACTGAGCCTGCGCGTCTGGAGCCTGTGCTCCGCAGCGGGAGAGGCCGTGATAGTGAGAGGCCCGTGCACTGCGATGAAGAGTGGCCCCCACTTGCTGCAGCTGGAGAAAGCCCACACACAGAGGCAAAGACCCAACACAGCCATGAATAAATAAATAAATAAATAAAAATAAAGGAATTCCTTAAAAAAAAAAAAGCAGAAGAAAACTTCCAAAAAATTACAATTACTATACTTAGAAAGGGGAATTAGAGTGAGAAGATAGGACCCAGTTCTGAGGCCAGGTAATAGCCCCATTAGGTCATGCCAGTTACTGGGTTCAAAACCAAACTCCTCTCAGTTCCCCAGACAAAACCAAACTCCTGTGTTCCTCATTTTGTCATGGCCATAGTATCACGTTATCATAGCATCATGATCTCAATCACCCAGGCCTGAGGCCTTCATCTTTTTCCCTCCCTCTCCCTTTTTAACCCCATATCCAATTGGTCACCAAGTTCTGTTGGTTCTGCCTCTGAAATTGTCTCACAGCTGTCTTACTATCCCATAGCTGCTGCCCTACTCCAGAACTATTCATCCAGTCCCATTGCAATAGCCTACCACTTAATCCCCCATCTGTGACCTTCCATCCCTTCATTCTGTCCCCAGAGTTATGTTTCATAAAACACGGGGTTGATCATGTTTCTATCCTGCTTAAAAGCCTCTGATGGTTCTCTATTGTATAAAGCAGTGGTCCCTAAGGCTGGCTGAGCGAGCATCAAAATCACCCAAGGAGCTTTTAAAATTAAAAAATATACTGGCCACAGGGAAGTGCTCAGGTAGACCTTCTCCTATGGTACCCTCTGGTGGCAACTCCATGCAATGGCTGACTTTCATTTTACCCACAAAATTCCCTCTGAGATTCTAATTAAGATGGATCTGCCTAATGGTTGGGGGAACCACTAGCTTAACAAATAAAGTCTAAACTCTTGGATGGAGGCATCAATCCATCTCTCTAGCTTCTTCCCCATAATACTTCTTATCCTCATCATCCTTTTGGTGTCCCATTCACTCTTCCCTTTAGCCACACTGGACCAGACTGTACTTTCCCATACTAATGTGTTTACTGATGCTTTTCCCCTGATTGGAATGCCCCTCCTCTCCACCTGCAGGATAAAACTTTCCCATTTTTTAAGGCTCATTCAAATGCCTGTTCCTCTAGGAAACCTGCCCAAATTGACCTTATCTCTCTTTTTTTCTGTGTTCTCATAGCATTCCCTACTTCCTCAGGGAAGCCTTCCCAGACTGTATGCTCCCATAGTTACTGGTGCTTTGTCTTATATGACAGTACTTAAAGTACTTAATAGTTATATACCTATTATTGAGATTAAAGAAAATGTCTTCCTCTCCTACTATACTGGAAGTGACTTGGAGGCAAGAGCCATATCTGTTACCATGTACAGAGGGTACATAATATAGATGCTCAATAACATTTGTTGACTGGGTTAATTAATGGTTTTGAAATGATCATATATTCTGTTTTGTAGTGTGTGTAATTATATCTGTATATATTTGGATTCCTTATTCAGCCATAGGCTTTTTGAAGAGACAGATAAAATTTCTTATGTCTTTGTACCACACCCCTATCCCCACCTAGATCTGTGCCTGGGATAGAGTGGAAACTTAGATAAAATTGCCCCATGAATATCCCAGGAGAATGCAGATTCCAAGAGAGCCATGACTTTGTCTTCTCCCTTGCCATATCCCCAGAGGCTAGAATAGTGCTTGGTCCCTGGCATTTGCTTAGTAAATATTTGTTGGCTGAATGATTATAATTACCAGATAGATCCTTCTCCCATAGTTCCTGGTGGTACTAACCACTAATCTTCATTTTATTCCTAAATTTCTCTTCTCCCATTGAGATGTATTCCTGTTTGAGTGTGCTAAAGTGTGTCTTGAAGCAAGGTAAAATTCTCCCTGATAATTTCCTTTCCTATTCCATTGTTTATCAAATATTTACTGAGCACCTACCACATATCAGACACTGTGGAAGGACTGGTAAGCCCAAAGTAAAAATATAGACCCAGTCTGGTTAAAGACGGAAGTGAACACAATGGGACAAGGGTCATGATAGTGACATGCAAAGGCTGCTCTGGGAGCACCCCTCAGTGGGCAGGCCAGAATAGGCATCTGGAGAAAGTGATCTCTGAGCTGAGTCTGGAAGGACGAGTAGAAGTTAACCTGGAGAATATGCCAAACAAAGGAAACAGCTTGCCCAAAAGGCACACCAGTAGGAGAGTGTGATTTAAATGCAGTGTGACTAGGACTTCCCTGGTGGTGCAGTGGTTAAGAATCCACCTACCAATGCAGGGGACACGGGTTCAAGCCCTGGTCTGGGAAGATCCCACATGCCACGGAGCAACTAAGCCCGTGCGCCACAACTACTGAGCCTGTGCTCTACAGCCCGCGAGCCACAACTACTGAGCCCACCATGCCACAACTACTGAAGCCCGTGCGCCTAGAGCGCGTGCTCCTCAACAAGAGAAGCCACCTCAATGAGAAGCCCGCGCACCTCAACGAAGAGTAGCCCCTGCTCGCCGCAACTAGAGAAAGCCCGCGTGCAGCAACGAAGACCCAACGCAGCCAAAAATATAAATAAATTAATTAATAAATTAATTAAAATAAATAAATAAATAAATAAATTCATTGTGACTGAAGTGCACCGTGCTCTTGATCAAACATTGAGAGATGAAAAAAAAAAAAAAAAAAAATGCAGATCATGAAGAGCTTTAGTGCCATACTCAGTAAATTGTCTTGAAAGTGTTGGGCAGTTTTAAGCAGAACAGTGATTGGATCTGGCAGCTTGGTAGGATGGAATGGATTGGGCAAATCTATAGGCAGAGAACAGTTAAGAGGTGATTAGAGCAATCAAAATAAGGAATAAAGAGAAACCAAGCAAGAGTGATGAAAATAGAAAGATGATGGATTCAAGGTATATTTATAAAATATATACTCAATGAACACTTGTATGTCTAGAAAATGACTTACAGAAATAATTGCATGGGTGCTTAAAGATAACTGAATATAAAGATGTTTATTACATCATGTTTTAGCAATAATTAAAAACTGGAAACACTGTATGTCCATCAATGTGAGATTAATTAAATTATTACTAATCAAAGCATGCAAACTTGAAAAAGAATGATGTAGAAACTGGGTCATTTGTAGAGATGTGGCTGGACCTAGAGTCTGTCATACAAAGTGAAGTAAGCCAGAAAGAGAAAAAACAAATATTGTATATTAATGCATATATGTGGAATCTAGAAAAATGGTACAGATGAACCTATTTGCAGGGTAGGACTAGAGACACAGATGTAGAGAATGGATGTGTGGACATGGGAGGAGGGGGAGGGTGGGATGAAATGGAGATTAGGGTTGACATATATATACTACCATGCATAAAACAGATAGCTATCGGGAACATGCTATAAAGCACAGGAAGCTCAGCTCCATGTTCTGTGATGACCTAGACGAGTGGGATGTGGGGTGGGAGGAGAGTCCAAGAGGAAGGGGATATAGGTATACACATAGCTGATTCACTTCATTGTACAGAAGAAACTAACACAACATTGTAAAGCACTTATACTCCAATAAAAACAAAAAAAAGAATGATGTATAAAAATAAAAATATTAACTGAAAACAAATTGTAATTTGATCTTATGTGTATAATATCACATTTTTGTTTAAATGTGTATAACATATGTGTATTGTGTGGTGGTATATGCATTGAAAGAAATTCTGGAAGGATTTACATAAAGACTGTCAACCATGTTTGTCTTTGGGGAATAGGGTCAGGGGTGATGGGTTTTCATTTTCCAATTTATAAACTTGTGTTTTCATTTTTTTCAAAACTAAATGCAACATGTGAGCCTGGATAGAAAAAAACATTTCTTCTCTTTCTATAAAGGACATTTGTGGAAGAATTGGTGAAATTTGAATAAGGTTTCTAGATTAGATAATAGTACCATATCAATATTAATTCTTTGATTTTGATAATGGTACTGACTTTATGGGAGAGAATGTCCTTGTTTATGGGAAATTCACAGTGAAATATTTAGGAGTAATTGGGCCTTATGTCTGCAATGGATTCTCAAACGGAACAGAAAAAATAATAGATGTGGTAAAATGTTAACATTTGGGGAATCTGGATTAAAGTAAACAGGGATTCTTCTATATTTTCACTTTTTTGTAAGTCTGAAATTATATATATGCATATATTTAATTTTTGGCTGCACGCGGGCTTTCTCTGGTTGCGACGAGTGGGGGCTACTCTTCTTTGCGGTGTGCGGGCTTCTCATTGCACTGGCTTCTCTTGTTGTGGAGCACGGCTCTAGGTGTGCTGGCTTTAGTAGTTGTGGCGCACTTGCTCCGCGGCATGTGGGATCTTCCCTGACCAGGGATGGGACCCATGTCCCCGGCGTTGGCAGGTGGATTCTTATTTATTTATTTATTTTTTGCAGTACGCGGGCCTCTCACTGTTGTGGCCTCTCCCGTTGCAGAGCACAGGCTCCGGACGCGCAGGCTCAGAAGCCATGGCTCACGGGCCCAGGCGCTCCGCCGCATGTGGGATCTTCCCGGACCGGGGCACGAACCCGTGTCACCTGCATCGGCAGGCGGACTCTCAACCACTGTGCCACCAGGGAAGCCCTATCACTTTTTTATTTTTGGCTGCGCTCGTGGCTTGAAGGATCTTAGTTCCCTGACTAGGGGTGGAACTCAGGCAGTGAAAGCGCATCCTAGCCACTGGACCGCCAGGCAATTCCCTTGCAGCATATTTTCAAGAAAATTCCAGACATTCTATCCAACATATCTCAACAAGCATCTCTTAAAAATACAGACATTTTCTTACATAACTACAAGGTTATTATCACACCTAAAAATTAAGGATAATTCTTTGATATCAATTTTTTTAAAAAACTGCTTTACATGTATACTGGGGTTGATCAAATAAGTAAATGTATAATGGGTGTTGGGAGCTAGGGTTCTCACTGTCAGAAAGAGAAGACGGGGAGAAAGCAAGAAGGGAAGACTGGAATGAACCCTGTGGTACTGGAAATAGATTTGGAGACATCAGCATGAACTCATGTTTAGCTTAATATATGTAGAGATAAAGAGACAGAAACAATGAGAGAAAGTGTGTATCCACAAGTTAGTATGCGTACATATATTACCTAGCTCTGTCCACTGAGAGGGCCTAGAAACAATGACGTCTCCATAGCGATGAGAACACCTTATGTCCAAATTTTGGCTTCAAAATAACATTCTCCAATAAAGGCAACGAAAGATCCTTGGAGAAATGTCTAATTTTAGAGCTGAGGCAAGGAAAATACAAAATAATTCTGGAGCATCTTGTAGTACCAAAAAGGAAGTGTTTAAAATTTTAAAAGGATGTAGGAGTCCACCTGAAAGATTTTCCCAATGGCCAAATGGAATAATTTGAGCAACAAAATAATGTAGTATTAGATTATAATCCAAAGTATAAAATAAATGTACATGAGTCCATACTGAGACACATAAATGACTGAATACATAACTAACTGGTGGAGTAGAAGCAAACCTTTACAGAAGAATTCCAAGTAATGTATGGAGATACTCTTCCTTATAAGAGGTGGTACTTAAACACTTCTTTCTAGTTTTGAGGCTGCGCTGGACTTGCAGTCTTGCTTCCAAAGAATATAGAAAGGGAAAACATTAACTTTAAAGTGGGGAAACCTGGGAAACACTACCTTAACCAAGTAGTATTCATTTTTAAATTATGTCATCACAACGTTGTACAACCATCACCTCTAGTTCCATAATTTTTCATCACCTCAAACAGAAATTCTGTACCTATTAAGCAACAACTCCCATTCTCTCCTTCTCTCAGCCTCTGTTAACCTCTAATCTATTTTCTGTCTCTATGAATTTGACTATTCCAGATATTTCACATAAATGGAATCATACAATATTTGTCCTTTTGTGTCTGCCTTATTTCATTTACCATTGTTTCCAAGGTTCATTAATGGTGTGGTGTGTATCAGAACTTCATTCTTTTTTATTGCTGAAAAATATCCCATTGTATGTATATACCACATTGTTTATCCATTTATCTATTGTTGGACAATTGGGTTGTTTCCTTCTTTTGGCTATCATGAATAATGCTGCATCAATATTGTGAACGTTGATGTACAAGTGCCTGTTTAAATCCATGTTCTCAATACTTTGGGGTATATACCTAGGCATGGAATTGCTAGGTCATATGGTAGGGTAGTTCTATGTTTAACTTTTTGAGGAACCACCAAACTGTCTTCCACAGCAAAGGTACCATTGTACATTCCCACCAGCAATATACAAGGGTTCCAATTTCTCTGCATCCTCCCCAACACTGTGGCTTTCTTTAAAAAAAAGTATAGCTATCCTTATAGGTGTGAAATGGTAACTCACTGTGGTTTTGATTTGCATTTCCTTCATGAGTAATGATATTCAGCATCCTTTCATGTGTCTATTGGCCATCTGTCTAATCAAGAAATGTCTAATCAAGTCCTTTGCCCATTTTTTAACTGAGTTGTTTGTGTCTTTGTTGTTAAGTTGTAGGAGATACATGATTTGCAAATATTTTCTCTCATTCTGTGTGCTGTCATTTTGCTCTCTTGATAGTGTCTTTTGATACACAAAAGTTTTTAATATTAATGAAGTCCTATTTGTCCACTTTTTCTTTTATTGTCTGTGCTTTTGTCATAGTTAGGAACCATGGCCAAATTCAAGGTCATTAAGACTTGCCCCTAAATTTTCTTCTAAGAATTTTATGTTTTTTTGCTGTTACATTTAGATATTTTAACCATTTTTAGTTAATTTTTGTATATAGTGTAAGGTAAGGTTCCAACCTTATTCTTTTTCACGTGGATATCCAGTTTTCCCTGCACAGTTTGTTGAAGAGATTATTCTTCCCCCCATTGAAGGGTCTTGGCATCCTTGTTGAATATCAATTGACCATAGATGTGAGAGTTTATTTCTGGATTCTTAATTCTACTCCATTGGTCTATATGTCTATCCTTATGCCAGCACTGCACTGTTTTGATAATGGTAACTTTGTATAGTAAGTTTTAAATTTGGGAATTGTGAGTCCTCCAACTTTATTCTTCTTTTTCAAGATTGTTTTGGCTATTCTGGATCCCTTGAAATTCCATATAAATTTTAGGATGAGTTTTTCAATTTATGCAAAAAACACCATTGGGATTTTGATAGGGATTGCATTGAATCTGTATATCACTTTGGGTAATATTATCAACAATATTAAGTAGTTTTCTATGCACAAGTCCTGCATCTCCTTGGTTAAATTTATTTCTAAGTATTTTATTCTTTTTTGATGCTTTTGTAAATGGAATTGTTTTCTCATAGACGACTGATTTTTGACAAAGGCAATTTAGTTGAAAAAAGATCTTTTCAACTAATGGTCCTTGAACAATTGGATATCTATATGCAGAAAGCAAAAACAAAAGACACACACACACAAGGACTTTAATCCATACCTCAAATCATATAGAAAAATTAACTCAAAATGAATCATATTCCTAATGTGAATACAAAACTGTAGGTCTAGATTTCTAGCATTTTAGAAGAAAATATGGGAGGAAATCCTTGTGACCTTGAGTTTGGCAAAGATTTCTTAGATATGACACCAAAAGCATGCTTCATTAAAGGACAAATTGATAAGGAAGATGGCGGAAGAGTAAGACGCGGAGATCACGTTCCTCCCCACAAATACACCAGAAATACATCTACACGCGGAACAACTCCTACAGAACACGTACTGAGCGCTGGCAGAAGACCTCAGACCTCCCAAAAGGCAAGAAACCCCCCACGTACCTGGGTAGAGCAAAAGAAAAAAGAATAAACAGAGACAAAGGATAGGGACGGGACCTGCACCAATGGGAGGGAGCTGTGAAGGAGGAAAGGCTTCCACACACTAGGGAGCCCCTTCGCGGGCGGAGACTGCGGGTGGCGGAGGGGGAAGGCTTCGAAGCCGCGGAGGAGAGCGCAGCCACAGGGGTTCGAGGAGGAAAGTGGAGAGATTCCCGCACAGAGGATCAGGGCCGACCGGCACTCACCAGGCCAAGAGGCTTGTCTGCTCACCCGCCGGCGCGGGCGGGGCTGGGAGTTGAGGCTCAGGCTTCGGTCAGGGCGCCGGGAGAGGACTGGGGTTGGTGGCGAGAACACAGCCTGCACGGGGTTAGTGCGCCACGGCTAGCCGGGAAGGAGGCCGGGAAAAGGTCTGGAGCTGCCGAACAGGCGAGAGACTTTTTCTTACCTCTTTGTTTCCTGGTGCGCGAGGAGAGGGGATTAAGAGCGCTGCTTAAAGGAGCTCCAGAGACGGGCGCGAGCCGCGGCTAAAAGCGCGGACCCCAGAGATGGGCATGAGACGCTAAGGCTGCTGCTGCCGCCACCAAGAAGCCTGTGTGCGAGCACAGGTCACTCCCCACACCCCCCTTCCGGGGAGCCTGTGCAGCCCACCACTGCCAGGGTCCCGGGATCCAGGGTCAACTCCTCCGGGAGAACGCACGGCGCGCCTCAGGCTGGTGCAACGTCACGCAGGCCTCTGCCGCTGCAGGCTCGCCCCGCACTCCGTGCCCCTCCCTCCCCTCCGGCCTGAATGAGCCAGAGCCCCCGAATCAGCGGCTCCTTTAACCCCGTCCTGTCTGAGCGAAGAACAGAAGCCCTCCAGCGACCCACACGCAGAGGCGGGGCCAAATCCAAAGCTGAGCCCCTGGGAGCTGTGAGAACAAAGAAGAGAAAGGGAAATCTCTCCCAGCAGCCTCAGAAGCAGCGGATTAAAGCTCCACAATCAACTTGATGTCTGTGGAATACATGAATAGACAACGAATCATCCCAAATTAAGGAGGTGGACTTTGAGAGCAAGATTTATGATTTTTTCCCCTTTTCCTCTTTTTGTGAGTGTGTATGTGTATGCTTCTGTGTGCGATTTTGTCTGTATAGCTTTGCTTCCACCATATGTCCTAGGGTTCTATCCGTCCGTTAAAAAAATTTTTTTTTCTTTTCTTTTTCTCTTAATAATTATTTTTTATTTTAATAACTTTATTATATTTTATCTTAATTTTATTTTACTTTATCTCCTTTTTTTTCTTCCTTCCCTCCTTCCTTCCTTCCTCCCTCCCTCCCTCCCTCCTTTCTTTCTTTCTTTCTTTCTCTCTTTCTACTTCTACTAATTCTTTCTTTCTACTTTTTCTCCCTTTTATTCTGAGCCGTGTGGATGAAAGGCTCTTGGTGCAACAGCCAGGAGTCAGTGCTGCGCCTCTGAGGAGAGAGAGCCAACTTCAGGACACTGGTCCTCAAGAGACCTCCCAGCTCCACATAATATCAAACGGCGAAAATCTCCCAGAGATCTCCATCTCAACACCAGCACCCAGCTTCACTCAACGACCAGCAAGCTACAGTGCTGGACATCCTATGCCAAACAACTAGGAAGACAGGAACACAACCCCACCCATTAGCAGAGAGGCTGCCTAAAATCATAATAAGTCCACAGACACCCCAAAACACACCACCAGATGTGGACCTGCCCACCAGAAAGTCAAGATCCAGCCTTATCCACCAGAACATAGGCACTAGTCCCCTCCACCAGGAAGCCTACACGACCCACTGAACCAACCTTAGCCACTGGGGACAGACACCAAAAACAACAGGAACTACAAACCTGCAGCCTGCAAAAATGAGACCCCAAACACAGTAAGATAAGCAAAATGAGAAGACAGAAAAACACACAGCAGATAAAGGAGCAAGATAAAAACCCACCAGACCTAGCAAATGAAGAGGAAATAGGCAGTCTACCTGAAAAAGAATTCAGAATAATGATAGTAAAGATGATCCAAAATCTTGGAAATAGAATAGACAAAATGCAAGAAACATTTAACAAGGACCTAGAAGAACTAAAGATGAAACAAACAACGATGAACAACACAATAAATGAAATTAAAAATACTCTAGATGGGATCAATAGCAGAATAACTGAAGCAGAAGAACGGATAAGTGACCTGGATGATAAAATAGTGGAAATAACTACTGCAGAGCAGAATAAAGAAAAAAGAATGAAAAGAACTGAGGAGAGTCAGAGACCTGTGGGACAACATCAAATGCACCAACATTCGAATTATAGGGGTTCCAGAAGAAGAAGAGAAAAAGAAAGGGACTGAGAAAATATTTGAAGAGATTATAGTTGAAAACTTCCCTAATATGGGAAAGGAAATAGTTAATCAAGTCCAGGAAGCACAGAAAGTCCCCTACAGGATAAATCCAAGGAGAAACACTCCAAGACACATATTAATCAAACTGTCAAAAATTAAACACAAAGAAAACATATTAAAAGCAGCAAGGGAAAAACAACAAATAACACACAAGGGAATCCCCATAAGGTTAACAGCTGATCGTTCAGCAGAAACTCTGCAAGCCAGAAGGGACTGGCAGGACATATTTAAAGTGTTGAAGGAGAAAAACCTGCAACCAAGATTACTTTACCCAGCAAGGATCTCATTCAGATTTGATGGAGAAATTAAAAGCTTTACAGACAGGCAAAAGCTGAGAGAGTTCAGCACCACCAAACCAGCTTTACGACAACTGCTAAAGGAACTACTCTAGGCAAGAAACACAAGAGAAGGAAAAGACATACAATAACGAACCCAAAACAATTAAGAAAATGAGAATAGGAACATACATATCGATTATTACCTTAAATGTAAATGGACTAAATGCTCCCACCAAAAGACACAGATTGGCTGAATGGATACAAAAACAAGACCCATATATTTGCTGTCTACAGGAGACCCACTTCAGACCTAGAGACACATACAGACTGAAAGTGAGGGGATGGAAAAAGACATTTCATGCAAATGGAAACCAAAAGAAAGCTGGAGTAGCAATTCTCATATCAGACAAAATAGACTATTAGAAGAGACAAAGAAGGACACTACATAATGATCAAGGGGTCGATCCAAGAAGAAGATATAACAATTGTAAATATTCACCCAACATAGGAGCACCTCAATACATAAGGCAAATACTAACAGCCATAAAAGGGGAAATCAACAGTAACACATTCATAGTAGGGGACTTTAACACCCCACTTTCACCAATGGACAGCTCACCCAAAATGAAAATAAATAAGGAAACACAAGCTTTAAATGATACATTAAAGAAGATGGACTTAATTGATATTTATAGGACATTCCATCCAAAAACAACAGAATACACATTTTTCTCAAGTGCTCATGGAACATTCTCCAGGATAGATCATATCTTGGGTCACAAATCAAGCCTTGGTAAATTAAAAAAAATTGAAATTGTATCAAGTATCTCTTCCGACCACAATGCTATGAGACTAGATATCAATTACAGGAAAAGTTCTGTAAAAAATACAAACACATGGAGGCTAAACAATACACTACTTAATAACGAAGTGATCACTGAAGAAATCAAAGAGGAAATAAAAAAATACCTAGAAACAAATGACAATGGAGACACGATGACGCAAATCTATGGGATGCAGCAAAAGCAGTTCTAAGAGGGAAGTTTATAGCAATACAATCCTACCTTACAAAACAGGAAACATCTCAAATAAACAACCTAACCTTGCACCTAAAGCAATTAGAGAAAGAAGAACAAAAAACCCCCCAAAGTTAGCAGAAGGAAAGAAATCATAAAAATCAGATCAGAAACAAATGAAAAAGAAATGAAGGAAATGATAGCAAAGATCAATAAAACTAAAAGCTGGTTCTTTGAGAAGATAAACAAAATTGATAAACCATTAGCCAGACTCATCAAGAAAAAGAGGGAGAAGACTCAAATCAATAGAATTAGAAATGAAAAAGGAGAAGTAACAACTGACCCTGCAGATATACAAAAGATCATGAGAGATTACTACAAGCAACTCTATGCCAATAAAATGGACAACCTGGAAGAAATGGACAAATTCTTAGAAATGCACAACTTGCCAAGACTGAATCAGGAAGAAATAGAAAATATGAACAGACCAATCACAAGCACTGAAATTGAAACTGTGATTAAAAATCTTCCAACAAACAAAAGTCCAGGACCAGATGGCTTCACAGGCGAATTCTATCAAACATTTACAGAAGAGCTAACACCTATCCTTCTCAAACTCTTGCAAAATATAGCAGAGGGAGGAACACTCCCAAACTCATTCTACGAGGCCACCATCACCCTGATACCGAACCAGACAAGGATGTCACAAAGAAAGAAAACTGCAGGCCAATATCACTGATGAACATAGATGCAAAAATCCTCAACAAAATACTAGCAAACAGAATCCAACAGCACATTAAACGGATCATACACCATGATCAAGTGAGGTTTATTCCAGGAATGCAAGGATTCTTCATTATATGCAAATCAATCAACGTGATACACCATATTAACAAATTGAAGGAGAAAAACCATATGATCATCTCAATAGATGCAGAGAAAGCTTTCGACAAAATTCAACAACAATTTATGATAAAAACCCTGCAGAAAGTAGGCATAGAGGGAACTTTCCTCAACATAATAAAGGCCATATATGACAAACCCACAGCCAACATCATCCTCAATGGTGAAAAACTGAAAGCATTTCCACTAAGATCAGGAACAAGACAAGGTTGCCCACTCTCACCACTCTTATTCAACATAGTTTTGGAAGTTTTAGTCACAGCAATCAGAGAAGAAAAGGAAATAAAAGAAATCCAAATCGGAAAACAAGAAGTAAAGCTGTCACTGTTTGCAGATGACATGATACTATACATAGAGAATCCTAAAGATGCTACCAGAAAACTCCTAGAGCTAACCAATGAATTTGGTAAAGTAGCAGGATACAAAATTAATGCACAGAAATCTCTGGCATTCCTATACACTAATGATGAAAAATCTGAAAGTGAACTCAAGAAAACACTCCCATTTACCATTGCAACAAAAAGAATAAAATATCTAGGAATAAACCTACCTAAGGAGACAAAAGACCTGTATGCAGAAAATTATAAGACACTGATGAAAGAAATTAAAGATGATACAAATAAATGGAGAGATATACCATGTTCTTGGATTGGAAGAATCAACATTGTGAAAATGACTCTACTACCCAAAGCAATCTACAGATTCAATGCAATCCCTATCAAACTACCACTGGCATTTTTCACAGAACTAGAACAAAAACTTTCACAATTTGTATGGAAACACAAAAGACCCCGAATAGCCAAAGCAATCTTGAGAACAAAAAACGGAGCTGGAGGAATCAGGCTCCCTGACTTCAGACTATACTACAAAGCTACAGAAATCAAGACAGTATGGTACTGGCACAAAAACAGAAAGATCAATGGAACAGGATAGAAAGCCCAGAGATAAACCCATGCAAATATGGTCACCTTATCTTTGATAAAGGAGGCAGGAATGTACAGTGGAGAAAGGACAGCCTCTTCAATAAGTGGTGCTGGGAAAACTGGACAGGTACATGTAAAAGTATGAGATTAGATCACTCCCTAACACCATACACAAAAATAAGCTCAAAATGGATTAAAGACCTAAATGTAAGGCCAGAAACTATCAAACTCTTAGAGGAAAACATAGGCAGAACACTCTATGACATAAATCACAGCAAGATCCTTTTTGACCCACCTTCTAGAGAAATGGAAATAAAAACAAAAAGAAACAAATGGGACCTAATGAAACTTAAAAGCTTTTGCACAGTAAAGGAAACCATAAACAAGACCAAAAGACAACCCTCAGAATGGGAGAAAGTATTTGCAAATGAAGCAACTGACAAAGGATTAATCTCCAAAATATATAAGCAGCTCATGCAGCTCAATAACAAAAAACCAAACAACCCAATCCAAAAATGGGCAGAAGACCTAAATAGACATTTCTCCAAAGAAGATATACAGACCGCCAACAAACACATGAAAGAATGCTCAACATCATTAATAATTAGAGAAATGCAAATCAAAACTACAATGAGATATCATCTCACACCAGTCAGAATGGCCATCATCAAAAAATCTAGAAACAATAAATGCTGGAGAGGATGTGGAGAAAAGGGAACCCTCTTGCACTGCTGGTGGGAATGTAAATTGATACAGCCACTGTGGAGAACAGTATGGAGGTTCCTTAAAAAACTACAAATAGAACTACCATACGACCCAGCAATCCCACTACTGGGCATATACCCTGAGAAAACCATAATTCAAAAAGAGTCATGTACCAAAATGTTCATTGCAGCTCTATTTACAATAGCCAGGAGATGGAAACAACCTAAGTGTCCATCATCAGGTGAATGGTTAAAGAAGATGTGGCACATATATACAATGGAATATTACTCAGCCATAAAAAGAAACGAAATTGAGCTATTTGTAATGAGGTGGACAGACCTAGAGTCTGTCATACAGACTGAAGTAAGTCAGAAAGAGAAAGACAAATACCGTATGCTAACACATATATATGGAATTTAAGAAAAAAAAATGTCATGAAGAACCTAGGGGTAAGACGGGAATAAAGACACAGACCTACTAGAGAATGAACTTGAGGATATGGGGAGGGGGAAGGGTAAGGTGTGACAAAGCGAGAGAGTGGCATGGACATATATACACTACCAAACGTAAGGTAGATAGCTAGTGGGAAGCAGTTGCATAGCACAGGGAGATCAGCTCGGTGCTTTGTGACCACCTAGAGTGGTGGGATAGGGAGGGTGGGAGGGAGGGAGGCGCAAGAGGGAGGAGATATGGGGATATATGTATATGTATAGCTGATTCACTTTGTTATAAAGCAGAAACTAACACACCATTGTAAAGCAATTATACTCCAATAAAGATGCAAAAAAAAAAAAAGGACAAATTGATAAATGGGACTTCAACAAAAGTAAAAACCTGCTCTTCAAGGGGAATTCCCTGGTGGTCCAGTGGTTAGGATTTGGTGCTTTCACTGCCAGGGATACACGGTGCGGCCAAAAAAAAAAAAGAAAAGAAACAAAACAGAACAAAGAAACACCTCTGCTCTTCAATAACCACTATTAAAAGACTGAAAAGACAAGCCGAAGACTGGGAATATATTTGATAGAGAAGTTTCTTCAGAATATATGAAGAACTCTCAAAATTCAAAATATGAAAAAAAAAAAACCCAAACCCAACCTAGTTAAAAATGGGCCAACGATTTTGACACTTCACGCACATTCATTTGCTTATATATAAGCACACGAATATGTGTTCGTCATCATTAGTCATTAGGGAAATACAAATTAAACCACAATGAAAGGGGCTTCCCTGGTGGCACAGTGGTTAAGAATCCACCTGCCAATGCAGGGGACACAGGTTCGAGCCCTGGTCCCGGAAGATCCCATATGCTGTGGAGCAAAAAAGCCCATGTGCCACAACTACTGAGCCTGCGCTCCAGAGCCCGATAGCCACAACTACTAGAGCCCATGCTCCACAACTACTGAAACCCACACGCCTAGAGTCCGTGCTCCTCAACAAGAGAAGCCACTGCAATGAGAAGCCCACGCACCGTAATGAAGAGTAGCCCCCACTCAGCACAACTAGAGAAAGCCTGCTTGTAGAAACAAAGACCCAACACAGCCAAAAATAAATAAATTAAAACAACAACAACAACAAACCACAACGAGAACCACTACACACCTATTAGAATTAATCAAAATAAAAAGACTAAACATTCTGTGCTGACAATAATGTGGAGAACCTGGAAATCTCATACCTTGCTTGTGGGAATGGAAAACGGTACAGTTACTTTGGAAAAGTTTGGCAGCTTCTTCAAAAGTTAAACATATACCCCACATAGCTACTATTTGATCTAGCCATTCAGCTTCTAGGTATTTCCCCAAGGGAAAAGAAGGCATATGTCCAAACAAAGACTTGTACAGGAACATTTATAGCAGCTTTATTTGTTATAGCTCCAAACTGGAAACAACTCAAATGTCCATCAACAGATGAATGGACAAATTGTGGTATATACATATGATAAAATACCACTCAGCAACAAAAATGAAGGAATTATTGATACATGCAAGAACATGGATGGATCTCAAAATCATTATGTTGAATGAAATAAGCCCGACAAAAAAAGTCTATGTGATTCTTGTATATAAAACTCCAGAAAATGCAAACTAATCTCTAGTGATAGAAAGTACCTGTGTTACCGGGGGAGAGAAGTGTGGGCAGGGTTGGGAGGGATGGTTTACAAAGGAGCATGCAGAAACTTTTGGGGATGATGGATATCTTCACTATCTTTTTTTTTTTTTTTTGGTATGCGGGCCTCTCATTGTTGTGGCCTCTCTCGTTGCGGAGCACAGGCTCCGGACGCGCAGGCTCAGCGGCCATGGCTCACGGGCCCACCTGCTCCGCGGCATGTGGGATCTTCCCGGACTGGGGCACGAACCCGTGTCCCCTGCATCGGCAGGCGGACTCTCAACCACTGCGCCACCAGGGAAGCCCTTCACTATCTTTATTGTAGTGATGGCTTCAAGGCTTTATACATATGTCAAAACTTACCAAATTTGCATTTTAAATATATACAGTGGATTGTATGTCAATTCTATCTCAATAAAATTGTTTAAAAAGCTACTAATCTGATGTACAGTTAATTTCATTTGTTTCAGTCCTCAATTTTTAGGAGTTGCTTTTCAATTCTATTTTTGAATATGTAAAATAATTATATTTCTATAGACAAAATTATATAACAAGTTAAATTCAGGGAAGTCTTCCTTTCATATTTTTACTTCTATAATGTTCCCTTCCTATCTTCATAGGTAAATTTTTTTTGTAATTTCTGTTTTATCCTCTAGTGTTTCTTTTTGATATGCATTTATTAATATATCAACCCTTAGATCAACCCTGTGCCCCCTGCAGTGGAAACGCGGGTTCTTAACCACTGGACCGCCAGGGAAGTCCCTATATTTCCCCTTTCTCAAACAAAGAATTGCACATTATGTAACCTTCTACACCTTTTATTTTCATTTAACAATAAATTTGCCTCATATTAGTGTATGAAGATCTTTCTCATTTCTTTTTATATGTGCATAATACTCAACTGTGATTTGTCACTGATAAACAGTTATCAATCATTTGCTATTATAAATACTACTGCGAAGAATAACCTTGTTCATAAGTGATCTCATATTTTTGCCAGTGCATCTTTGAGACAGATTCCTCGAAGTGGGATTGCTGGGTTAAAGATAAATACATATGTAACTTTCCTAGACAGGGCCATGTTCACTACAGAGTGGTTACACTATCTGGCATTCTCACCAGCAATATATGAGTGTCTGTGGCTCCCTAAACTTGCCAACACAGTATGTTATGAAATACTTGGATCTGCCAGTCTGAGAGATGGAAAGTAGTACTTTGATGGAGTTTCTGTTTGCTTATCCCACTAAAAGTGAGGTTGAATATCTTTTAATATGTTCAAGGGCCATTAAAATTTTTTTTTTCTGTGAACTGTTTATGTCTTTTGCTCAAATTTCTATTGTCATTGGCTTTCTCTTTTTAGAAGTTCTTTGTATAGTAAAGCTATTAGCCCTTTGTGATTTAAGTTGAGGATGTTATTCCCCAATTTGTCACTGTTTTTTTATTTCATCTGTAGTGGGCTTTTCTCTCTCTCTCTCTCTCTCTGTGTGTGTGTGTGTGTGTGTGTGTGTGAGAGAGAGAGAGAGAGTTTGGACATCTAAAAGATCTTCTTTTATTTCTATGTAGTCAAGTTTATCAGTCTTTTCTTTTATTGCTTCTAGACTTTTGGATCATAGGAAGAGTTCCCCTAATCCTCAGTTGTAAAGGTGTTCATCCATGTTTTCTTCCAGTACTTGTATGTTTCATTTTACATTTAGATTTCCGATCCACTTGAAATTTATCTTGGTGAACAGTGTGAGATACAGACCCAATGTTATATTTTTCCAAATGGCTATCCAGTTTTCTCAACTCTTTATTAAAAAACTCAATCCTGGGAATTCCCTGGCAGTCCAGTGTTTAGGACTCCGTGCTTCTACCGCCAGGGGCTCAGGTTCCATCCCTGGTCAGCCCGCATCCCACTGGCTTTGCAGTGAGGCCAAAACGAAAACAAAAAACAAAAAACCTCAATCCCACCCCGCCCCCACTGAATTCCTCACCTCTATCACAAATTAATAATTTCAACTGTACATGTTTCTATTTCTGGACTTTCTATTCTATTTTACTGGTCTGTATGTTTACCCATGCACCAATAGCACACTTTTTAAATTATAGAGACTTTATAATATGTTTTAATATTGGGTGTGGCTAGCTTCCCACCCCACATGACACTAAAAGATTTTCAGGGTTTTCCTGGATACTCTTGTTTGTTTGGATATTTTCCATATGAAATTTATAATCAATTTGTTTAATTCTAGAAAGGCAACCTGTGTTTTTTGTTTGTTTTGGATCAAGTTAAATTTATAAATTAACTTAGGAAGAATTGACATCATTGGGATGTTGACTCTTCCTATCCAACATTATGATGTTGACTTGTTATTTTATTTATGTTGACTTTTGTCTCTTTCAATAATGGTTTAAAGTTTTCTTCATATATATTTCGTTAAGTTATTGCCTAAGTATTTTATCTTTATTTTTATTTTAAATAGTCTTCTGTCCTCTTACATCTTCTACCTGATTATTATTTGAATATGGAAAGGTTACTGTATTTCTTTCTGTTAAGTTTATAACTTGTTACTTTACTAGATTTTCTTATTATTTACAGTAGTTTCTCGATTGATTCTCTCCGATTTTTCAACATACAATGATATAATCTGCTAAAAGAAGTGTTTTTATCTTATCCTTTTAAATTAGTGTTCCCATACCATGTTAAGTGGTAGTGGTAGTCTTGTCTCATTCTTGACTAGCAAGAATGACTCTAAAGTTCCCTCATGTAAAAAACATGCGGGGGACTTCCCTGGTAGTCCAGTGGGTAAGACTTTGTGCTCCCAATGCAGGGGGCCCGGGTTCGATCCCTAGTCAGGGGACTAGATCCTGCATGCATGCCACAACTAAGAGTCCACATGCTGCAACTAAGGAGTCCGCATGCCGCAACTAAAAGATCCCACATGATGCAACAAAGATCCTGCGTGCCACAACTAAGACCTGGCAAAGCCAAAATAAATAAATAATAAGTAAATAAAATAAAAATAAAAAACATGCTGGATTTTGCATACACATACACAGACATCTTTTAATCATATTAAGGGAATATCCATTGATTCCTACTTCATTGAAATTTTAAATCAAAAATGGATATAAATTATGACAAATGCTTTATTGGCAACTGTGGAGATTAGCGTATGATATTTCTTCTTAGAAATATTATTTAATGTAATAAGTTACATTAATAGATTTCCTAATATTGAACAATCCTTTCGTTGTTTTTTTTTTTTTTTTTTTTTTTTTTGCAGTATGCGGGCCTCTCACTGTTGTGGCCTCTCCCGTTGTGGAGCACAGGCTCTGGACGCGCAGGCTCAGCGGCCATGGCTCACGGGCCTAGCCGCTCCGCGGCATGTGGGATCTTCCCGGACCTGGGCACGAACCTGTGTCCCCTGCATCCGCAGGCAGACTCTCAACCACTGCGCCACCAGGGAAGCCCAATCCTTTCGTTTTTGTAGTGAACATCACTTAGTCATAATGTATACTTTTTAAAATATGTTGTTGGATTCTATTCTATTTTCTATCTTATTTAAGATTTTTGCACCAATATTCACAAGTGAGATTGTTCTGTAGTTTTCTTGTGTGTATGTGTGCAATCTTTATCATTTTTTTTTTGCTAAGCTCATCTCATAAAATGTTTTTGTAAGTTTTCTTCTTTTTCTATGACCCAGAATGCTTAAGTAGAATTAAGATTATATTTAGGAAAACTATGCAATGGTTTGAGTTGTGGGCTGAACTAATCACTTTTTAATGGAACACCTTTTTAACCTGAAAGAACAAGTAACAAACAAACTATACTTATTCAGATTTGGGCATTTGGTAGACATTTTCTCAAAAATACACAAAATGAGCTTGTCACTTCAAGGAAAACAAGTGACTTAGTATTTATTGACAATGATAAAACTCAAATTTTCAGATGAAAATTAGAATTTTGGGAAACTTGTATCTGCAGCTGGGAACCTGACAAGTTCCCAATACTCAAAGACTTTTCTGGTGAGATAGGTGTTGATACAAATAAAAGTGATTTTTAAATATTGTATAATGAAGTGTGTCAGTATTTAACATTATATCATGAAATGTGTCAATGTGTTTAACTCAGTGAACCAATATTTTCCAAATGACCAATTTGGTCTAAATGCAAAATGTTACACATTCATTGATATGGTGTCAGATCCCACGTTGCAGCTAGCTTTTAACAAACTCCCACTTGAATTTTGGTTTAGTATCAAAGAAAAATGTTCACAAGTATCTAAATAGGCTATTAAAATACTACTCCCTTTTCCAACTACGTATTTGAGTGAGTCCAGATCTTCACACACTTCAACCAAAACAGTACACTGTAACAGAGTGATTGCAGATGTGTGAATCCAGCTGCTTTCTATTAGGTCAGATAGTAAGAAATTATAAAACTGTAAAACAAAAACAATACCCCTCTTCTCACTAAATTGTATTTATTTGGGAAAATATAGTTATTTCCCATAGGTTATGTTAACATTTAATGGGTTTATTTTTATTGTTGTTTTCAAATGAATAAAAAATATTAAAAAAATTTTCAATCTTAATTGCTAATATGGTGAACATTGATAGATATAATACAATCCACAGAAACCAAAGCTCTGTAGGGAAGGGTGTCTTCAATACTTTTTTTTTTGGCTGTGTCACACAGCATCCAGGGATAGGGGATCTTATTTCCCTGACCAGGGATGGAACCTGTGTGCCGGCCATGGAAGCACACAGTCCTAACCGCTGGACCGCCAGGGAATTCAATACTTCAATACTTTTTAAAAGATAAAGGAGTTCTGAGACCAAGACGCTTGAGAACCATTACTTAGCAGCTTCCTCAGGAAAAGCTCATGTTCAGATTTTTTTGTCAGCAGCCTTTACACCTGAACACAGGATAAGGGGATATAAAATTCTTGGATCATATTTTCTTTTTGAGAATCTTGAAAATGCAATTTCATTGTTTCTAGCATAAAATGATGCTGTAAAGAAGTCTGATGCCAGTCGAATTTCCTTTTCCTTATAAATGACTAGGACTTTTTGTCTGGATGCTCAAAGGGGTTTTTCCTTATCTTTAAAGACTAAGTTAATAGTTTTACTAGAAAATGTTTTGGTTTAAACTGTTCTGGGTCAGTTTTGTCCTATACACTGTAGGCCTTTGCAATATGTAGACTTAAGTCTTATTTCAGGAAAATTTTCTCAAAATTTTGTTTTAAATATTTGTTCTGATACATTGCTCTGGTTTTCCTTGTGAGGATAAATGTGTGTGCTTGTTCTCTATATCTATCACTTTCTCTTGAAAACTTTTATCTTTCTTTTTAGAAAAACCATTCTCCTTTCAGCCCTTAAATGTGCTTTTTTTATTTCTGAAAAAAGTTAAAAAAAATTTTTTCCTGAGACTGGTTAGTTCTCATTTAATATGCGACTGTTCTCTACCCGTATCACTTTTTAGCTTTTCTATTTCTGATTTATGCTTTTCTTTCAAATCATCTATTATTTTATTTCCCTTAAAAATATTAGGTTAAAAAAAGAGAGAAGAAAAAATACTAAGTTAAAGTTTTCATCTGCTTTGTGACCACATTTTTCTAGTGTGTTACTGTCTGCTTGAACATTATTAGGTTTATTTTCACCTTGTTTCCATAGCATGTATGAGATTAGATCATATTTCTTATTTGTTCCCAATCTTAAATGAGGTAGATTTTCCTGGACTATTAAGAAAACGCACTCTTGCCTCTCGGCCCCGCCCACGCCTCGCGCATGCTCTGGACCCCGCCCACACCTGGGCCCCGCCCAGGCCTCTCACACAGCGTCGCGGGCCACGCCCAGCCTCTTGCCTCTCGCCGGTGCCAGGCGTGCTGTATATTTTCCCGCCATTTCCAGCTTTTCTTGAGAACTGATTGATTTCGGTGAGATCCGAGGCCTTTTGGGATCACTGCGGCCAAACAGGTAGGGCATGTAGTTAAAAAAGAGCTACTGCGGGCTTCCCTGGTGGCGCAGTGGTTGACAGTCCGCCTGCCGATGCAGGGGACATGGGTTTGTGCCCCGGTCCGGGAAGATCCCACATGCCGCGGAGCGGCTAGGCCCGTGAGCCATGGCCGCTGAGCCTGTGCGTCCAGAGCCTGTGATCCACAACGGGAGAGGCCACAGCAGTGAGAGGCCCACGTACCGCAAAAAAAAAAAAAAAGAGTTACTGGTAAATCTGAGACTCTGCTTAATCTCCATCACCCCTAGAAATCAGACGAGTCTTGCCCTCACAAATCCTGTTAACGGCCCTTCTTCTAAAGGGTTCATTTGGTCAACGCATTTGATTAAAATCGTTCTTGCTTCCCCTAAACAAACCAGGGCATATATTACTGTGACCTTTTCAGTAGTTCTTTAGACTCACTTTCTGGTAGAAGTTAGTGTATCTGTGAGCAACAAATAGGTATCTGAAGCTCGTGCCTCTGTGTAATGCCTTTGCATTGAAACGTTTATTCAGTAAGTTTTTATCGTGAATCTTGCCCTTATGTGACAAAAATATTACAGTGTGGCACAAACCAACCAATATTCTTTGAGCAAATGTCTCCATAAACTACTTTAAAACTTTTTTAAAGAAAAGACTTAAAAAAAAAAAAAGACTTCAGTGGGGAAAAATTTTACCATTTAATTTTAAATGAAATTAAACTAATATATATTACATTCTTGTAGTATATTCATGAAATTAAGCGTAAATCTATTAAATGTGTGAACTAATTACAGCTCTATGTATCAGCTCTGTATTTTTTCTTTTTTTTTTTGCGGTACGCGGGCCTCTCACTGTTGTGGCCTCTCCCGTTGCGGAGCACAGGCTCCGGACGCGCAGGCTCAGCGGCCATGGCTCACGGGACCAGTCGCTCCGCGGCATGTGGGATCTTCCCGGACCGGGGCACGAACCCGTGTCCCCTGCGTGGGCAGGCGGACTCTCAACCACTGCGCCACCAGGGAAGCCCTCAGCTCTGTATTTTTTATGTCAGTTTCTTCATTTAAAACCTTACATTTCAGTGAATATCAGATACATCTTTTGAAAAATGATGGGATTGGAAAAAATGTTAAATGATTTTCAAGATCGCTTCCAGATCTATGATTCTGAGTTTCTATGGAGTAGAAGGAAATGTGAAAAGCTGAGACATCATGCATAAATAATGTTTCCATTAGATAAAATGTGTCCCAAGTGGCTAATATGTGATCTTGTATATTTGGTCCACTACCTTCTCGTTGCTCCATCTTGCTGTATCACAGGAAACTATTAGGAAAGAAATAGATTTTTTTTTAGGATTGTTTTTTCTAATTACAAATTAGTGCCTGAATTAATCCAGAAAATTTAGAAAACAAAAAAAGTGTAAAGGCAACACACACACACACACACACACATACACATGATCTCACCATTCAAAAAAAAGTCATCATTGTCCTATTACTCTTCTAAATATGTATAATTTTTCTCTTTAGAAAATGGCATAGCATAGTCTGCAGTCTGCTTTTTTTACTTCAGAGGTATATGTACTTCCTCACATCCAATTGGAATACCCACAGTAATATGCCCCCATCCCAATAAGTTAGCAGAAACTAAGT
This sequence comes from Monodon monoceros, assembly GCF_005190385.1. NCBI lineage: Eukaryota > Metazoa > Chordata > Mammalia > Artiodactyla > Monodontidae > Monodon > Monodon monoceros. The sequence continues at coordinate 100,465,795 of NW_021703778.1, forward strand.
AAACATTGTTAAGTAGATTTTGGAACAGCTACAATTATGTTATGCCCCAGGTTATTCTCTTTCTCTGCTGCAGAATGGATTGGTTTCACTGCAACCTGTGTTTCCGAAAAGATGGGGCCCATTTCTTTGTCACCAGCTGTGGCCATATTTTCTGTAAAAAGTGTTTGACTCTGGGTGAGTGATTTAACTGTTTTCAGATTCAGGCAAAAATGTTTTTAACCTAGAAATAATGATTAACCATTTCTCTGTGTAACTTGGAATAAAAATCACTTAGTAGGCCGAAGGTGGTGTGGGTATAATAGGAAACTGTTGATTATGAAAATTGGAGGAATCCATTAAAAGGAATGATTTAGCAAATGGACTATCTATTACTTGAACATCAAAAGGTGCTTGTCAGTGTTCTGAAGCCTGTGGCAGGGAAAGCCACAAGGTTATCAGACTGATTAGAGGAAAGAGAAAAAATAAAAATAATGAATAGAAATTGGGAAAGTGTTAGATAACAAGAGCCATTTCTAATGGGAAGTAGTAAAACCTGTGAAATCAATTTAATTAGAAATGTTGACGATGGTGATAGTGGTGGGTGATACCTTTGTGGTTTAAAAAGTATTTTCATGTGTACCAGTTTTATGTATCCTCACCACAATCCCAGGAGGTAATTATTAGTAGACTCATTTTACAAATGAGGAGCTGGTTCAAATAGGCGAATTGACCAAGTTCTTGCAGCTGTTAAGTCTTAGAAGAGACAAATTTAAGGTGTGTCTTTTTTTTCTTAATGCTAAAATACTTACAAGGTACGTATTATATTCTGTAGGTATGTATTCTGGGTAGTAGGTCCAGAAGAGGGACTTAAGATGTTTTGATCAGGGAAAATTTCATAGAAGAAGTGTTGTTTCAATAGAGTTTTGAGTAATAAACTGGAGTCTGCCAAGTGAATTAGGCAGGGAAGATCATTCTGGTTTAAGAGAACAGCATGTGTAAAGGAATACAACATCATTAAACTTAGTACAGGGAAGTATATGTGGTTGGGGTTGGTAGAGCATAAAAGGATAAAGTAAGAAATGGTGAGAGATGAGGCTAGAGTGGTAGGTAGTGGCCATATGATGGAAGGCTCTATATACCAGGCTAAAGAACCTGAACTTTATCCTGCAGGTGATGGAGAGCTGTGGAAGTTTCTTTGTCTTGTCTTTTTCTTAAATAGAAGAATGATTTGCACTTGCTAGCTCACTCTGATAATAATATGGAAGGAAGATGGGGAAAAACTTCATCCCCAAGGAAAGAAGAGTCAGGTTAGGTAGCCTCTGGAGAAGCTTTTCCTCTATGTGAATCTCATGACCCTTTAAAGTTATCTGCTAATGTAACAAAGCTATTACTATGGTAACAGCAGCTCACTTTGGAGCAGTTTGTCTCGGTGAAGCATAGGTCATGTGATGTTTTCTCCGGACATGGCATTTATCTTAATCAATAACCAGCACCACTACTAAAATTTTAACTTCACAGGAAGATGAGGAATTTTAATTTCCACATCTTTCAGATTGGGTTAATTAGAGAATGAGAGTAGGAGAGCTTCAAAACAATATCCAGGAATATTAGCAAGGTGAGAACAAGGCAGGAATAATTGGAGAGTTTCTTATGGTGCCTAATGTGTGCCTACTGTCATGTAGATAGAATAAAAAACAATAACTTAAAGTTGAGATCTTTGGTACTCTTCCCAGACTCTAGTAAATGTACACTCCTGTACTCCTGCTGGGAGGCTACTGTCCCTCACCTGCAGAAGAAAACTGGGAATTTATAAAAAGGAAGATGGGTAGAGGTACAGTGTGAAAGCCTTACTTCTCATCAACATACAAGTTTGGAAACACTGATTTCGAGAATGGAGCTCAAGTCGATGTCCTTTTATAGCACAATGACATTTTGAATTCAGTAAGAACCCTCTTTTCATTAGCTAGCCTACTTGACTGTTATCATGTACTTTAGGAAAATCTTACCTCATGCCCATAAGAACCAAACATTTTTTCCCCCTTTCCCCACTAGAAAAATGTGCTGTTTGTGGAACTGCCTGCAAGTATCTGGCTCTTTCTGATAATGTAAGTTTTTCCTCCCCGTCACAAACAATCTTATCTCATTCCTGGTGCGTAGGAACTATACAAAGAATACAGTGGCTAAGAACTGAAATTTTGGGGGAATTCCCTGGTGGTCCAGTGGTTAGGACTTGGGGCTTTCACCGTGGGGGCCTGGGTTCAATCCCTGGTCAGGGAACTAAGATCCTGCAAGCCACGTGGCATGGCCAAAAAAAAAAAAACTGCAATTTTTTTTTTAAAAAAAGGAACAAACAAAACGTGTAGATAGCAATTGAAAAAAAAAGGAGGTAAACTAGAGATAAAAAAATTATTTGTGGATTTGTGACTACTGTCACAGAAGCATGAGGTAAGAAGGATTAGGATATGTAGTCTACATTTCCTAGCGCAATAGTGATCGCCCTTTTAGCACAGTGAAATAATACCTGGTGCTTTAGAAAGGGTGCTATGTCTTTAACCATATTTGCCTGTATTTTATTTCATTCCATTGTGGATGTGTCTTACTCTCTTCATAGCTGAAACCTCAGGAGAAGATGTACTTCAAAAGCCCTATGGAGACAGCTTTGCAGTATTTTAGTCACATCTCTCAGGTATGAGAAATAAAAGTGAAGAAAATCTGATTTTCCAGGCAAGTTATAAATGCATCTTATTTCTTTTCCAGAGGTTCTCTTTGAACTGCATTCGTATATTTGTATACAATGGGGAGAAATTGGCTGCCCTGTTTGCTTTCTTCCCTGATGATAAATATCTCAACAGTTAACTTTTTACTCACCCAGAATCTGTGATAGGCTGTAAAAACTTCTATGTAGCTGACATCTTGCCTTGTGGTTCCTAGTTCTATTTAGTAATTTTTGAGGATAAAAAAGGTTCTAGAGAGCTTTGTCTTCTTTCTTCACACATTTAATGAATCTTCTAAAAATTGCTTTGAATATACAGGCCTGACCCTGCAAACAATGGATTTAGTAGCCAAACTTTCAAGCTTTTGCTTATAGACCTAAGTTCAAAAACGGATTTCTTGTTCTCCACTCTTATTTTTCAATAACCTCTCTTAGCAACACATATATATTTAATTCTTCAGTTAGTATTTATAATAGGTTCCCTGGATTTTGGAAGATATTTTTCTTTTCCTGATGCGTGATATGTTGTCATGCCATTGACTTGGTCAGGAGCAATAGAATTGTGGAAGGAAGTGAAGAGGAGACAGGACAACCATTTGAGAAAGTTCCCAAATTCTAAAAACTTTGGTTTTTCCCTTCCACTCTCCAGTTCTCCACCAAGATCATTTCATAGCCTCATGGGATTGCTATCTGGGCACATTTCTTGAGATTTTATCACTATTTTTCTTCTCTACTCTTCTCGTTCTTACGAGAATATTTTTTTATTAAACGTGAAGATGGTCCTTTGTCATGTTTGGCTGAAGACAGTAGGTTTAATTTTTCTTTGGTGTCTCCCCCTCAATCCTGACTCTGGAGATAGAGGAAGGGAAATTAAGGCTTTCACTGCATCCTGCTTTTAGCTGCTTGGGTGAACCATCATATCTGAGATACTATTTAACATTATGGGGAGATAAAATCCAGCTGAGACTCAAGGAGAAATGTAAACAAGGTCACATGAACAAGAGAAAGAGCAGAGCTTTGGTTAATAACTAAACCAGGGGTTAGTTAATGATCAGGAGAGAAATTATATGTAGTCTAAATTCTACCCTGCCTAATCATGGGACCAAATACACATGGTCAAGTAATCAAGATAAAATACATGAAAAGGGTCAGTTAATCATCACTGTAGTGAAGTGCCCGTTTGGTGAAGTCAGCAATGTCTGAAAATGTGTTTTCCCAATCTGTGAAGTTGAATAACTGATCCAAGTACTGTCTAGATTGTCTCATTCAGGCTTCTGCTCATATTTTTCTTCCTCAGTCAGACCTTTACTGACTCTCATATCTCAAATAGCAGCCCCAAGTCTACTTCTTACCCTGCTTTATTTTTCATCATAGGTCTTATCTCTAACATTATATAATTTATTTATTGTCTGAATCCTGCACTGCTTTCCCTTAGCATAATGTGTTCAAGGTTTATCCATGTTGTAGAATGTATTAGAACTTCATTAGTACTTTATTGCTTTTTATGACCAAATAATAATCCATTATATAGCTGGATATACGTTTCACGTATTCATTCATCCATTGAGGGACATTTAGGTTATTTCCACTTTTTGGCTATTATGAATAATGCTGCTGTGAATATTTGTATACAAGTTTTTATGTGGACATATATTCATTTCTCTTGGATATATACATAGGAATTAGATCACTGGATCAAATGGTAACTCTATGTTTAACTTTTGGAACTGCCAGACTGTTTTCCCAAGTGCTTGCACATTTTACATTTTTACCAGCAGTGTATGAGGGTTTTGATTTCTCCATATCCTCACCCATACCTGTTTTATCTGTCTTTTTTTATAATAATCATCCTAGTGGTGTGAAGTGCTATCTCGGTGTGGTTTTGATTTTCATTTCTCTGATGATTAATGATGTTGAGCATCTTCTCATGTGCTTATTGGCTGTTTGTCATCTTTAAAGTAATATCTATTCAGATCCTTTGCCCATTTTTAAGTCAGATTGCCTTTTTATTATTAGTTGTAAGAGTTTTTTATATATTCTAGGTACAAGTCCTTCACCACATATGTGATTTGCAAACATTTTCTCCCATTTTGTTGGGCCCATCCACTTTAAAATTAAGAAGAAGTAACATAAATGTCCATTAAGTAAATACAAATAGGAAGAACAGACAACATCGAGCATCAAATAGAGTAGGAAATAAAGAGAGAGAAGAGGTTGAGAGAAAGAGAGGGAAAGATATAGGTTCACAAAGAAAGACAAATTCAGAGCAAAAGGCGCAAATGAAAATACAGAGAGACTTCCCTTGTGGGCCAGTGGTTAAGACTCTGCGCTCCCAGTACAGGGGGCATGGGTTTGATCCCTGCTTGGGGAACGAAGATCCCACATGCCATACGGCGCGGCCAAAAAAAAAAAAGATAAATGAAAATACAGAGAAAGACTTTTTTTTTAAATGAATTTATTTATTTATTTTGGGCTGCATTGGGTCTTCGTTGCTGCACGCGGGCTTTCTCTAGTTGTGGTGAACAGGGGCTACTCTTGGTTGTGGTGTGCGGGCTTCTCATTGCAGTGGCTTCTCTTGTTGTGGAACACGAGCTCTAGGCACGTGGGCTTCAGTAGTTGTGGCTCTCGGGCTGTAGAGCGCAGGCTCAGTAGTTGTGGCACACAGACTTAGTTGCTCCGCGGCATGGGGGATCTTCCCCAACCAGGGCTCGAACCTGTGTCCCCTGCATTGACAGGCTGATTTTTAACCACTGTGTCACCAGGGAAGCCCAAGAAAGACTTTCATAAATTTAGTGTTGGGACTGACAAACTTTTTCTTGAAAGGTTAGTAAATATTTTAGGTTTTGCAGGCTATGCAACCTCTGTTGCAGCTACTCAACTCTGCTGTTGTAGCACAGAACAACAGCCACAGGCAATCTGTAAACAAATGGGTATGACTGTATTCCAGTAAAACTTTACTTACAAATACAGGCAGCTGGCCCTGATCATTAGTTGGCTGACTTGGAAGTCATATGTTTTGCTAACATACTTAAATAACTACCATATAAATCGTTTGAATAAAATCAGGTCAAGACCTGATCTCATAAATAGATCAGAGCAGTTTCCCATCCCTCACTTGAATTTAAAGACTGAACAGCTGAGATAATCAATGGTGCCTTTGAAGAAAGGTTTTATTTAGTTGAAGATTATTTTACCCGAAAAGAAAAAGTTTATCTGTCAGTTTTTAAGACTTCTGAAACAGTGTAGTTGAGTTCTTTATCACTGCTGAGCAGGTCGAGGAACCTTAAGCCCCAGTGTGAGAGGCTTTGATCACAAACTGTGCAACCCAAAACTTAACTCCCTGGCTGTGCCACGTGGCTTGTAGGATCTTAGTTCCCCGACTAGGGATCGAACCTGTGCCCCGTGCAGTGGAAGCGTGGAGTCTTAACCACTGGACCACCAGGGAAGTCCCCTTGCTTTTGATAAGGAAGCATTTTTAGGATTCTTTTTTGCTCAAATCTCTTTGAGCACCAAAGTAGTTTTGGCACGTAGGTTAGTAGGTCTCTTGGCTATATATTGTATCTATCCGTAGTATCTATTGCTCGCCAACCCTTTGCCATTTTAGATAACTCCCAGGATTGAGTGCCTTTTTTCTGCTTCTGCATTGTTCAAATTTTCTAAAATGAATATGTTTTACTTTTATTGAAAACAAGAACAAATTTAAAAAAATAGATTACAGTGAATTCTTATCTGCGTAGAATTAGTTTAGTTTGCTTTTGAGTAGAAAGGAAAGAGTGTAGAGACTATATAAATTCGGAAGTAGAATTCTTTAGTAAGGTGGCAAAAGCAACTTGCAAATTAAATGAGAACAAAAAGTTTATGACAAAAGTACCAGATCTAGGAAGGACCTAAGAAAAAAGGTTTACGGTGTGAGTAGGGAGGAAACAAATGAGACCTGAATACTGCTGTGTATTCAAAAGTAGAACCTGACAAAGCTAAAATACTTTCCACATATTAACTTTTGATCTGATTCAGTAATCCCATGATAGGCACATCAGTATATCAAATGGTAAATTAAAGCAAAAGATAAAATTATTTACCCATGGCCAGAAATAAAATTCAGGAATAGGTAAATCTCCTTCTGTGCCTCTTTGCCCTTTACTGTAGCAACATAAACAGCCTACAAGTGTCTATGTGTGAGTATCTTAGGGAAAGTAAATTGGTTACCAGTGCTCTGTAGAGCTAGGAATGTGGAAGCTGAGTCCAAGCTAATAGTAAAAAAGTAAGGTCAGAACCAGTTCTAAGCTTGGAAACATTTTTTTGGTTGTCACTTCTTGCTCAAGATGAATGGTTATATTTTTAAAGGGTCATTCTATGTCAGAATGTTCTCATTAAGATATTAGGAAGGCACTTTTCTGGAAATGAAAACCTTTGGCTTTCCCTAGTTTTGGGGAATCATGAATTAGGTCAGATGCTCCAGAAGAAAATGATCAGTAATAGAGTATGAATTGATGGGTTTCTATTTGTTGCTACAAGTAAGGGGAAAGGAGTTATGGGGGTCGTATGTCAAAAGTCTGTTTTTCCCTAGTAGGTGTGGAGTTTCCAGAAGAAGCAAACAGATCTCCTCATCGCCTTTTATAAGCATAGAATTACCAAGTTAGAAGCAGCCACGCAGGAGGCACAGCAAACACTGACTAACCAGGACAAGTAAGTGATGAATGAAATCACCAGAGAGCCTTTTTCTTCTCATAGAAGCTGTAGCCCTTATTTCCTTACGGTTCCAAAGCCTAAAAATTGCTCCATGTGTGTTTATGTTTGTCTTGGTTAAGTCAGGTACAGAATTTTTGGTCTCTCAATCTCCATTTTATTTTTCTCTTTCTTCCCTCAAGGGGCCTTCCCTACTTTATAGCTTTCCCCTTTTACTTCCATCTGTCGAAAACTACTTCTTCAGAGAAATCAGACATGACTTTTTCACAGTAATAATGATGGAAGATTTAAAATGTTACCTCTAGGAGGGTGTGTTTTTTTTGGCTGCGTTGGGTCTTTGTTGCTGTACGCAGGCTTTCTCTAGTTGCAGCAAGCAGGGGCTACTCTTCATTGTGGTGTTGGGGCTTCTCATTGCGGTGGCTTCTTTTGTTGCTGGGCATGGGCTCTAGGTGCGCAGGCTTCAGTAGTTGCAGCACGTGGGCCCTAGAGCGCACGGGCTTCAGTAGCTGTGGCGCATGGGCTCAGTAGTTGTGGCACACAGGCTCAGTAGTTGTGGCTCATGGGTTCTAGAGTGCAGGTTCAGTAGTTGTGGCGCACGGGCTTAGTTTCTCCACAGCATGTGGGATCTTCCCAGACCAGGGATTGAACCCGTGTCCCCTGCATTGGCAGGCAGATTCTTAACCACTGCGCCACCAGGGAAGTCCATGTTCTTTTGGAAATCTTAAGCTAAAAGATGGAATCCCTGATGGAAATTTTCAGACAGCAGCAGGCCAGGGGAAAATGTGTGGAGAGGAAATGCAGTTCTGTGTAAACTTCTGAAATCATACCAAGTGACTGTTTATTTTGTCCACCTGATTCTTCTCACCACCAAAACCCTGCCATTGCCCCCCTGAATCACCAGATCTCTGACAGAAATACCTTGTATAGTGGCAAGTATCTCTCCGGAAGCATTAACTAGATGTTGATAATAAAAATCAGGTTTTTTATCCCACTGACCTGCTGGAGCTGATTGTTTCTTTTTCCATCTTTTGCCTAGAGAGCTGTCAGTCTTAAGGAAAGAGAATGGAGAACTGAAGAAATTGCTAGCCATCCTAAAGGTGAATGAAATAGATTTTCCATACTATTATTTTCTCTCTTACTAGGCCCATCTATCTAGCTGACTGAATAGAATTAGTGTTTCCTAACCTTTTTCACATTATGGCTGGTAATAATTGATAATATTTGTACAGCAAGCACACTGTAGTAAATGGACGAGGCCACAGAAGACCTTGGAGGGATGAAAGGACAAAATCTAGCACAGTGGTAACCTATTCTCGAATATCAGTGAGTCCATGGCATAACACATGGGAAGCTCTCTTATAGAAGAGATATCTGTGGTAACTTAAAATTTGTCTTCAAGAATCCCAAGGCACCTCAGGACCTTTCCTGTCCCTCAAACTCTATTTCCTGGACATTTGTCTCTTCCCAAGATTGTCCTTTGTGTTTATATAATGTTCCTTTTGATCTTACTCTTGTAACTCTTCTAGCACATTGTAATCCTGTCATTTTCCTTGCTCTCCCCATAGACTCTCTATATTTCCCCACATGTATCAGTCTACAGGATTCCCAATGTGTTTTTGTGAAGAGGAACTAAAATTTTCTCTCCCCAAAGCTAATAATTTTCTGAGGAAACACTCACTGTTGCTGTTTTTTCTTCTATTGGGCATCTTAGTAACCACAACTAGAGGACATTGCAGCTTAGCTATCTGACAAGTAAGATCCATTGATTGGGACCATTGAGCTACAGCTTCCTTCACTCCCATTTTTTTCACCTACAGGAATCTCCAAGTTGGTACCAAGGAAGCAGGTCAGTTTTATCAGGCCCCATACCATCCCTCTTTGAAAATTTCTATCCTTTCTTTTTTTTTTTTTTAAATTGGAGTATAGTTGCTTTACAATGTTGTGTTAGTTTCTGCTGTACAGCAAAGTGAATTCTATCCTTTCTTGGCACTTGGCTGTAGCTCCTGTGTCGGCTCTGCGGTGGAGGGAATGGTTTATGAATTCATTTTTCACTTCTCCAAAAAAGAGCTCCTCACTGAAAAGTGCTGAACTAAAATCTTGGATGAATGCTCACCCTTGACCGTCACCTTATGAAATCCTACTCACCCCTCAAAATTGAACTCATGTGTCATTTCCTCTGTCAGCACTTTATTAGGCAGAGTTAGATGTTCTATTATTCATTTATTCAATAAATATTCATTAAGTACTTACTGTTTGTGAAGCACTGTGTTAGGTGTTGGGTGTACATCACCGATTATTCTAATTGTAAATGTCTGTACCCTACCAGTTATTATATATTTTTAATATCAGCTCTGCATTGGTGGATTAAAAAGACATGGCCCCTGACTCACAGAAGCTAAAATCTAGTGTTCTATCATACTTCCATACTTCTGACATACCCATTATAACACTTACGTTGCTCTTTTTCTTTTTGTCTCTCCCACTAGCCTGTGAGCCTCTCAAAAATAGGAACCATATTCTAGTTATCTTTGTAAGTTCAGGATCTAAGACTTATGAGCACTAAATAAATGTCTGTGGGTAGATGGAAGAGGGGATGGAGGGAGTGAGGGAATGGCAGATGTATGAATGGATGGACAGATGGATAGATATATGTAAAGTTGAGAGCACCTGGTAAGGCACTATGGGAAGGAAGAAAGAAGGACTTCAGAACTTCTATTATGGGCAATAGAGAAGTGGAGAAGATTTTGTTTAGGAAATTGGAGAGCCAAGGAGTCCCATATGGAAAGCTTGCCTCTGTATTTTGGGCTAATACCTGTAATACATGATTAGTAAGCAATCTGTGCTCAGAGAGAAGGCTGTTATTTCTGTAAATAATGACCTGATTGATCCTCTAAGGTGGCACTAAGTTCTTCTTAGAGAAAATAGAGCTGCCTTTCTTTTTTTTTTTTTTTTCCTTGCAGGTCAACCACACCTCGACCAGTGGGCATTACTTCTCCATCACAGTCAGGTAGAGACCATGTTTTGCCCTAATATCTGTGTGAGATGAGTAAATATCCTTTTCCCATATGGAAGATGGTTTCCTCTCAGAAAGTATAATGTGATTTTCTGAATCTTATGTATGATATGAAAAGGCCATACTCCTGGACACTCACTTGCAACATGTAGGCTAGGCAAGGCAGGGCGCGCCATTGGTGGCAACTTTTCATTCTGCATTTTATTCCCTTTCAGTTACTCCACGACCCAGTTCTCAGCATAGCAGCCAAGTGGTCAGGTGAGTAGAAAGCTACACAGCAGCATTAGAACTGTTGGCAAAAGATCAAGATGAAAGAAATGCCTAGATACGGCTGAGACAGGGACTGAGGAGACTTTATGTCTGTGTAAAAGTTTAATACCAGGTTTGTTTTTTCCTTTTTGTTTTGCCTTGTACAGTCGGTCCTCCTCAGTGGAATCTATCCTTTATAGAGGGGCTGGCTTTAGTAACTTGGGACAGGTAAGAAATATTCACATTATCTTTTCAGATTGAGACTTCTAATGCTAAATGAAAGCCAAGATTAAAGCAAGAATATTAAACTTATATTGATTTTGGCATGAATTATCTGATGCCATGCCTGGACTCTCTTTCAGCAATTCAGACCTGATGTTAGAAGCTGACCTAATTCATGACTCGGAATGAATAGGGGTGAAAATAGTGGACTGCATTAACAGTGTCCATCATGTTCATTTTGGAAGGAATAAAGTGTGGATCCTTCCTGGAGTCACGTACCCACTCTGGGAGAAAAACATATGCTTCAGTGTATAGCCATAGCATGAAATATGGAAGCCAGAGAATCGGGATATATTTATTTATTTTATTATTATTATTTTTTTGGCGGTACGCGGGCCTCTCACTGTTGTGGCCTCTCCTGTTGCGGAGCACAGGCTCCAGACGGGCAGGCTCAGCGGTCATGGTTCACGGGCCTAGTCGCTCCGTGGCATGTGGGATCCTCCCGGACCGGGGCAGGAACCCGTGTCCCCTGCATCGGCAGGCGGACTCTCAACCACTGCGCCACCAGGGAAGCCCCGGGATATATTTATTAATGTTTATTATTTGTCCCTCAGGGAGCCAGAGCGCTGCAGGGAAGGAGCACTCCAAGAGACTCTTTTACTGGTGAGAGGGGCAGTGTAGGGGAAGGAGTCAGAAGCCAACACATTCTGAGCAGATACCAGCAGATTTCTGGTTTTCTGTGCATAATATAATGCCATTTTACTTTTTCTCCAGAAGGTGGTTCCAGGTATCCAGATACAACTTTTCAAGTAATGATATTTCTGTTCTCAAACTGATAAGGGGAAAATTGAAACTTGAGTATTAGAAAGTCATTGAAACCCTCTGGTCAGGAGACTGGAGAGTAACTTTTAAAATAATTGACCTGGATTTTAATTGCCACAAGATGGCAGTAGAAGTTAGATCTAAAAGAAAGATTAACTAGATGCCAATTATGTTAGCCTGAAGGGTATCTGGCTTCTTCACTGTGTATCAAACACAAAAATATTCCAGTGAAGAAATACTTTGGTTCCACCTACTTAATTTCTTGTCTCTTTCCCCTTAGAACTATTACTGTTATTACTGTTTTTCAAGGCATTAGTCAGTCCATAGAGTATACTTGGAGAGGATTTCCCTTTCTTTCCCAAGAGGCAGTTTTGAAATTCACAGATCTCTTCCTGGATAACCATTTTTGAAATTCACCAAATAGCCTCCCTCCAGTTCTTTCATATTCACCCCTTTGAAAAACGTAGGTGCTCTAGCCAATTTATTTCTGTCAGGTTAGTAGTAATACTCTCTTTTATTTCTGATTTTAGTTATTTGGGGCTTTCTTCTTTTTTCTTGGACAGCCTGGCTAAAGATTAGTCCATTTTTTTAACAGTTCTAAAAAGGAAGTTTATTTTAAAAAAATTTTTAAATTAAAGTATAGTTGATTTACAATATCATCTAAGTTTCAGGTGTACGGCACAGCAATTGAGATATATATATATATATCCGTACCATCTTCCAGAAAAAAATCGAATGAACTTTTTGGCCAACCCAATACAGACATATACATACATATGTATGTATATTTATATAACTGAATCTATATATACATATATTTTTTAAGATTCTTTTCCCTTATAAGTTATTATATAATATTGAGTATAGTTTCCTGTGCTATACAGTAGGTCCTTGTTGGTTATCTGTTTTTTTTTTTAATTAATTTATTTATTTATTTATTTTTGGCTGCACTAGGTCTTCGTTGCTGCGCGTGGGCTTTCTCTGGTTGTAGTGAGCAGGGGCTACTCTTCGTTGTGGTGCTCTCATTGCGGTAGCTTTTCTTGTTGTGGAGCACGGGCTCCAGGTGCGCAGGCTTCAGTAGTTGTGGCACGTGGGCTCAGTAGTTGTGGCTTGCAGGCTGTAGAGTGCAGGCTCAGTAGCTGTGGTGTGCGGGCTTAGTTGCTCTGCGGCACGTGGGATCTTCCCAGACCAGGGCTCGAACCCCTGTCCACTGCACTGGCAGGCGGATTCTTAACCACTGCACCACCAGGGTTATCTATTTTATATATAGTAGTATGTATGTGTTAATCCCAGCCTCCAGATTTATCCTGCCCCTCACCCCACAGGATTAGTCAATTTTGTTTATCATTTCAAAGAACCAACTTTTAGTTTTCTTGATTTTTCTCTATTATTTTTCTATTCTCTATTTCATTTATTTCTGCCCTAATCATTTTCTTTCCGTCTGCTTTTGGGTTTAGTTCTCCTCGTTTCTTAAAGTGGACGGTAGCATTATTGACTTGAGATCTGCTTTTTTAATATAGACTTTTACAGTTATAAATTTCATTCTGAGCACTGCTTTCACTGCATCCTTTTAAGTTTTAGTATGTTGTGTTTTTGTTTTCATTCATCTCAAAGTATTTTCTAACTTCTGTGATTTTCTTTTCTTTGACCCATTAGTTACTTAGCAGTGTTGATTATCCACATAATTGTTAATTTCCCAAATTTCCTCCTGTTAATTGATTTTAATTTCATTTCATTGTTGTTGAACAACATACTTTGTATGGTTTAGATCCTTTTAAATTTATAGCCTAAAACATTGTCTATCCTGGGGAAAGTTCCCTGTACACTTGAAAAGAATGTGTATTCTGCTGTTGTTGGGTGGAGTGTTCTATAGATATCTGTTAGATTTAGTTGGTATATAGTGCCATTTAAATCTTCTGTTTTCTTGCTGATCTTCTGTCTTGCTGTTTTATCCATTATTGAAAGTGGGGTATTGAAAGCTCTATTATTGTTGAATTGTCTACTTTTCTCTTCAATTCTGTCAGTTTTTGCTTCATGTATTTTAGGACTTTGTTGTTAAGTGCATATATAAGTGTTATATCTTCTTGATGGGTTGACCCTTTTATCATTTTGACCTTTGTCTCTAGTAACAATGTTGTCTTAAAGTGCATTTATCTGATATTACCCATTCCAGCTCTCTTTTGTTTACTGTTGTGTGGAATATCTTTTTCCATCCTTTTACTTTAAACCTATATGTGTCTTTGAATTTACAGTGAGTCTTTCATAGACGATGTATAGTTGGATCTTTTTTCACCATTTGGCCAGTTTCTGCCTTTTAATTGGAGAGTTTAATACATTTACATTTAATGTAATTATTAATAAGGAAAGACTGCTTCTGCCATTTTGCTATTTGTTTTCTATGTGTCTTTTTTTTTTTTTTTTTCCACACCACACAGCATGTGGGATTTTAGTTCCCCGACCAGGGATTGAACCTGTGCCCCCTACAGTGGAAGCGTGGATTCTTAACCACTGGACCACCAGGGAAGTCCCTGTTTTCTATTTGTCTTATGTATGTTTTGTTCCTCACTTCCTCCATTTTTGCTGTCTTTTGTGTTAAACAGCTATTTTCTAGTGTACCATTTTACTTTCTTTCTTGTTTCTTTCACTATATTTTTTGTTATTTTCTTAGGGATTAACATCATAATTAACATCATAATTTATAACAATTTAGTTCAGATTATACCAAACTTAATTTCAACAGTGTACAAAAGCTTTTCTCCTATATAGTTCCATTCCCCTCTCCATTCCATTGTGCTGTTATTATATAGATTATATCTTTAAAAATTGTGTTCTCATCAACATAAATTTATAATTATGTTTTATGCAGTTGTCTTTTAAATCAGATAGGAGGAAGTTACAAAAATACACTTATACTTTTATGTTTATCAATGTAGTTATCTTTACCAGTGACCTTTATTATTTCTTCATGTAGATTTGAGTTACTGTCTCGTGTCCTATCACTTAAGCTTGAAGGACTCTCTTTAGTATTTCTTGTAAAGCAGGTTTGGTAGTGATGAATTCTCTTAATTTTGACACTCATCTGGGAGTGTCTTAATTTCTCCTTCATTTTTGAAGGATAGTTTTGCTGGATTTAAAATTTTTGATTGACAGTCTTTCAGCATTTTGAATACGTTATCCTTCTATATTCTGAGGTTTCTGAGGAGAAATCAGTGCCAATTTTATTGAGAATCCCTTTCATGTGATGAATGGCTTCTCTCTTGCTGCTTTCAAGTTTCTTTTTTTGCCTTTAGCTTTCAACAGTTTATGATGAGTCTAGGTGCGGATCTCTTTGATTTATCCTCTTTGGGATTTGTTGAGCTTCTTGGATGTATAGATTAATGTTTTCATCTAATTTGGGAAGTTGTCAGCCATTATTTCTTCAGATAATTCTTTCTGCCCTTGGTCCTCTCTGTTCTCCTTCTGGAACTCCCATTTTGCACATGCTGGTGTGCTTGATGGTATTCCACCAAGGTCTTTGAGGCTTTGTTCATTTTTCTTCATTCCTTTTTCTTTCTCTTCTTCATACTGGATAATCTCAATTGATTTATCTTCAAATTTGCTGATTCTTTTTTCTGACTGCTCATATCTCTAGTGAAGTTTACATTTTAGTTATTGTACTTTTCAATTCCAGAACTTATATTTGCTTCTTTTTAATATAATATTTCTTTATTAGTGTTCTCTATTTGATGAGACCATTCTCATACTGTTGTTTAGTGCTTTAGACATGGTTTCCTTTAGCTAACTGAACATGTTTAAAATAGCTGATTTAGGGACTTCCTTGGCAGTCCAGTGGTTAAGACTGTGCTTCCACTGCAGGGGATATGGGTTCGATCCCTGTTCGGGGAACTAGGATCCCGCATGTCTGTCAACGTGGCCAAAAAAAAAAAAAAAGAACCGCTGGTTTAAAGTCTTTGTCTTTAAAATCCAATGTATCTGAGCTTCCTCAAGGACAGTTTCTATTGCTTGTGCTTTTTTCCTTTACATAGATCATACTTTCTTGTTTCTTTCATGCTTCATAATTTTTTGTTGAAAACCGGACAGCTAAATAATATAGCATGGCAACTCTAAGAATCAGATACTTCCTCCCTTCCCAAGGTTTGTTGTTGTTGCTGTTTGTCATTGTTTGTTTAGTGACTTTCTAAAACTGATTCTGTAAAATCTGTATTCTTTCTCGTGTGGCCACCGAAGTCTCTATTTGGTTAGCTTAGTGTTCAGCTAATGATTGGACAGAGCTTTCCTTAAACACCTAGTACCAATAAATCCCTCAGTGTTTGCTGAGGGACTGTGCGTTGGGGTGCACCTTCAACATGCAGCTGACGACTGTGCCTCAGCCTTCACTTTCTGCTTGTATGACCTCAAGGTAGTCCCAAGGTGAGAGCTTAGAGCCTTTTCAATCTTTACTGAGCATGCACACAGCCCTGTGCATGCACATGGCCTAGATTCCCAAGAACTTGTTGTTCCTTTTCAAAATCCCGGTGGACAGGTCATTCCGCAGCTTTTCCTTTTATGCTTTTTGGTTAGCCTATTGTTTGCCCCAACTGATATTCACCTCCTCAGGCAGGCTAAACAAGTGCCTCTAATTATTTGCAACAAACACTCCTGGGGAAAAAGCTTTTCACACTTGGTGAACTCTTAAGCTCCAAGTCCTGGTAAGTTTGGCTCCAAGTCAGGTCAAATAAAGGCAGCCTTGCAAGTGAAGTCTTCCAGTGAACAACTAGGCAGGTCAAGTATGACAATTCTCTGGGAATGAGGTTTTGAAAGAGCTCCAGCCCCATTCCATCCCCTATGATGACTGCCAAACTGTTGATTTTCAAGGCTACCACGGAGCTGGAGAGGGAGAAATGGGAATAGGGCAAGTTAAAATGTCACAAAGCTCACTGTTCTTACTCACATTCAGCTATTTTTCTGGAATAAACATTCCCCAGATTGCTAAGAGCCCTTTGTTAATTTCCAGAATTCTGAAGAAGTTGATTCTGACAATTTTTGCCAGTTTTCTCATTCCTTTTATGGAGAGAATCTGTGGAGGTCCTTACTCTACATTTTTACTGCTGTCACTCCCAGCCAATTTAATGACCCTTTGTCTTTAGCCATCCTTTCTGATAATCTTCACCTTAGAGGGGAAACCAAGGCACAGATACATTAGAACGCATCAAGGCAGTGATGGATCCTTGCCCATAAACTCATGAAAGGACGAGGAAAGCACCTTTATGATCCACTGCTAGGTGACTTGTGGGCTTTTTCACTTGCCATTAGCCCCCAAGTCTAACATATATAACAAAATCTTTGATCCCCTGTTCCTTTGCCCTGGCCCCCAGAATACCTGGATCTCTTCTTGGTTCATGAATTATCTCATAGGCTCATTTTTATGCTTTTCAGAAACCCCTTCACCAGCTTCCACTCACAGCCTATCTTATAGGTAAGTAATACTGCTTCCTTTCACTTGAGATCTGTTCCCACTGACAGTCTGCCAGCAGCCCTGTGGTTACTTCTCCACTGGCCTATACCACTGAAGTTTATAATCTACCTTGTAAAGAAAAGAGAAGGTTGAACAGTACTGTGTCTAATATACATCTGAATTACTTAATTGTATTCTGAGTTGCAAGCAGGGGATTCATTTCCTCTCTGGTTTAACTGTATAGGCTCTTCCTTTACACATGGTTTTTACTTCAACCTTTCCTTTTCTCTGCTGATGCTTTTATTTCCCTTCCTTAGACCTTCACCTGCCTCCTCCGGACAGGGGATTTTTTCTTTCAGACCATCCCTAAGTGGTGGGGATTCAGGTCAAATAGGAGTCCTCACCCCCAATAATTCAGGTAAGTTAAATAACATTCCCAAAGGGGTGGAGCTTCAACCATTGACATATACACTAAAATGAAGATTTTCAAGGTGCAAAGAAGTTGGGATTTTTACACCCCAGCCCCTGAAAAAAGCACTGTCTCAAGTTTGACTCCTTAATATTCTTTAAGAGTTAACCCCATTTCCTTCACAGTTAAGGCAGGCTTTGGCTTGCGCCTAAATATCACTCATCCTGTCACCTGGAGTAGAGTTCTGCTCTTTAGCCAGAAGGTTGGCCTGTAGAATTAAACTGGCTTTTTGTTTGTTTCTTTTGAGATCCCTATGTTGCAGCATTGCTGGGAGCTTAGTGCTGAATGAGAATGATAAAACCAGCATCCTTTTTTCTCCTCATGTTTTCCCAAAAGGTACCTCTGCTACCAGTCCTTGTGATAAGGGGCTGTCATCTTTCATAGCTCACCAAAATCTTTGTATTGTCTCTACATCTTTCTACTCATAGTTAAACTCAAATCTCAGACCTCTGTGCCACCACCCCATCCTCACAGTAAAAGAATGGACTTTATATTATAACCCACCTCTTGAATTGCTGAGCTAACAGTCTTTTCCCTTCTGAGTAGTGTACTGCAGATTAAGAACCACTTATTTATCCTGATGCATAAATAACAATACTGAGAAACTGCCCCAGGTAGTTATCTTTCACTATTTAATTCCATCCTCCAGGTCAGAGGGAGAGCAGAACCACACTAGAGGGTCTTCCTGGTTTCCAGCCACCAGCCCTACAGGTGAGCCCTGGCCAGTCTAACTGGTCTGCTCATGAAAACCTCACACAGTTAGGCCTGCACACTTAATGCCTCATTCTGGTCTCTTGTTAAGGTGATAGAATGTAACCAGTGGAGAATGACGTGGTTTCAAGTGTGGTAACCACAGGTACACAGTTTTCCAGAGTGGTGTCACTCTGATAATATGACTGTTAGATTACCTTCCTGGTTTGGGGTTTAAAAATTAGGTCACAGGGCTTCCCTGGTGGCGCAGTGGTTGAGAGTCCGCCTGCCGATGCAGGGGACATGGGTTCGTGCCCCGGTCCGGGAGGATCCCACATGCCACGGAGCGGCTGTGCCCGTGAGTCATGGCCGCTGAGCCTGCGTGTCTGGAGCCTGTACTCCACAGCGGGAGAGGCCACAACGGTGAGAGGCCCGCGTACAGCAAAAAAAAAAAAAAAAAAAAAAAATTAGGTCACATAGTAATGAAAGGTTTTAAACTGAGAGGTCTTGGCCAGGGTGAACTAAGGATGTGGACACAAATGACATTCCCAAGAGTTTCACAGGAAGGGGTTTTCAATGGAATATATATTTTGGATAGAGGTACTGCTTGAACTAGGAAAAACCATTTTCATTTCTCCAAAGAGCAACAGCAGAATAATGTTTTGTAAATTTATGAGACTATTATTCTGATCCAGAAAACAAGAGGAAAAGGGCATGGGAACGAGAAGAGAGGTTTGTAAGGAGCTCTATTAAATGAAAAGTCCAGTCTTGCCTTTTAAGTTCACATTTACACCTTGGGTTTTGAGGATATTTAGGCCAAGCTCCTGGTGACCTACTAAGGTAGGTAAATATTTTGCTCTCATGTTCCAAAATTCCCTTTATTTTCATCAGCAAGGAATTAGGGTCTAAGCCTTAACAGACAACGCTGGGGAAATAACATCCCTCTAAGACCCTCGTAAATCGAGGGATTAATCTACAGGTGAAAAAAAGACTTAAGACACATATAAACCATCTGCAAATAAATGGCCTCCAGTTGGATCTTGATTGGAACAAACTGTAAAAACCATTTATGAGACAGTTGAGGAAAATTGAATACTTAGTGGACATTTTATATTAAGGAATTGTTAATAGTGTTTTTTTTGTAGGCATGATGCTATTGTGGTTATGTTTTTAAAAATAGTCTTTATCTTTTAGAGATGCATACTAAAATACTTATGGATAGAAAATTAAATGATTGTCTGAATTTTGCTTTAGCTTAATCTAGTGGAAAGGGGCAGTGTGAGAAAGTAGAAATGAAAGAAAATTGGCCATGAGTTAATTGTTGAAGTTGGGTGATGAGTACATGTGAGTGCATTATACTACTGTTTTTGTATTTTTTGAAAATTTCCATAATAAAGTTAGAAAAAGAGTTATTGAAGAAAGTACCACTTCCCCAGAGGCCTAAGAACTCTGCCTCCCTGGTAATCATCTCTGGGTATGGTAGTCATGTTCCAGGCTTCCCAAAACTGTTTGATTTTCAAATATTCGGCTTTATCACCATAAACCACGGAAATGCTCCAGTTTCAAGTAGCAACAAAGCCTTTGTCACATTAGATGTATCAAATCTTAGTTTGGAAAAGTTAGTTTTCATGAAATGGAGAAAACTATGGGGAAGCAACAGCAGTGGTTTACTGTCACAATAAACTTCATATAATGACTTGAGAGGGCCTTACTCGCCCTTTTTGTTACAAACAAACACCCTTAACTGCCTTCCTGTCCTGTGCTGCAGAATCTCTACCAACAGAGGCAGATGGGATTAGCCAGGGGGAGAGAAGCATGGAACACTCCCAGATAGACCATTTTCAAGATCTGATCTATACATACTGCTGAAGGACGGACGGTAGCATCTCATACTCATTTAGGTGTGATGGCCTTGGAAAATGTACCCCTACCTTGTTTCCTGGTTTCACTCTGTACCTTCTCTCTCTCAATCTTAACCCTATACACCCTGTATTACTTCCTATGAAAATGGTCAGGTCAGAGCTTCAGGAAGATGTTTATATCTCTCCCACAAGATACAGATAGCTCCCTTATTTCCTGCAACTTGAAACAAGGTTATAAAAACAATTCTTGGCATCATTGGGGGTGGGGGGTGGGGTGATATACTTATTAACCATGTTTTATTTCTGGATTTCACTTTTTAGCTTTGGATATATTCTCCCACTGCCGATGTTAACAAGCCACAACACTGTTCCTTGCCCTAATTTATTATACTTTTTCTATTTGCCTATTGTTTCCTCTGTGCCTAGTTACTATTAAATATGTTGATTTTCCTTTCTGTTTGGTAACAGTTGGAGACACAGGCTTACTAAAGTACACAGATAATGAAATAAAGAGGATGTCCTTTTATTGCTACTGCAACTCTATTGGTGTTACAAGCTCTCAAATGGTGGAATGGGCAAAGAACACTACCACTGAGATCAAACATTTATTCTTCTTTGGGTACTAAGGGGTAGAAATGAGGGATTAAATGGGTAGGCCACTGGCAGGCATACCTTAAGCAAAAATATTGGAAAAATGTAAAGATAGCATCTGCCAGAAATAAATTTGGTCTTGGGAATGACCTTGTAGCTGAATAGGATCCCACTACCCTTTCTGAAACTGAATTTATTTTAAAGGCATTTCTAAACTCCCTCTCTTCTGAGCAAGAGCCTGTGCTGTAGCAGGTGCAGAAAAAAGTCTGCCTAGTGATAGATACTGATCTACTAACTTTTCAAGTTTTTGTTCTTTTACTTTACCTCAGTATATCCTGCCGCTTCAAAAATAAATGAAAAGTATACTAAATCAGAAAGTTAATGGATTTGGCTCCATTAATCTCTAAACCATAGAAGTGGCAAAGTGGAGGTGAGAGAAACAATTTTATTTTTGGCCTTTTTATTATTATTCTAGCAATTTGGGGCTTTCCACTTTTTTATTTCTAGATGGTTAACCCACTGATACCTTTATATCTGACCCCAACTGATGAAAACCATTCTAAAACATCAATTAATTCAGTTAAGGACCATGGTCCCTCTGTCTCCAAGACAGATCGTATAAAGTGAGGGAAAAGTCTCTTTTCTGGACACATTAAACCAACACCAAAAAGATAAAAAAATCAGTCTCTGAAAAAAAAAAATCAGTCTCTGTCAAGCTAGGCAGGAGGGACTGTCAGGTTTGTAAAACCAAACCTGGAACCTACCTGCACTGTCCTTCCGAACAGTAGAAACCATTCCCTCTCCTCTCTACCCCTCTATAATTCTAATTCTACTTTTTTTTTTAAAGGACATCTCCCCTAATCCCCACCTCCAATAAATATCCAGTCTAAATTATTCTCCACCCAATTACTAAACTTTTTCACAAGCTCCGGGGGGAAGATTTACCCTGAGACAAATAGTGAACAGAATGGGGGTTTGGGAAAGATAAAAAGGTACAAGGCATAGTGGTCCAGTATTAGAAACGAAAACATTCTGCTCCCTGTGTGACTCAATAAAGCAGCAGGAAAACATATAAAGTCAAGCTGGTATAAGGAAGAGGAAATATTTGTGATTGACTGGGACATACTGAGATTCTTGGCTGCATTGTGTGTGGACTTGTGCTCAGAGAGAAAAGAAGGGGTGCAAGGCAGCCTTATATTCCAAGGAAAATGGTGGGGTGGGACTGGGGGATGTACTGGAATCTTTACACCTCCTTTCTAGTCCTCCATAGATGTAGGCCGTAGTACACTAAGGGGAAAGAACAGGCGATACGAGGAGAGCAAGAGCCTTTTCCCGGCCCCATAGTTTGGACCAGACCCATAGCACTCTTCTCATTGAGGCTGGAGGCCTGGATTTCTGTCCATCCAATCCCCACCTTGCTTTGTCCTCCATGATCATCCTCCCTAGTCCACCCTTACTACATCCCGCTGTCCCCCACCCTCAAAAACACAAAGCTTTTCAGTTCTTTGCCACAAGGTAAGTAAAAAAATGTGGTTTCTTTGTTTAAACAGTTACTAAGTTGGTTCGTCTTTTAGTAACAGACCTCCCCTCCCCCAGTGCCCCCTCAGTCCTGGATGATCACATCATCATCGTCGTCGTCGTCTTCTTCCTCCTCCTCCTCTTCATCCTCATCATCTTCTGGCAGTTCTTCCTCCTCCTCTTCCTGCTCTTCATCTAGACAAACCACCACTTCAGCTGGCTCAGGTAATCGAGAGTCAAACCAATCCAGTACCTGCTGGGTGCTAAGCCTTGATGCCTGACTCAGTTGAGGGATATCACTTTCCCGTAGCTGTTGGTGGGTTGCCCAGTACCTTTCCAAGGGTCGTATATCTGGTGGGGGTGGGGGGATCGGCAGAGGTGGTGTCTCAGCCCATTCATTCAAGGAGCGGGTTGAAGGTGGTGGTGTGGGAATTGCTGGATCCTGGAAACTAGGGGCACCAGGTACTGCGTTGTCCCGAAACCATTTTAGTTGCCCATGCTTCAAGGCATAGCGTGTGTCACCAAACCACTGAATAATCTCAGGCCGAGGTAAGCCAGTGATCTGCTCTAATTTATGGTAATCCTCACGCCGTGCCCACTGGCACTGTAAAAAAAACGATTTGAGGATAGCCAGCTGCTCTTTGGTTTTGCGCTTGGTCTTTCGCTGGCGTTGCATATCTGGGGAAAGGTACTCTGCAGGGCCAACCCTACCAGGTGCTGAGTTATGCCTTAGCCCCTGGGGCCAGGCTGGCTCCAACTGTGGGCGTAGTGCCTGTTCATTGGGTGACAGTGGCTGTGGGATACAGCCCAGTGGCTGGAGGGGTTTAGAGGTGGCAGTAGCTCCATTAGCCAGTATCTGGAAAGAGGAAGAAGAGGTAGAGGAAGGAGGAGTCACATTAGATGCTGACTCCTTCTTACAACTACTGGCAAGTAATGAGACAGGTGGGGGCTTATCCCGAGCACGGGGCTGGTGGACAGCTGTGGAGTGGTTCCAGGAAGCAGTACCTAGGCCGTGTGACTGGTCGGGACCCTTGCCTGCCTGCTCCTTAGAGAAGCCACTGCTTTGAAGATCCTGCCAAAATTGTGATTGGTGGGGGAATGCCCCACTGCCAGGTGCCATCAGGGGCTCCTTTGCTTTCTGGTGACTGAGTGGCTCTGAGGGTTCTGAGGGCTCTACCTTCAATCCTTTCATCTGGGTGGGCTCGCTAAGAGTCAGGGGAACTATTCCAAGACCAACTTGTTCTGGAGGTGGCACTGGAGAAGGAGGCACCTCCTCTGGGGGCCGCCCTGCATGATGAGTAAAAGAGAGAAGGGATTTGAAATGGAGTTGGTCCCGATGGTAGACTACTCGGGCTCGAGTCTCTTCAATTTCTTCGGATGACCAGCTAATGCCACAGCGGAGGCGCTGGGCCATGAACCAAGTCTTGACTTTCTCCATCTGCAGCCCATAGCGTAGGCAGAGAAGGGCAATGTCTGCTAAACTGGGATATGGAAAGTAGCTGAAGGTTTGTAGCAAGTGTTCATTGCCATCCAGCTCACTAGTCTGGGCTGCTTGGGTCCACACAAGTTGTAGCTCCTCAGAGATTGGAGGGAGACAGATGAGCCCCGCAGGGGAGCTATTAAGACCGCTGGCCTCTTTATTAGGAGGCATGGTGCTTTCTGATTTGTGCCCTTCAGAGATAGCTGTAATAAGAAGAGAAACAGCTCGATCACTGGGGCTCCTCTTTCAACCCATTGTTCAATTTCTACCAAACAAAACGTTGGACTCCAAAACAATCAACTTCTACGTGTACTGTGCTGGATTGCTTTTAAAGTGCATAACAATTTCTCATTTAATTTTCATAACCTTGTGAATCATCAGAGCCTGCTATAATTCCCTTGTAAGTATGAAAAAGCCAAAGTCCATAGAGGTTAAATTATCCCAAGTCACAAGACTAGTGAGTGTTGTCACCAAAAAACGAAATCTGACTTCCGAGGTTAAAAGGGAAAACATCCTTATAGCCTTTATCTTTCCCATTCAAATTCACTTCACCCTCTAAGTTAATGGAACAAGAATGACAAAACTAAGACTCACCAAGAAAACAAGAAGAGGTGTAATCCCAGAAAACTTTAGCTCCTAACAGATTATCTCTAGAGTTATCTCTAGATTATCTCTAGAATATGGAAAGGTTAAGAATACAACGTGTGAAAATCTAGAAGGTAGAATAGCACAGTCCCTCTGCCCAGCCCCCTTTTCTTTCCCTTCTTGGTGGGCGAGTGTTAGGGGGAGGGGATTGATGGGTTTTTTTTCTAATAGGTCAGCTATCTGGGATAAATGGGGCTCGCTCCCCCTCGGTTTTGGTCTGGTTAGGGTAGAGGGAGGGGAACGTTTCCTACCCCTGTCATCCTCAGAACAAAGGTTATTCCCCTCCCCCCAGCCTTTGTCTCTTCCAACTGCTGAGTCTCTCTCCAGGGAGCCTAGAGAGCTCCCTCAGACCTTAGCAGCCCCTCCACACAAGACGGGAGGCCCTCAGCTCTTATCTTTTCAGTCCAGCTTTCTTCTCAGAACCAGGTGGGCTCGCTCATTATAAACTGTAACTGGGTCCTGCAAGCTACCCAGCAGCACCAGGGCTCCCAGGGTCATCGTGGCTGTGGGGACGGCAGGGAAATCCTCTGACTACGCTTCATTCTTGGAAACCTGCTCAAGCTATTTCCCAGAATAATTCTGTTGACCAATCTTTTTTTTTTTTTTTTTGGCCATGCCTGGGGCTTTTGGGATCTTAGTTCCCCAACCAGGGAGGCACGTGGAAGCACAGAGTCCTAACCACTGGACCGCCAGGGAGTTCCCCGTTGACCAAATTTTAACTCGGCTCCCTGTGTGGGCATTAGAGACTTTAAAACATCTGTCATCCTTTACTCTTAGAGGAATCTCATCTGAGTTTATAAATATTACTTCTGATATGTTATGGATAGGACAGGATTCTGATATAAATGCTACATGATGAATTGAGAAAAATCTCAAGTCCAGAAAGTTACACATAGTGCAGTGTAATATCGGGGATTTTATATGATGAGCAGAAAACTTCGGAAGCATTCTAATGGGTGTCACCGTTCCCTTTTAACAAGCAAATCTTGACAAACTGAAGGCCATGCAGACCCTAGAGGCAGTACAACTTGAAGAGAACCTTAAGAGGGTAAATGAAGGCAGCATGGCATAGTGGGTTAAAATATGATTAAGGCCAGCCTGCA
The DNA here is from genome assembly GCF_005190385.1 of Monodon monoceros. Taxonomy (NCBI): domain Eukaryota; kingdom Metazoa; phylum Chordata; class Mammalia; order Artiodactyla; family Monodontidae; genus Monodon; species Monodon monoceros. Next base: position 100,491,271 of record NW_021703778.1, read on the forward strand.
GTTTGAATCCCAATTCTGCCACCAGCCATGTGATCTTGGGCAAAAGCTACTGAACTTATAGGAGCCTCAGTTTCCTCATGTGTAGAAAATGGAGACAATGTTGAATGTATGTAAAGTTACATATATTTTTACAGAGCACCTACTGTGTGCTAGATGTCATGTGTAGGCGGGGCCTAGAGCTGTTAGAGGTGGAGGTCTGGGGTGAGGCAGATTTGAGGTGAATCGCAGCTTCTCCACTCCCTAGAGTGCTCGCTAAGCTTTATTTTCCCATCAGGATAAAAGGAGGTCATAACAGCGTCTACCTTGCAAGTTTATGACTAAATCAAAAAATGCAACTGATGGGCTTCCCTGGTGGCGCAGTGGTTGAGAGTCCGCCTGCCGATGCAGGGGACGCGGGTTTGTGCCCCGGTCCGGGAGGATCCCACGTGCCGCGGAGCGGCTGGGCCCGTGAGACCTGGCCGCTGGGCCTGCGCGTCCAGAGCCTGTGCTCCGCAACGGGAGAGGCCACAACAGTGAGAGGCCCGCGTACCGCAAAAAAAAAAAAAAAATGCAACTGACGTCATGCCTAGACCAAAGTAAAGGCTCAATAAATTAGAGCTTTTATCATTGCTTCAGCCTCACGGGCTGATTCTGATATAAGGTAATGCTCCTCTTAGACAACAGGGGAAGTGAGGCAAAGACTGAATCCTTTAAAATGACTGTTTCAGTCTGTTATTGCAGTCTTAATCCTAATGAGCAGTGGAGGAAACCAGGGTGTCTTGATTTTGTACTTTTTATATTTGGGGAGTTGGATATAATTCCAGAAAGGATTTTGCAACTTTTAAAAAGTAGCAAAATCACTGCTTTAGAATTGAATCCATAATTTGGATATAAGTTCTTTTTGATTACTAGGTGAATTGCCAGTGTGGTAGCTCTACCTTTACCCTCCAGGTCCATCCCAGACACAGCTGAGGGGCTGTGAGGAAGTGCTTGCACAGCCAGGCACTAAACTACCATTTGGAAATTGTGGCCCACCAGGAATACCACCAAATCTAAGCTGGAGAATACTTGATGTTCCAGCACTTGACATCCACTTAACCTTATCTGTGTCCTGTTTTTTAAGGACACAGTAACAGTTCAGATACGAGGAAAAGGTAGCGTAAGGAATAAAGCAGTCCAGTGTGAGGATGAAGACTGCCAGACAGGAAATAAGGCAGGCACAGCTATAAGCCCACCAGGAAGCATTTTACTTTCATTCATGTGGTTTGCTATCGTCAGATTCCCATATCAGCTTGATATTTCAGTATAACATACAGTAATGGAAAGGTCATATCTGGTGTACTGTATGTATCTACAGTTTCCCAGTGACACAAAACACAAGTTGTGGAAGACTTCCTGATACAGAATGGTGGCTTAGATCAGGGCACAGATGTAGAGCTGATACCTCCCTGGAAGAATATGGCTTTGATATAGGAGAAAACTATCCAGGGAGTGGCTCATGAGAACTATAACAAAGAGGGTAGACCCTACAGTAATAAAAACCACAGAGAAGACACTATAGTGTCTTACGTCCTTGTACCTCATTTGGAGATGGGAGAAAAAGGGAAGGAAAGCTGGAGAAATAAGGACTCCTCTGGGCAGAGGTGGTGGTAGTGGTATTATCAATTCTGAATTATTACTAAACTTGTATCCATGTCAGATATGCCCCACTGCTACTTAAAATCACTAATAAAAAATACAGTCAGGGTAACACCCTTATTTCCCTTTGGGCTTTCCATACCCCTGGACAAAAGGCAGAAAAGAATGGGCTGCCTTAAACTTCCAGTGTAGGTGTTCACACAATCCTAGGAAAAAGAGGTCTTCAGAACTTGAACCTAGGCTGGGAATTCCCTGGTGATCCAGTGGTTAGGATTCCGCACTTCCACTGCAGGACTGCAAGGGACACGGGTTTGATCCCTGGTGGGGGAACTAATCCCGCATGCTGCACGGTGCCAAAAAACCCTCGAGCCTAGGCTTATGGTTAAAAGCAGGAAACAGTTCAAGTGCGAGACCAGATATGAGCCTGCTAAATTCCCTAAATCTTTATTCAGAGAACTGAGGTATGTTTCTGAATGAAATGTGTTTTGGTGATAGTTTTCAAGGGCCTTAAAGGACTTTTAGTGATATTCAATTCATGTGCTTCTCAACTTTTTGGATCATGAACCTCTTTGAAAATCAGAAGTTATAAACTCTCAGAAAGTTATGACTTACTGCCCCCCCCATAAACATTCACACTTACACATTACATAAAGTATAATCTCCGGAGGTTTGCTGATTGCCCAGAAGTCCTGGTTAATAAACTCTGCCTTATCCTCCCAACTTAATAAAAGCAATGGTGGTAATGCTTAAAGAGAAACAGTTTATGAATGAATGGAAAGAATGGTTGGAAGACTCAAGAGAATCTGAATTAGTCTAGAAGCGACTAGGCATTGGTGATATTAGTTGAAGAGAGTGGAAGTGAGGGGTGTTCAACTGGGCCAAAAGCCTGGCTTAACTGACCCCTACTGGATTACATTATCAATACCCATAGTGCACTGGAAACTAGAGACTGGTAGGCTACTCTAGTATGGCAAAGTCAGCTGCTTCCTTCAGCTGCCCTATGTGCTTAGGCCAGTTGTGTGTAATTCCAAACCTGCTTAGGCTCATTGTTTTTCTGTATATAATAATTAAACATCACATAAATCTATGGGAAATGAGTGCATTAAGAATTGTTTCTGGGAATTCCCTGACAGTCCAGTAGTTAGGACTCCGTGCTTTCACTGCTGAGGGCCCGGGTTCAATCCCTGGTTGGGGAAGTAAGATCTCACAAGCAGCACAGAGCGGCCAAAATAAAAAACTGTTTCTATGAAAGCAAAGTCAAATGCTTTGGAAAGACATAATACAAAGGAGTGTATATTAAAAGTTTTTTTTGAGTTGGGAGTAGGCAAGAAAACTGTAAAAGACTGGAGGGGCTGGGGATTTAAAAAACTCAGAAGTATTCTGCACTCAGATTGCTTCAAAAGTGTTTAAATGCTCACTCCACTTTAAAGAAACCAAACGTGGAAATCACAGATGATGAGAGGCAGTGGCTCCAGGCTCAGGCTGCACATTAGAACTACCTGGGAAACTTAAACCAGGGCATCAACCTCCTCATTCTGACTTAATTAGCCTGGACTGGGGCTCAGGCATAAGTAGTTTTTAAAAAGTTCTCAGGGTGCAGCCAGATTTGAGATTCACTTATGTAGTTTATCCTAGAAAGACAATTGGGACTGCCAATCAGCATACTTACATAAAGAAAACGCCTGGACACTAACCGAAGAGATTGGTGAAATGAACGTACTTTTAATGACAGTTCTTAAGATATGTATGCATCATTTAAAAAATTCCCAACTTTAACTGGCTTTTTTGTTTTTGTTTTTTTCTTTTTTTTTTCAATCACTGCCACCTACTTATCCTAATCATAAAAAGCGCTTCAAATGTATGGTGAGAAGGGGGTTCATATGATAAAATATCACATCTGGGCCCTCATTACCAAATAGGTCTCAGCTTGAGTCTTCTTTCAGTTTAGAAGTCTCAGATTAGGACGCAACACCAGGAACCTCTGAGGACTCAGGTTCTCACTTTCCTAGTTGGTTTTCTGAGTATGTCTGGGTAGGGGTCAGAGGGGGCAATTTCTCTTAAACCTTTCATTCCCAAAGGCAACTGCTCCCCAGGAATAAGGCCAGGTTTCTGTACATGTGTTGAGGTCGCTAGGAGGTAGTCATGGAGGGGAGGAGAGGAGGCCTGGGAAGGAAACGTTTCTCCTATCCTCCATTTCACAGGCAGTCTAGAAGGCTCCAAACTGGGTCAGAGAACAAAAAGTTCCTGCACTTGGGGCGATGAGCCCCAGGAAGCAGGAGAATCTCAAACCCTCCCCTCGCCAAGGGCGTCCCTACCCAGCCTTCCCCTCCTCCCTACACACCCACTCACCCTCCCCCAGTTACAACAGGGAACCGAAAAGTCCAGAGGAGAAAGGAGAGAGAACCAGGCGACTTCGAACCTAGAATTCTCCTCCCCCCAGCGCGGGGATGGGGCTCCGGGGGTCGGAGATCGTACAGGGGCTGGGAGGGGAAGTCGAAGGGGCTGGGGATCACTCACCGCAGTCCGGCCCGGGCGGCGGCTCCCAGCCTCGCACCATGGGCCGGGGGGAAAGGGGGAGAAAGGGCAGGGGGCCTCCGGGGTGAGAGTGGGGTTGCTGCCCGGTGCGGCCTGCTCCGAGCCCACCCGCGCGGAGGGCTGGGACCGGGACTGCCCCCCCCCCCCCCCCCCCCCCCCAACCCGCGCCCGCCCCCCCCCCCCCCCCCCCCGGGGGGGGGGGGGGCCGGGGCCGCCCCCCCCCCCCCCGCCCCCGAAAGCGCGCCCGTCTAGCCCAGCCCTGCTTCAGCGAGTTGGAGGCGGGGCGGATGGGTGGGGCGGGCTCCAGGGGCGGTGCCAAGGTGGTCCGAGTCCTGATTGGTGAACGCAGGTGGGCGGGCCCCGGCGGAACAGACTGGGCCGGCCATTGGCTGCGTGGGCCTCGGTTGAAGTCGGCTATTGGCTCCGTGGGCCTCAGCCGGGGTGGCTATTGGCTGCATGGGGCAGAGAAGATGTCCCCCCGGGCTAGGATGCAGTGAATGGTACCCCCTCCCAACCCTCGCCTTGTGGGCGCCGGATCTTCGGGGTCCACTGGGCAGTGTTCCTCCTGGAATTCCCCAAGAAATTCACAGCAGTTTGCTGAACTGTCCAGACCGCCTACAACTACTCCCCATTTGTTTCCTTCGGAAGGAAGACTTTTTCAGTACCCCTTTGCCAGTCTCACACAGGAGACGCGCGTTCCCAGACGAGGGCCCAGCCGCTGTCAGCAGCGTCACTGTAAACGAAGCGCCTAGAGCAACCGGGAACTTGTTCTCGAGATGGATCAAATGTCTTGGACACCCTTAAAGACGAGGATCCTAGCAGCCCGGCACCTTCGGCCACTTCCCGGGTCCAGCTGTCACCAGACAGGTGTTCTCAAAGACGAAGTGCTAGAGGAGGTCACCTCGTTCGGACTTACCCACCCCCTCCGCCCTAGTAAAGAGGACCTGGAAATGTGCCTCATATTTGGGGACCTTGGTTTTTGTTGTAAAGAAAGGGAGTGCGATAAAATGGTCTTTCCACCGAAACAGTATTCCACACCGAAATTCTGGGCCAAAGGTTTGTATAGTTAGGATTCTCAGTCTTCTGACTAAAACTTGGGAACGATACTTTCTGAAGTGAGTCTTCTGTTCTCATGCTAGTCTCCTCTTGTATTATTTAGGTCACAATAGCTTATATACCGACAATAACTTATAAAACAATTTCAGACTTTGCCCTGTATTCCACAGATCTCGCCACTCCCCCTGTACCCCCTAAAAGTCAACCACCATAATCGCTACTTCTGATTCTTCATTGCTCCAGTCTAAGGTCAAGAGCTCTTTCAAGGTTGCCAAGCATGAGAAATATATCTCTAATTCAGCTTGAAGCCCCATTTTCTGTTGCTGGCCCTGCATTTGCCCCTTCCTCCCCTCTCTCCCTCAATACATTTAGTAACAATCTCAACTCCTAAGAGCCATGCCCTTCAAACTAGTATCCTGCAAAAACATGATAGGAGTAAGCAACAGAAAGAATATTCTCAGCTTTAGAATTAGAAACTTTTGATCCCTGAGGGTTTAAGCCAGGGCTGGTGGTACATACAGAAGTTCTCCTAAATCATGACTTATTACAATACGCCAATGGTTTGTATGTAACGAAGGAAGGGAAAAGTGAAACACTGTAGGCAGCAGGCAGCCCTCAGTTGTCGATGGAGAGCTTATTGTTTTATAATCCAAACAATGAAACTGGATTGACCCGGAAGAACTCACGCTTATTTGGCTGGAAAGCCAGGCAGGAACTGTGAAAATTTAGTGGCTGCCCCTGGAGGGTTCAGTCAGTCACTCTGGGCATCACAGATCATGGGCTGGGAATTATGAAAGGTAGACAACTCAGTCACATTTCTTGTCTCAGAAGGATACTCACTCCCAATTCAGGTGTAGGGAGAAATAATCAAAGACAAATTTAAGGGAGGAAGAATCCAAGGAAAGAAAAAACTCCTCTGCCCCAGTTCTGGATAACAGGCTGAAGCCTCCCTCCTTTATGTGGGTTTCACCCTAACACTTTATTTTTTGTGTTTTATTAATTTTTATTGGAGTATAGTTGCTTTACAATGTTGTGTTAGTTTCTGCTGTACAGCAAAATGAATCAGCTATCACCCTAACAATTTAGAAGATAGAGTGGACTGGGGTGGGGGAGTGGAAGAGAGGAAGAGGTCCAGACTTGACATTATCAGAGAAGGGAGGGTCCCACCTTCAGCAAGACAGTAATCATCCCAGCTCTTCCAGGGACTAGTGCTGAAGAATGTGGATTTACCACATCATCCTTAATCTTTGGTGAAAACTCCCTCTCCCTTTGCATGGCTCAGAAATACAGCAGGACTGACCAGACACACAATGACCTAATAGCTAAGGAAGTTGGAGGAAGGGCCCTCTCTTGCACAGAACTCTTCCAAAGCATGGGAGGAGTCCCAGCAATGTGTTAATATGATCATAGGTTTTTGTAGAATTTGAGAAAAAAAATTTAAACTGCAGTTGGTCAAGACTGATGTTTCTTTCCTTTCTGACTCCTCCTCCATCACACTTCTCCTTTTGTCCAGTGGCAATGAAGAGGCCACGGGCATTTGGGGATTGACTAACGAAGTTGAGCTGGGAATACATTTAGTTTGGGTGTAGGAGTTACACATCTGTGATTTGCAGTTACTTCTGTGAATAAATAGTAATTACAGTGTTATGGGCTGAACTGTGTCCTGCTAAACTTCATATGTTAAAGTCCTAACTCCCAGTACCTCAGAATGTAACCATATTTAGAGATAAGGTCTATGCAGAGGTAATTAAATTATAATGAGGTCTTTAGGGTGAGTCCTAATTCAGTATAACTGCTGTCCTTACAATAAGAGGAAATTTGGAGGCAGACATGCAGGTAGGACCATGTGAAGATATAGGGAGAAGATGGCTATCCACAAGCCAAGAGAGAGGAACGTCAGAGTGAAATCAACCCTGCCAACACCTGGATCTCAGGTTTCTAGCCTCAAAACCGTGAGAGAATTTCCACTGTTTAAGCCACCCGGTCTAAGTATTTTGTTATGGCAGCTCTAACAAACTTAATACATACAGCTTCCAGGAATACTCCCAATGTCAAAAATTCAGAGTTTATGTTATTCATTATTGCAAATTTGAAAATGCTCCAAAATCTTACACCACATATACTAAAGACATTTGGTAGTGTTTTTCCAAGTTTGACAAAAGTCCCCCCAAATTATGTGACACTATTACTTACAAGGTGTGAAGGTGAAATTTTTTTTAATTATCAAGAATTTTTTTAAAGTGATCATGGAGATGGAATTATCTCTTTACGGAAAAATTATCTATAATCATCATATAAAAAGACTATCAAAGAGCATGCAGCCAAAAACAAAATTGTGGGGAAAAATATTTAGGTTTGCCACATAGGTAATTTTAAAAATGTTATTTTTCTTGATTTTGTGATATTGTGATATTTGTCAGCTTTTTTAAAGTTATAATTTTTAAAATATCTTTTCTCATTCTGAAATATTTATTTTACTTGAAAAAGGCCCCAAAAGTTGTATGCTTCAGACAACCGAAAACTTGGATCTATCCCTGGGACTAACGAAACAGATATGGTGAGTTTCTGCCCCAGTTAGGGAAACCCTGCTCCAGTGTTCTGCGCTCTGTCCTAAAAAACAGACGTGAGGGCTGACCAGTCGTCACAACTGCAAGTATTGAGGATTTGGGATAGCAAAAGCTGCAATGGAGTTTGCAGAAGAGAGATTTCAGACAAACCTACCACCAAACTAAGATATGAGAAGTCTGGAAAGACATTAGGGCCACAGAGAGACCCTAGGTGATAAGCCATGGAGGGAACCCATGGAAAGCCCCCACTTACCTCTTCTTGGGGATCTGCTCCTCATGCTGACTCTACCCTTCAGCATATCCGGTTTCAATTACAATGCGTGTACTAAAGAGTGGGTGCTCTGCAGTGACATCACAACTTGGCCATTATGATGTAATGATGACGCATCTGATTATTCTCGGGCTAGGGCTTCCCTATAAGGAACAGTCTCATTACTTGGTGGATAATTGGACTCTTTCATCATTCAGGTGATGTGGGAGTCAATACTACGTTAGAACTTGATCTTTTTCAAATAGACAGAGAGGTCCTCGCTTTTCCTCTCCATCATATTTCTTGTCCTTTGTTTTAGGATTGCCCTTGATAGACAAAAGGGGCTTTGCTTTTCCTTCCAGTGCCTAAGGAGCAGAATGTAATTTAAATGGCCTCCTTAAGAAAAGCACCCCACCAAGGGGAAACACGGGGCCTTCACCTGAGCTATTCGCTTTAACTGCAACAGCAGCTGGTGCTGGGTGCAAGGGAGCTATGAGCTGGGCCTGGTAACTTTCCCTACCACTACCCAAAAGGGTGCCGTGATACTATAGGGGTGTCTCATACCAGGGCCGCCCAACTCCTCCACATCTCCTTCCCATCCACCTTTTGCATAGCCAGAGGACTCCAGCAGACAGGGAATAGGACTTGCAAGAGATGAGATGGCCAAGAAATGCAGGGTGCCTCTGGGTCTCTTGCCACCCTCAGCCCCAAACAAACAATACTTCTCAGTAGCTTATACTTTCTTTTCATATTTCAACTTTATTTCAAATACGAGGTCTTTTATCCAGAAAGGAGAGCAGTTGCATGAGGAGGCTGAAGTGAGGCACAATACGAGTGGGTCTGGGGCCCAGTGTACAGAGCTGCACTGTGAAGAGGGTGGGGAGGCTCGGGAAGGGTCTGATGAGAACGGTGGTTTGAGGGGGATTCAAATAGCAAACTTTCATTTCCTCTCCAGGTTAGCTATTCAATGGGTAGATTATTCAGTTGTTGTTTTGTTGTTGTTGTTTGTTTTAGCAACTTCACTGTTCTTCAGCGATATCACTGAAAGAAGTGCCAAGGCTGGGGACATACCAGTCCCTTTTGTTTCTCTTTCTGCCTGGACGGGGAAGGGAATGGAAACTAGAAGCAGAAAATGAAAATTTCTCACGTGTCCCTTGCCATGAAAAATCGTGGGTCTGACCCTGTGGAGAGAGGCCTGTTTCATAGCCTGGGAATGGGAGGTGGTCAGGAGGCCTGGGTTTAAGTCCCATCTGGAGTTGCACTAACAAATTCTCTGACCCTGCTGGGGTCCCTTCTCATCTCTGGACCTGTGTCCTCATCTCTAGAGGAGTCTGGACACAGTGATCTCTAAAGACAAGCCTTTTCAGGTCTCTGGATTCTATGACCTGCGCATTGCAAGGATCCAGAGGGGCTCCAGAGAAACACAGGAGTTAGAAGCAAGGGAATGTGGGATTAGATTGGCAAGTTGAGTTAGGGCTTATTGTGAAGAGAAATGATATATTCATAAAAGAAATAATGTATTCATAAAAGAAAACAAAGGAACAGGAAGAATACTTAGGAAGACATCTGAGGTCTGGATGAGAGGAAAGGGCAAGAGTGTTCCTGCTGTGTTGCTTCAAGGACCCGAGCCCCTGACCATGGCAATGGTTTCTCTTATGGCCCTTCCCAGTCCATGGCTAACAGGTTATACCCTAAATTGCCCCCATTCGTATAGTCATCAGGCTTTAGAGGAAAGTCCCCACCACAACGCCTAACACATGACAAATCTCTGAAGTTTCTGCCAAATTCCTAGTGTTTCCCATGTCAGATTAGACTAGCAGCTTACCCCCAGGCCCTGGGGCAGCTCTGTATGGGAAGAACCAGAAGACTCATGTCTTGGCTCTGTAAAGCTGAGAATAGGGGCATGGGTGAGCCAGGGTACTTCTTAGAGAAAAAGCTCAGGAACAATGAACTCTTCTTTGTTCCCTGCCCCCAACCATTTGCATTTATCTGCTTAGTAATACTCAGGTTCCCAGAGAGGGCCCAAGCACAGACCATCCAGCAATTGTCCTAGTCAGGGACCCTTCTAGTGGAAACTTTAGGGAATTGGCCTGCTCAAGGCTAGTTGGGGTAGTAGGAAGGGGCACAGCATACCAACAAGTGTGGAGGACTGGCTAAGGCCAGGAGAGAATCCCAATGTATGGCAAGGCTGGAGTTCAAATGGGTTCCCAAGTTCTCCAGCAGGCGCAGGCGCAGTGGTTCCTTGCTGATCCTGCAGAGCCGGGACACTGGCACAGGAAGCAGCAGCAAGCTCCTGGAAATAGCAGATGAAGCTTGGGACCCTTGGTGCTTTGCCTTCTCCAAGCCAGTTGGGGAGGCTGGGAGGATGGGAAGGCAGAGCACAATTAGAAACTGTGGTCTTTTCCTAATAAGAGATGGTATGTGCCAAGGTTTTTTTTTAATGGCAAGGTTTTAATTTTGTTTTTAAAGAATAATATTATGACATCATGGTTATGCACTGAGGCTCTGGAGATTTCCTGGGTTCACAATCCTAGCTCAGCCATTTACTAGCTGTGTGATCTTGCACAAATTACCGAGCTTTTCTGAATTGTTTTCTCTCTAAAACAGGAATAACATTACTCAACTCATAGGGTTGTTTTGCGGATTATAAAGCATGCAAGACACCAGATTTTAGTGGCTACGTAAGTCAATGTGAGCTCTTGCGACTGCTGATACACATAACAGTAATGCATACACATTACGCAAGAGATGATCACACACTGAGCCTTGACCCACTCTCCCGCTCCATTATCCTCCCTTGGGCTCTTCATTGGTGACTAAAAAGTATATTGCTGGTGGCTTTCAGTACACTTTCTCTCATCACTCTGCTGGAACTTTGACCTGAGGGTGATCCACAAGATGCATGAAATTCTTTGTTTTTTCCACCAGGTGAAGATGATGCTTAAATGGGCATTTGTCTGAGGAATGACCCAGGGTTTCTCTCTTTCAGCCATTTTTCTTCAAAGGATTAAAGATTTGGAGAGGAGGGGCATGGTAATAAGCCCCATACTCTATTCTGAATGCATGTATGGGCACGTGTGCGTGTACCCTCGCTCACTAAGAGATAAAAGGGGAATCCAGAAAATTTTGAGAAATCAGTAACAGATAGAAACGGGTGTGGGGAGCTGGTTACCTGGGAGCTCCTTGTTCATCTGCAGCATCAGGAACTGCTTTTCCCTCTTCTCCCTTCTAGAAGACTGTCAAGACGGAGCCTGAGGGAGGAAGGTGGATCAACCATGGTCTTGGAGAAAAGGAAGTAGGTTCTCCACTCCTTCATCTTCAACAAGGATGAAGAGGGAGGCAGATGGAAATAGAGAAAGTGAAGGTAAATACCGTATATGCTAAAAGAAAAATGAAAGTGATGAGAAGGGGACAAGGAAAGAGAAAAGCAAAGAGCTTAGACATAGGGTGAGAGGAGAGGAAAAACAAACAACCAGCTGAGGTTAACCAGGAGCGACATGAGGCATAAATGTGAATGGGGAGAAGAGTCCAGCTTTCCCATTTCACTTGCTCAAGGTATGGAGCAGACTGCCATCTTCTGGTACCATTTAATTTTCAAGGTGCTCTGATTCTTGGTTTGAAATGTTTTCAGTTTCTTATACCTATAATCCTTTATACTCAAGAAAGTCCCCAACGTTGTTTCATTTTGGGGGCTCCCAAGCATCATTTTCCCCTAGAGAGGCACCTCCCCAAAGCTGTCCCACAGCACCCAGGCTGGAAGTCTGTTGGGTCAAGAGCAAAAGTAAGGGGCACAGGATGAGCTGTGGTTTGAAAGAGGCCCTGGAATACCCTGAGGCTGCAGGCTGGTTGCTGCAGACTGGATGCTTTCTGGGCTCTGGAACATGTGTCAAAAACTGGAGAGCCATTCTCAGGCCCGACCACACGCTTGGGGTGCTGTGTGTTCTGAACTGTAAGCACTCCAAACGTAGGCTGGAGAATGTGGCTTCTAATCCACACTCTGCCCCTCACAGATCATAAAATGTCAGAGCAAGAAGGGGCCTAAGAGATCACCTAATCCAAATGCAGTTTCTCAAGGAGGAAACTCTGGCCCAGAGAGGTGAAGCAACTTGCCCAAAGTTATCCAGCTAGTCAGTGACTTGCTTTTCTTTTGTGGCAGAAGGAATCCTGTGATTCACCTGTCTCTTGACAAATACAGTCCATAAAGTGCTTAGAGGTCATTAGAAGGCACCCAGAAAGGTAAGGCTGGCATTTTTCTGGAAGCCCCTGAGTGCACCAACACCTTAGGCACCGCATTATTTGGCTACAAGGACAAGCCTGGAGTTGGTTTTACTTTCATTTTCATCCCCAGGGCTGCCTGGAGGCTGGAGGAAGAAGCTCTGATGCTACCTGCCATCACTCCCCAGCCAGTCAGTGAAGACTGAAGCTAGGGGCTGGGGTGACAAGCAAATCCTGTCATAATGTCAGGGGCTGGGGAGCAATGGCCAAGTTCCTGGGACTTAAGCAAGGCAATTATGGGTGAGTTAAAGCTACGATGGGCAGGGCTGGGGAACCTGCGGTGGCTAAGGCCAGTAAGAAGAGGGAATAAGCCAGCAATCTAAATGATTTCAACTGTGGTGGGCTCCTAGTTCACACAAAATATGTCCTCGGTCCCAAAGAGTTACCCTCAACCTTTGGCTGCCTAGGCCGGACGGACCTACTCACTTTCTCCCAATGCCCACTCACGGAAGAGAACGTCACTATCGTCCTTTTGCTTCTTTTCTAAACTTCCAGCACCCTTTCCGTCTCCCTCCTTCTATGACTTGGGTTTCTCCACTCACATCCACCCCAACCTCCCCAACTTTCGTTGATTCTACCCACACCCCACACCCCTTTGGTTTCCCCCATCCTCCTCGCCCTCCCGGGCTTGACTCTCTAAGGCAGCTCCCCGCCAATCTCGGTTTCTCCCATTCCTCCCCACCGAATCTTCGGGATCCCCCAGCCCCCCGGTGCCTTTGATTTTTTTCCGCCGTCGGCCGCAGGCGTCTCAGATAAAGTGGATCCAGCCCTGTAGCTCCGGGGCTCCACCACTGCCCGGGTGCTCGGGCCCACGTAGAGTATAGTCACGGCCGCCGTTGTTGTCCCAGAACTCGTGGCCGCTAACGCGGTAGCGCAAGGCGAAAAGCAGGGCGCCACCAATGGGTGGCGCCGGCAGGCGGAAGGCGAAGCGGTCGGCGCGCGGCGGGGGCGGGGCCGGACCGGCGTAGGCGGCGGGCTCCTCGCGTTGGGTCCGCCAGCCGTCGGCGCTCCAGCGCACGCTCACGCGCTTCTCGTAGGCCAGGTCCAGCACGCGCGCGCTCCCGGCCACGCCCAGCGGGCCCGCCTCGGCGCGTTCCAGGCAGATTCGCTGCGCCCGCAAGCGGGCCGCGAAGCCAGGCTCGCTGGCCGGCTCCAGGGCAGCGCGCGCCTCCTGCTGGGAAAGGGGGAAAGGAGGAAAGGGGAGGAGGGAGCCCAGGAGAAGGGAGGGAAGGGGAGAGAGAGGGGGCGGGGTCAGGGCGAGGCACGGGACCAATCGGAGGCCGACCCCGGCGTCCGGGCAGTCAGAGGGGAGCCCAGCTGGGAGAGTGGCCTAGAGCCACCTGCCAATGGGGACACCAAAAGGGATGAGCGAGGGCAAGCCCAGGGTTCGGGGTGGAGATGGGTGCTCCTAGATAAATCCACTCCCATAAACCCGCCGAGGCCAAGTTGGGGAGGTCACGGGGAAGGGGCGTACCTCTGCCGCCTACCTGGAGACCTCGGGCGCGGGACTGGCACGGCGCGAAGTGGCGAAGGGCGTCCCTCTGCAGCTGGACCTGCACGTGGCGGGGTACCCGGGGCAGCTCTCCCGGGCGGAAGCGGCGCACCGCGGCCAGCTCCAGCCCAAGCGCGTCGGCGAAACGCACTCTCTTACGGGTGTCGGGGCTGCGGCTGTGGGGCACCCGGGTACCGCTGCCTCCGGCGGGCGCAGAGCGAGCCCTGCGCTCCCGACTCAGAGCAGGAGCTCGGGATCGGGCCCCAAGGCGCGTCCCGCCTTCGCCTGGCACCTCCTCCGGCTCCTCCTCGAGGCTGGGCCGCTGGCTGCGGTAGTAGGCGCGCTCTGTCAGCGCGGCGATGAAGCTCAGGTTGCGGGGAATGTCGGTGCGGGGGGACCGCTCGCGAGACATGGCACCCCCCGCCCCGGCGGAGCCCTCCCGCAGCGCCGCCGCGCTGCCTTCCTTTCCTGTCTCCCACCCGCCTGGTGTTGGCGCAGAAGCTTCAGGCACCCTTCGCAGTTGCGTACTCTCCTTGCTGTCACCTCCAGAATCCTCCACCTCAGCTCCCAGGGTATTTGACCATCACCTCCTGCGTCTCTCTGCTCTGAGCCTGCGCTCAGCGGCGCTCACCCTCCGGTCCCGCGGCCGTCGCCCACAGCCCTCTGACAGGTGGCTCCCCATCCAGCAGGAGGTGGGCACTCCAGCCTACAGGTCCTGAGTGAGACCACTCTGCCTTTTTTTCTTTTTTTTTTCTTAACGGCCTCAGCCTTTCGGCTCGGGAAGAGTTAACGCAGGGAGTAGAGAGTAACCTTTCCTTTCCTTTTCGGGGAAGTTTCAAAAGGCCCAGCCTGTAACTTTCTCTTCAGGGCTCAACGTCTTCTTTCCCAAACCCTAGGCTCCAGGTTTGGGAGGATGATGGGCGAAAACATGGGAAGGTCACGAAAGCTAGTTAGAGTCTCAAACAGAAGCTGAGATGTGGTACTCAAAAGGGTGGGTGGCCCATTTGAAAGAGTTCTGAGCTGAGAGTTGTGGAAAGACAAAGTTTCTGGTCTCACCTCTGGTGCTATTTAGCTGCGTGACCTTGAAGAAGGCACAACTTCTCTGGACCTCAGTTTTCTCATCTGTAAAAAAGTGGATTAGAGTTCTGATCTCTAACCTGACTGCACGCTCTTTGACGGCAGAGGCTGTGTCTGATTCATGGTCAGTTTCAGCACATAGTAGGCCCTCAAATTATTGAATGAATCATCACATATATCTCTTGGAGCTGGGGCTGCGGGGTTCTAGTTCCAGTGGGAGCTCCAAGAAGGGCACAGAGCTGCTTTTTACTCCTTCATTATTTTCTATATTAGTGGGGGAAAAAATGTGAAGTTTAGTTTTTTTCTAACTTCCTCCTGATCTTGTGTAGCACTTACAGTGTGCTAAGTACAGTTGTTTTACAAATACTAACTCATATAATACAGTCATCATAGGACTAGGGAGTATTATGCCTATTTTATGGATGAGAAGATTGAGGGAGAGAGACAGGATAGGACTCTTGCCCAGGGTCACATAAATTAATATTTGGATAGCTGGAATTAGAAGTCAGCAGTCCCACTCTAGAGTCTACTCTTTTATCCACTTAGTTATAAGTGGATTAAAACATTTCATGGTAATAGTTAACATTCTCAAAGCATTGAAACGGGGAATCTTAGAGTGGAAATGGAATCTCTAAATTTAAAGGAACAGGAGTGTTTAACCGTAAAATCACAAGTGACTAAGTTGGAAATAAATAGTGAGACATATGCTATCTTATTATTATACACTTTATTCCTGCTTACATTTTAATTCCAGTACTAACCATAGCAATGCTGTTTAGCCAGGACTCATTTTTAAAGTGATATTGAGTTTTATTTTCTTATTTTACACATACGTATATAATCCATGGACACACTCTTTTCATATTTTAGGGTATAAAATAATGCTACAGTAATCTGTGTTACAGTCAAGCAGTTAAAAACTGTCTTCCTTGCTCTGCTAAAATATGTTATTGACAGAATAGGTAAGGTTCCACGTCAGCCTAAATGGCTCGAGGTTTTCTGGGAAAAGCTCTGTTGCCTTGTCTACAGTTTGAGCTGCCATTCCTTGGCTCTGTAGTGTTGGCCTGAGAAGATCCTTGAGGTACACAGCTTTGGACCTGGTGTAATTTGTGTTGGTCCAGCAGTCTTTGTTTCTTAAACAGCCACTGCAGTGATCTTCAAACATCTGACTGCGCCTACTCAATAACTGGCCAGAGGCATCGAGTGATTTCTTCAGTCAACATTTACTGAGGGTCTATTAGGCTATGAGGACATAAAAGTGAATAAAATTCAGTGCCTGCTCTCACCAAGCTTATAAATAAATGGGTGGGCAGACAGAAATCTATTCGGATCCTGTGACAAAAGTGTTTTTATTTCAAGTAAATTCTTAGAAGAAATCAGGACTGCAAATGAAGGCCTAGGCTAGATTATTTTATAAGAAAGAAGGCAAACTTGGGACTTCCCTGGTGGTCCAGTGCTAAAGAATCCGCCATCCAATGCAGGGGACGTGGGTTCGATCCCTGGTTGAGGAACTAAGATCCCACCTGCCGCGGGGCAACTGAGCCTGCGCACCACAACTACTGAGCTCACGCACCTCAATGAAAGAGCCCGCGTGCCGCAAACTACAGAGCCCACGTGCCCACGTGCCCCGGAGGCCGCACGGCACAACTAGAGAGAGAAAAAACCCGCACGCCACAACTAGAGAGAGAAAACCCGCACGCCACAACTAGAGAGAAGCCCGTGCACCGCAATGAAGAGCCCACGGCACAAGGAAAGATCCTGTGTGCCTCAACTAAGACCCGACGCAGCCAAAAAAATAAAATAAATAAATAAATAAATAAAATTACATTAAAGAAAAAAAAGAAGAAGAAGGCAATCTTGCTGGTGGCAGCTGGAATGATCAGCCCAAGGACAAAGAAGAAATGAGGATGGTTGAAAGGATACAGTCATAAAGGAGTAGAATCGGTGGTATGTTCAGAATATTGGGGAGAACTGAGTTTGGGTTTGCAAATGATGTGGATTCAGTTTGGCCTTGTAAATGGCATGATAACAGCATTGATTACCTGAAGCAAAGAGGGACCTTGAAACAATACAGTGTTAAAGTTAAGACAAACTTTCAAATCAGAATTAGGTTGAGGCCCATCTTCTCAGTATGTGGCTTTGGGCAAATTACATAACCTCTCCAAGCCTCACTTTCCTCATCCATAGAATGAAGATAACACAACATAAGGATTAGCGTGAAGATAAAATATCAAGTGTGTAAAGAAAGCACTTAGTACCTAATAAGTCTTCAAAATGTGTTAGTCATCACCATCTTTACAGAAAAGACCTTTCTTCTCTAGTTACCATAGAGGCAGATGGGAATACCAAGGCTTGGACTGGAGGTAGAAGCAAAGGGAACCAGCAGGGAAGGAAAATTGGGTTACCTCTTTCGGCCTTTGGTTGGAGAGCCCTCCAAATGGAGCTGAAGGTAGTGCCAGCTGCAAGAGCTGGTGGGCCCCAATCAGAATGCCTGAGGGTGCCCTCGTGTGGATCAGCTGTAGTCAGATGGCTTCACACGCTGTGTAAACATACTGCCTTGTATAAATGATAGACATTCATGTATTTGCATATATATACGTAATCTGAAAGGATAAACATCAACCTTGACATTGGCAACCTCCAGGAAGGGAGGTGGAATTGGGGGAAGAGCAGAGGGAGGGGGATTGATGACTTGTATTTTCTTTCTCTACACTTCCATATTATTTGACTTTTTCATAATGAGAATAAGTTCACGTGTTGGCTAGAAAGAACTAAAAAAGAAACCAATCTAATTACAAAAAAAAAGAAGATAAAGTTACCTGCAGAAACTGCTTGCGATCCAAGTCCTGACTCCCTGATGCTTGGCTAAAGCCCCAGCTCACGTAGAGACCACTGGGTTAAAGGTCCTGGAGAAAAGAGGAAGTGAAGTGTTTGGTGTCTGTGTCACGTCTGCTAGTCCCACAGGATGAGGCACCTGGCAGGCAGTTCCCACCGGAATGGGAACTGCTCCTCTTTTCTGGGCACCCATTCCAGGGCTGGAAAAGTTCAACAAGTGCATGGAACATCAGAGACCTTTTGGAAATGCTGAATTTGCTCTGAGGTTTCCTGAGCCTCAGCCGGCTTCTCTGGGTAGCCTCCAGGGTCAGGAGCCCCGTCCGGCTCTCCATGTCCTCCTAGCCCTGCTCTTCCTGGCCTCCAGCGGCCCTCTCTCTTCCTGAGTTGTGGCCCTTCCCAAGCCTGCGTCCCAGCCCCGCCCCTCTCTCTGGACGCATCTCTGGGCCCCATCATCACCCGGCGCCGGGCCCTCCCTCCCGCCCCCCCTTTCTCCTCCCTCCTTCCTTCCCTCCCTTCCTCCCTCTCTCCCTCCCTCCCAGCTCCTGCACCAGGAAACAGCCAGATCCTGGCAGCGGCCTGACCCGTGAGATCCCTAACCTGGCAGGCAGGCGGGGTTGGAGACCGGCTGAGGGTGGGGGTGAGGGAGGAGCTGGGCCTTTGGGCTGCACTGGGGGGGGCGGGAGTAGAGATGGTGTCGGCAGGAAGCCCTTGGCCCTGGGTTTCCCGGGAGGACAGTCATTAAACATGGATTCGGCCACACAGCTGGTAGAGCGTTGGGGGCAGGGGCCTAGTCCCGGGAGCTGCAACCCCAGCCCTTCTCAGCCCAGACCCTAATCCCTGGTCTTCCCCACCTAGCTCTGATCTCCCCCTCCCCTTCCCAGGGCTCCACGCTGGGCAGGAGGATGAAAGGCCCCAGCTGGGGGCTCCTTGCCACCAGCGCTGGGTCCTAAGAGCTGCCATCCAGGCTGGGTGAGTGTCCCCTTCCTTCTCTGTCCCGGGCAACCCTTTGCTTCTCCCCCTTTCCCTTCAGCCCCTGTCTCCTCGCCCATCTTGTGCCTCTGCCAGCATCTTCACATCTTGCCTCTGGGGAGGTCCTAAGCCCCTTCCTCTAGCCAAAAAGGTGTGTACTGTGGCGGGGTTGGTGGGGGAGGTATAGAGGTGTCATAGAGCTGCTGTTGTCTTGTTATGAAAAGAATCTAAAGTATTTTAGGTGAAATTTACTTGTTTTACATTTATTTTGGCATATTATGAATTTGAGGGCCAGCCCCTCATGCCCTGGCCCCGCACCATGGCCTAATCTCCTTGTTCTTACTCGTCCCGGCCCAGTGGTTTCTGAGATTTCCCCTCACCTCCCTCCCTGTCTCATGGGCTGGCCAAACCTGAAATGCCTCCTTCTGGGTCTCTGACCATATATTCATGCCAGTCTTTTGTGTTTGACTCCTGCAGCTGCCCGGATGGCGACCCCAGCCTCGGCCCCAGACACACGGGCTCTAGTGGCAGACTTTGTAGGCTATAAGCTGAGGCAGAAGGGTTATGTTTGTGGAGCTGGCCCCGGGGAGGGCCCAGCAGCTGACCCGCTGCACCAAGCCATGCGGGCAGCTGGAGATGAGTTCGAGACCCGCTTCCGGCGCACCTTCTCGGATCTGGCAGCTCAGCTGCATGTGACCCCGGGCTCGGCCCAGCAACGCTTCACCCAGGTCTCTGATGAACTCTTCCAAGGGGGGCCCAACTGGGGCCGCCTTGTGGCTTTCTTTGTCTTTGGAGCCGCGCTGTGTGCTGAGAGTGTCAACAAGGAGATGGAGCCACTTGTGGGACAAGTGCAGGAGTGGATGGTGGCCTACCTGGAGACGCGGCTGGCCGACTGGATCCACAGCAGCGGGGGCTGGGTAAGAAACTTCTCCATTGCTGCCCTGAACATCCCTCTGAAAAGCTGGTCTCCAGGGGGAAGACGGGGGCTCTGGCTGGAGCTGGGGGCGGCTGTGCTGGGAATGAGGCGCGGGGGCTGAGTCTCCCTGTTTGGGTGGAATCAGATGCCCTCACTACGGGTATCACCGGACTCTGCACTCCAGGGCTGCCATGCAGTCATCACTGGGTGGGCTCGTGGTCCAAAGCAGAGGACAGAATACACAATAGACAGTGTAGTGCCTGCAGAGAAATGGCATCCAGCCATCGGGAATTTTTTACACCAGAGTACATGGCATGGGGGTGTCATGTCAGGGATCAGGGATGGGTGGTGGTCAAGGCAAGCCTTGGCAAAGGATGCCAGTTCTGAGCAGAATTTTTGGCCAGGGAAAGGATGGGATTCAGTTGACGTAGAGAAGGGCAAATGAGCCAGGCGCTCAGGGGGGATCAGAGGGGCTGGCGGCCAGGAGCTTGGGCCAGAGAGGAGCTGGGGGTGGGGTAGTGCTTGCAGTGGATGGAACTGGAACTCTCCCTCTCCTCTTTTCTCCACTCTTTCCTCTCCTGATATCCCTTTCTCCTTCTTTCTCTCCTACTTCCCTTCTCTCCCACAGGCGGAGTTCACAGCTCTATACGGGGACGGGGCCCTGGAGGAGGCGCGGCGTCTGCGGGAGGGGAACTGGGCCTCAGTGAGGACAGTGCTGACGGGGGCCGTGGCACTGGGGGCCCTGGTAACTGTAGGGGCCTTTTTTGCTAGCAAGTGAGAAAGTCCAGGGCCAGGTGGGGCGAGGTGTGGCTGGGGGACAGGAGAGCAGGAACAGAGCAGAGGAATGCCCTTGGAAGAAGTGGGGGAAAGGATGGGCGTGGAACGGGGATGGGAAGGGGCAAGGTAGCGTGCAAGAGAGCTGAGTGTGCCAGGCAGGCGGTTGAAAGAGTGAACTGGAGCTATTGCAGAATGTATTGGGAAAGTCAGGAGATGGATTCATTCCAGGGTTGGGGGGAGGTGGGAGGGATCATGC
Organism: Monodon monoceros; assembly: GCF_005190385.1. Lineage (NCBI taxonomy): Eukaryota > Metazoa > Chordata > Mammalia > Artiodactyla > Monodontidae > Monodon > Monodon monoceros. The sequence goes on from NW_021703778.1 coordinate 100,511,893, forward strand.
CTATAGGTGTAGGCACATGAAACTCTACCTAGAGCTTGATTTGCAGCCCCGAGGAAGGTGGACTTGCATAAGGGGTTGGCGTCTCCTTTGAGTGAGTGAGATTTGGGGCAAACACAGAAGGAACATCCCTTTGGAATGGGAGCTTGGGGTTCTCAGGGGATAGGGAGAGGTGGCTGTGACCATGGGCTGCTGGGACATGCGTGTGCATGTGCACGGGTGCTCGTGTGCATGCTGGGCTGCTTGTCTAGTCTGGTGGCAGTGGGATTCCTCGAGGAGAAAACATTCCCTCTTGCAGTGGTGAGAACGAGGGGCAGCTCTCTGTCCCTCCTCCCAACGTCCCCTCCCCTCTCCCCTTGTTCTGCTGCCTCAAGGCTGAGGGAGAAACACTGTATCCAGACTGAGGGCTCTGGCAACTTTTCTGCAGAAAGTCGTCAGCAGGGCTTTGGAGAGAAGAGCACTTCTGTAGCTGGCCTTCTTCCTTCATTGTCCCCCTTCCTTGTGCATCACGCACTTGCTGCTGCCTCCTGGGCTCTGACAGAAAGGCAGGGCTGCGGAGCCTGCGGGGGGTGGAGGCTTCGGGAGCTGGAGCTGCCTGCTGCCCTCCTCTCCCACTGGGGCACACTGGTGCCTAAAGTGTTCCCTATCTCTGGGACCTTTTGTACCCAAACTTAAACTCTAAATTGGGGCTCTTACTAATTTTCCTTTTGAGTGTGTGGACGTAAATGCAGATCTGGAATACAGTCTGGGTCCTGCACTGTGTCTCGGAGAGACTGTTGATGTCTTGAGAGGAACATTCCAGCTCTGAACCCCATGAATGTGAGGGTGACGTGTACTCCGTGACTGGCCTATTCCATGTGGTCGGCTTTGGTGCTGCTTTATTAAGGGCCAGGTGTCTGGGTTCCACAGTACCTCCCAGGACCTAGAAACATTGATATTTTCTTGGAAGCCACGCTGTTTGCATGGGTTTTACTTGTCTGTACCTCAGAGTCTGAGGATGTTAACTTTAGAGCTCCCTGTCCTCTATAACAGATTCAGATGACAGCTTTTTCTTTTGAGAAAGACATGATTTCACTCCAGATGTATGCCCTGAGCCAGACCTCACTGCTGCACTTTCCTAGGTGCTAAAATTGCTGCTCTCCAATGCTGACTTCTTCTGACACAGTGCTCTAGAACCCTGCCCTTGATCCTGAGCACTGACCAGCTTAGCTAGACCATGGTTGACTCTTGGAGATTTTCACTTGGTCCCAGAATGTGGCAACATAGTTGTACTCACAAGAATGTGGGACCAAAATTGGCCTCAGGTGTTTGCTTTTGAGAGAGGGCTGCACTTTTTAACGGTATTTATAGGGGAGGTGGTGGACTGCATGGGCCACTTGGTCTGTTGTGAGTATGCTGGTACCAGGCACTCAGAGCCAGTCTGTGGCAGGCAGTTGGGGTGGGGGGGTCTCTGACTTGCTCAGGACAAACTAGGCCAGTGGTTTTCCAACTGCTTGGCAGAGCCCCAAAGTTTCCTAGGGTTGCCTCAGGAGTCCTTGGGGGAGATGAGGCGGGGGCACTGAGCAGGCCAGGTGACTTGCCCTCAAACAGAACAGCTCCCCTGTAGCTGTCTTACATATCGGGGTTCAGGGTAAGATTTTATTTGCATTAAGGGGTTTGCTGCTGAAAAACAAAGTTGGAAAACCACTGACTAGACCGTCAGCTCCAAATTGGAGCCTGTGCTCCCCCAGGTTTGGGTCAGACTCTTCCCCCTACCCTCTACCACAGGACGCCTAGCCCTGGTAGCTTTCCTGGGGACCTTTAGCAAACAGAGGTAGCAGGGACTGTGGTCAGGTTACCAAAAAGCCCGGCTCTGAGGCCTTCACACCTGGGTGGAAGGAGAGGCTGTTTTCTGAAAGGGTAAAAGGGCTTGGTCTGGATTCCCGGAAGCATAGCTTGGATGGGACCACAGAGGGCAGTTTTGACCTGTCCTGCCCTTCTGAGCTTGAGGGGGAACGGAAACCCCAGAGACTCTTCTGTCAGGGAAAACTAGCGACTCTCTTCTAGAGCCATATAGTTCCTTGGGATTAGCTCTTGGCCAAGAAGGCTGAGTATGGCTCCCAATTTTTAAATCCATTTCATTTTTTTTAAAATAAGGGAAATAAATCTTATTGCCATTTTTCAGAGATTAAATAGGTGGAGAGGGTGTTTCTTGCTCTCCAGAGCCCAAAGGGACAAATAGGGACTTTGCTTAGGCCAAGGAAGGAGCAGAGGTAGGGCAACTAGGTCCTGCACTTATTAATCCCACTCCCCACTTATTCTAGGGCATACACTATTTTACTTTTTTAAAATCATAAAGCGGCGGGAGAACAGATTTGGTTAGTTTAGAAGAAAAGAAAAAGCTCTATAAATATAAATATATATTCCTGTATTTTTATTTAATAATTTATAAATACCAAGTTCATTTGACTTTTATTTTTGTGTAATATGTAATGGTCGTATTAAAAAAATAAATAAAACCCAGAAGTTTAATGAGAAGGACTGAGCAGGGTTTGTGACTTCTATACTGTATAGCCTGGGGTCAGGACATTTCTTGATCTAAGCATCTCATCATGACCTTGTTAAGGCCAAGAATTAGATTAATAGGGATTTGGGAAAGTATTGAGATAAAAAAATTAAAAAAAAAAAAAAAAAAAGGAGGGAATTCCCCAGCGGTCTAGTGGTTAGGACTCTGCGCTTTCACTGCCGAGGGCCCGGTTTCGATCCCTGGTCAGGGAACTAAGATCCCACAAGCTGCGCCATGCAGCCAAAAAAGAAAAAGAAAAAAGAAAATCAGAGTTGTTCTCCCATCCCCCCATCCTAGCCAAATGCCCAAAGCCAAGAACTCCATCTGTGCCAAACCAAGCATTGAGAGGGTGTGTGTATATGGTACTTTGGGATGGCCACAACAAAACCCAAAACAAAACAAACAAAACCTACCAAAAATCTTTATGATGTAATCAAGTCCCCTGTTGTGGTTCAGCTGCTAAATCAGAAGTATGTGATAATGAGCATTTCTCCTCAATATCCTGCTGCCTACTTCAGACTTAAAATAAGTCTGGCAAAAATGGAGCCCTTGCTTACTTTCCTGCTCCCCTGAGACATTTGGTTTCAGCCATTGTAATGCAAACTGCTAAACTGGATGGGATCTACAGGAATTGTTCAGCCCATCCCTCTGTACTTCTAGTCTAGGACCACATCAAAATCATGTCTGACAGGAGTAGTGATCTTAATTTTAATTTACAAGTGGGAGTTTCTAGTCTTTCTATAATCCAATGCAATATAATGGTATTTGGGTTTATGTGTTAAATTGTAGTGAGAAATACACTGCTTAGAGGAATCCAGTGTTGTATTTCTATTCTCTTTATATAGAAAAATCTACGGGACAAGCCATGTTAAAATCAGAGAGTGGCTTGGTGAACATGGCTCTAGGGAAAAGGGAATTAGATGCTCTTAATAGTTAATATCATCAGGCTATGATAGCTAGTGTATTTATCCCTACTGTAGTTTGACTGGTTTATAGTTTGCCTAATTCCAAAAAGCATTTGCAGCATCTTACTATAATACACAAAAGACAAAACAATAGGAAAATATAGATTTTTAAAGTAAGGGTAAAGGGAAAATTGAAATATTATAATAAAATGACAGCAAAAAGGAAAACGAACACAGAAAAGGATTCTATAAGCAGTATTCCCAAATACTAAAGGTAGGCTATGAATTCAACTCTGAGCTTCTTGGCAGCTAAAGAAAATTGGAAAACACAATGAGATTCACATCCCTCCTAGGATTTGTAAAACCTTTCAGTTCCTCAAGGTAGGCAAAAAGTTTTGTGGCTCTTCTGAGAAGACACTGAATGATATAGTGGACACCACCCTCTATAACACCTGATAGCAAATATGATGTTGAGTTTTACACTACCGTTTCTTGCAGAAATACCAAATGGGGATTCAGCAGGTCCTAAGCTTGTTCTATCAGGATCGTCACAGTTTAGCTCAAATATGCTCTATGATGCCATAGTTTAAAATAGGGCTAAATTTCAGACTATCTAAATGGACAGATGGATTGTTTATTCTTCAGACAGTTCTCTGTGAATGTTATTTCTCCAAATCATACTTTTGATAAAAATTGGGCAACATTTAGTTACACTTTCTAGCAAATGGATGGATTATAAATATTCTGTGTTTTTAGTTGAGAGCAGATCCTTTGAAAACTTTAAAAGCTGCCTTAAATGTGGATACAGGTGAGATACAAATAAATTAACAATATTTTAAAAATCAACCAGAAAAAAAAAAAAAATCAACCAGAAAACATAATATAATGGAATGCTATCTAGTTTTTTATTCATTCAGTCATTCATTCATTCAGCAAATATTCAAGCATCTTAGGTGTGCTGAGGACAATTCTAGGCACTGAGGTAGAGAAGTGAACAAACAGGCACAAATTTCTGCTTTCATGTTACTTTCATTCTAGTAATGGAAACAAACAAAAGCTAAATAACTACCTACCTACATAAATAAATTTCACGACGTTCATTAACGTAACATTTCATGTTAGGTGCCAAATGCTATGGAGAAAAATAATTCATTAGGGTAGGATTGGGAAGGTGTATGTATAGGTTTCAATGTTAAATAGAGTGAATGGGGAAGGCCTCATTTCTAAGGTAACTTCTGAGTAAAGTCATGAAAAATGAAATTGGAAAAATATTTTTATTGACATGGAAAAATATTTCTGTTATCTTATTAGGTAAAAAAAATAGATTAGAAAACAGAATATATGGTATGATCCCATTGTGCTAAAAAAAATATGTATATACACACACATATATATACCTCTATATGTATTTGTGTATTGAAAGTTTCAGGAAGGGTATATGCCAAAATATCATTAGTGATTATCTCTGGGTGGTGGATTTTATGGGTGATTTTATTTTTTCTTTTTGCTATCAGTATTTTAGGATTTTTTTATAAGGAACATATAAAAAAGAAGTTTTTCAGGTACAAAGTCTTCTAAAAGTTAACCAAGCAGAATGGAAATTAAGCAGCCCAAGAGAGGCTCCTTCTCACTTAAATGGCCACCCCACTTCCATGCAAGGTTGGACCTAGGGTGTTAAGGTAGGTCGGGCCAGACTTTGCATTAGAAAGTAATTGGAGTTGGCTCCAAAACAGAGGTAAGTAAATGATCAAGGCTCCAAGGTTCTGTGTCAACATTGTCCAATAGAAATATAGTGCAAGTCATGTAAAGCAACTATACTCCAATCAAAATTTTTAAAAAGTCAAAAAAAAAAAAAAGAAATATAATGCAAGCCACATATGTAGTTTTACGTTTTTTAGTAGCCTCATTAAAAAAACCAAAAAGAAACAGGTAAAACTAATTTTAATAGTATTTTTTTAAACCTAGTATATAAAGACTACTATAATTTCAATCTGTAATTAATACTGAACAATTATTATTTTACATAAGTATCTTTTTCATCCTGAGTCTTTGAAACTCAGTGTATATCTGACACTTCCAGCGCATCTCAATTCAGAGCACCATTCACATTTCAAGTGCTCAGTAGCCACGTGTGACGAGTGGCTACCATATTAAACAATGTACTTCTAGATTAGAGGGAATTATTGCAGCCAGTAAAGGTAAAATTTTCAAAACAGGAGTTAAAAATGGGGATGAAACTATTAGGAAGCCAAGTATTTATATGTTTGGTGAGAAAACTTTTCCCTTCTGGACAGAACTGGACATGCCCTCATCCATTTTTACTGATTTAATTCTCCTTTTCTCAACTCAACAGATCATTCACTTTTGTTAACACACTTTTCCTTCTTCTAGGGCAAAACATCACTGAGTTTCAGTTTTTCCGAAACTCCATGGCCCTCTATTGATAGGTTATTACTGAAGGAAAAGTATACTTATAATGGGTGAATCTTACATCATTACATACCAATTAAAAAAAAATTCATTCTCAGAGGAAAACTTACCTCTTTGATGTTCTCTATGCATCAACAACAGGCAGGATATAAATTTATGACAGAAGATCATTCATTCAGTTAACATTTATTGAGCACACAGTGATAGCCAATGGCAATACAAATATAATTAAGAAGGTGTCCCTGCCTTTTACACTTTCAGTCTAATAGGGAACTTATATTACAGATCACCATTCAAATATCTTTTTAAAATGTGTTTGTAAAAGTAATCATGCTTATTAGAGTAAGTTTGGAAGCTGGAGCGTTTTTTTTAATTTTAAATAAAAATAATATATGATATTGTGGGAAAAATCATAGAACATAGAAAATTATAAAGAAGATCAATCATAATAAGCCTACTACCCAGAGAGAATCACTATTAACATTTTGGTATATTTCTTTTCCATCAGTTGTCTGTGCTTATATTTTATGATCATACTGTATATACAATTTTTTTTTGTATATACAATTTTGTACACTGCAATTCTGCTTACCATTATATTGCAAGCATTTTCCTTGTCATTAAAAATGTTTTGAAGACATAATGACTATATAAAATTACATATATGTGTGTATAACAATTTTCCTGAAAAGTGCCCACTTGGACAATCAAGTTGTTTACATTTTTTTTCACTTTGATGAACACCTTTACTCTCAGATGTTTACCTATGTTTTAGATTATTTCTTTAGAACAGATTATAAGAAATACAATTACTGTGTTAAGAATCTCAACATTTTAAAAACTTTTGTTGCATATTGCCAAAGAACAGATTGTACTGGTTCTCATTCCTTTTTTTCTCCAATGCCCAAGTTGTTTTTTTAAAAAATCAGATATACATAATTTTAATCATACTTTATATACAATTTTACATCCTACTTCTTTGGCCTAACAAAAATTATTTTTATAAGTTATCACACACTACGTGTAAACCTTTTTGTAAAAAAATAGGCGCATAAAAAAATAAAAATAGGTGCATAATAATCTTGTGATGTAATTATAGTTTGCCTAAACATTTATCTCTTATTGGAATTTAGTCTTTTTCCAGCTTCAGCATTGTACGTGATGTTATCTTTGTGTATTAAAACAGACCTTACAGAAATTTTGATCTGAGCTTTAAAATCTGGTTTTGGATTCCCTGCTCACTTCTAATTAGTTATGACTTGGGGGAGTTACTTCATTCTTTCCTCATCCCTAAAAAAGGTTATGGTTTGGGGACTATTTGCTTCATAATGTTATGAGAGTTCAATGAGATAACATAACAATGAGTCTAGGATGCTGCCTGTTACAAAATCCAGTGCTCAACAAAACTGTGGTTCAAAGGCATTATTTTAAAAATCACATTTCCCTTAACTGGCTTTCTTAGTTTAAATTAGGTATCAATAAACATCCAAGTCTTGATTTGGTTAAAATCAGTAGAAAAGATTTTTCTTCCAGCAAACTCACAATCTTTTAGAGCTTGTCTGCGGTGCTCAACTTAGTTCTCCCAGACCACTGAAGCTGAGATGGCTGATGAAGTAATTTTCAGTGAAATTTTAAGCAACTGTGACTCTGCTCCAAGTTCTCCTGTTCCTGAGGTAAGGATTTGTGTGAAAAAATGAGGGTGAGGGGAAGAGTGGGGTATACTGTGAAGCTTTTGACTTTTGGTTTGCTAGTAGGAATCTCCTCTTGTTCAAATCCCTCTACCAAGTCATGTACATCCTCTCCAGGTTATTTGAATAACTATTTGGTTGGGCTCATGTGAATCTGGCTCTCAAACCATAGCTTGGTCTGGCTGCAGCTATCCCTCTTGCAAACTTAGCACTGCCGTTCCTTCCTTTTTAATAAATGTGTAGGATCACCACTAAACTATGGCAACCCTGCTTTCCAGGGCTAGGTCTCATTGGTATCTCAGAGTGCAACGATGAGGTGGAATTCCTCTGGGGTCTGAAGGAGGGTCTGAGAAAGCGCTGTAGATGAAGGGTGGCACCCAGATCCCCAGTCTATGTATCCTTTGGTCAACAAACATTTATTTGGATACTATGTGCCAGGCATATTGCTCCACGGTGGAGATGCAAATGTAGATAGAATCCAGCCTCTCATCTCCAAGCTCTCACAAGCTCTAGTTAAGAAAGGAAGCACAAAATGATTAAGTGCACGGTGGAGGTAGGCCCGCTTGTCATGGGAGAGGAGGGGAGGCCAGTTAGTGGAAGGCTTCACAGAGGAGGTGATGATGGGGTTTGCAGTGGTCTGGCTGAAGAAGGACTGCATGTACAGAGGCACAGACCTGGGTGCAGATACACCCACTGGAATGAAGAGTGTGGAAACAACATTCACTTGGTAGCCTGGTCTGGAGGTCTCCAAGGCCTCAGTAAGGAGTTCTGAGAGTTAACCTGGCCAGTGTGGATTGGAGTGGTGACCCACTGGAAGCTGACCCATTAAGCGGCTGCAGCAAACAGTCCAAGCAAAAGAAGAAATGAAACTGGGGCATGAGAAGAATGCTTGGAAAGTATGCCTGTGCAGGAAGACAGCACATACAGGGCTCATGACTAGTACTGGAGTGAGGATTCCTCCCTGCTTTCTGGTTTGGGGAGACCTGGTGGATGGTGGTGCCAGTAACCTGGGTGGGAAAGATAAGCTCCTTCCCAGAGAGCGCCATTCAGAACCCTCCATTTCCAGCAACATCCCATCTACTGGTGCATTCCTGGTAGAAGCCCAGTTTCCAGAAACGGCCGCAGTATTTCCGGGCTCTGCCTTCCAAGAACTCACTAGTTGGCAACCAGCAGCATCAAGATGGCCACCTCCTAAAGACCAGTCATGTGACCTCGGCTTTCACTGGGAGCCCGGCAGTCCGTTCGGGGGCAAGGTTCACCTGTCACGAAACGGGTGTCAGCCCTTCGAATCTCGCGAGCCAATCGGCATCTGAGGCTGGGCCACTTCGGCGAGGCGATCGGAAGATTGGTCCTTTCCACTCGCCTTGCCAGCGGCCAATCACCGACCGTCATACTTCGCGGACCCGCCCTTAGGCGGGGGAGAAGCAGGAATGTCGTCACAGCTAGGCGGTATTGTTACTTAAGGACTTGAGAGGAGGTGGGACGAGTGTTGATTGACAGACCGATTTCTCCTACCGGGATTTAAAGATTTGGCGCAATCCCCCGCCTTAGGGATGGGGTCTTGTTTGATTGCCTAGTAATATTCCCCAATGGAGTCCTAGCTCGTGGTAACGGGCAGGCTGCTTGACTAATGAATCCTCGGCGTGGCCGGCGCAGCTCTCCAATCGCTGGGCGGCTGGCCCCAGTCTGAGCGGCGATGGCGGCGGCGGCGGCGGCGGCAGCAGCAGCGGGGGCTGCGGGCGGTCGGGGCTCCGGGCCGGGGCGGCGGCGCCATCTTGTGCCCGGGGCCGGTGGGGAGGCCGGGGAGGGGGCCCCGGGGGGCGCAGGGGACTACGGGAACGGCTTGGAGTCTGAGGAACTGGAGCCTGAGGAGCTGCTGCTGGAGCCCGAGCCGGAGCCCGAGCCCGAAGAGGAGCCGCCCCGGCCCCGTGCCCCCCCGGGAGCTCCGGGCCCTGGGCCTGGCTCGGGAGCCCCCGGCAGCCAGGAGGAGGAGGAGGAGCCGGGACTGGTCGAGGGTGACCCGGGGGACGGCGCCATTGAGGACCCGGTGAGGGAAGGAGGGCGAGCGAGCAGGCCGGCCGGCCGTGTCACGGGAGGCCCAGAGCTCAGGCGAGCGGGAGGCGGGCGGGGGATGGGGGTGGGCGGGGAATAACGTGGCTGGGGCCGGGCTGGGGAGGCAGCCTCGACCGCCAGAAGGGGCCCAGCCGGGTTGATTCGGGCGTCATGGGTGCCTAGTGTTGTTCTAGAGAAGGTAGCTTGGTTTTCTTTTCATTACGACCCTCGCGTGGGGCGAGAGAAATGGCCGCGCATGGCTGGGGCCGCGCGCGGAAGGAGAGCAGGGTAGAGCCCCTGCGTTGGTTCCTCTTAAGCTGTTCTCCATACCCTCCCCACTCATTGTAGGAGCTGGAAGCGATCAAAGCTCGAGTCAGGGAGATGGAGGAAGAAGCTGAGAAGCTAAAGGAGCTACAGAACGAGGTAGAGAAGCAGATGAATATGAGTCCACCTCCAGGCAATGGTGAGTAACTGGCGGTTGCACGCGGAACCCGGGTCCTGAGATTGGAAGGGTTATCGGAGCACGGTTTATATGGAATTAGATGCTCGGAACCTTGGAGCTGCTTGTCTGAGCAATTACTGGGCAGTTGCTGCAGTCATAGTCCATTGTGTGTTTTTCTGACCTTTGTGAGACGGGGCCTATGTTTTGGTGATGGTAGTCTTGTGCCTCCCTTTGTCCCTGTTACAAATGTGTTGCTCTTTGTTCTTAGTCTTCCACTGCCCTTTTTGGAGGTTGCCAGCTGGTATTTGACCTTCAAGTCCAATAGTTTTTCTTTCAGTTGGAGATCTTTAGTTAGGAGTCCTAAGATAAACTGCTCAGCTTCAGGGGGCTTCTCCTCTAATCTAGAAATGTCCAGCCTCAGCCGACTTAATTTTGTTCACTTTTCAAATCATTTTAACCGAAGCTACTCAATAGGTACTTGATTTGGGGGTAGGAGGGAATCCCTGTATTGTTTTCTTTTTAAGACTGTATTAATCTATTCCTTAATTTTTCAAGTATTTGGTGAGCACCTACTGCATGCTAGACTTTTCTAGGTAATGGGTACAGCAGGGAACAGAACAGACCAAAATCTTTACCTTTGTTGCTGCTTGTGGTGGTGGTAGTGGTGCATAGATTGGCCAAGTAGAAAACAAGCGTTTTTTTCCTGATCCTTTTTTCTTCAAAGCTGGCCCAGTGATCATGTCCATTGAGGAGAAGATGGAGGCTGATGCCCGTTCCATCTATGTTGGCAATGTATGTACCAGAGCCTTGACTAGGGTTGGGGAAAGCTCTTAGTTTGGGGGATTATTTATTAGGAGTCTTGAACCATTTCCAGGGTAGGTGGTGGATTTAAGGGGTGGAGGGAGGGTTGGAATGAGGTGAAAGGTAATGGTGATTAGCAGAGGCTCTGGGGTTGGAAGGAAAAGAGGTTAGTTCCTTAGAGAGCTAGATATTGATGTGCTTTGGTGTGTATGGACGGCCCAGCGCAGAGGCTAGGCAGAGTACCTGTGGAGATGGGAGTTTGCCCTGTTACCTGTGAAATGTACCCCCCCACAGGTGGACTATGGTGCAACAGCAGAAGAGCTGGAAGCTCACTTTCATGGCTGTGGTTCAGTCAACCGTGTTACTATACTATGTGACAAATTTAGTGGCCATCCCAAAGGGTAAGTGGGGAAGTTGAGGTCGTTTTAGTCACAGTTAAAAAATAAATAAATTATATTTTATATTGAGCAGTAAGTTACCTAGATGTTAAAGTAAGTACTCCATCTTTTAAGATAGGTGTTAATGTTGATACATATCAAGGATTGCACATAAAATTGCCTTCAGGGGCCCAACAGATAACAGAGATGGAGGCTGGGTGTGGGGGGGATCATGAACTATAAGGGGGGGCGCCTTCTGCATGGCCCCCACCGTTTTCTGCCTTGCGGAAAACCAGGCCCTCTGTATCCTATCTTATAATTTTCCAAGAGTAGCTGCAAATTTTGATTAAAATCTTCCATTAAGAATTTTTTGGACAGATAATTAAAGATATGAACACACTGTACTCAAAGCATGCTTGCAAGTTGGGTTTGACCTGTGAGCTGCTATTTGTATCCTCAGATAAAGTTACCTTTAAAATATACCTAAAAGTTATATTTATCCTCAGAAAATTACCCTTTTCAGGTTTGCATATATAGAGTTCTCAGACAAAGAGTCAGTGAGGACTTCCTTGGCCTTAGATGAGTCCCTGTTTAGAGGAAGACAAATCAAGGTAAGCCCTGTGCCCTTTGCTGTTCTGGTTCTCTGTAAGTTCTCCAGGTTGGCTCTAAGGCATTGTGTTGTACGTGTCATTCTCAGGTGATCCCAAAACGAACCAACAGACCAGGCATCAGCACAACAGACCGGGGTTTCCCGAGAGCCCGATACCGTGCCCGGACCACCAACTACAACAGTTCCCGTTCTCGATTCTACAGTGGTTTTAACAGCAGGCCCCGGGGTCGCGTCTACAGGTCAGGATAGATGGGCTGCTCCTCTCCCCCGCCTCCCATGAGCCCTGTATGCTTCCTTCTCTCCTCATCTGAGGAACTTCCCTCCTTTACCCTCCCCTTGGTTCCGGGGACTTGGTCTCCTGCCTGTGCAGGGTGAGGAAGGTAGTTGCAGGCCAGGAGGCCAGTCTCATCTTTTTCTGGAGCAGGAATTGGTGATAAGGGCTGGATCTCTCCACCCTGTTCTGAGAGATGCTTCTCCACCCAGCCTTTTTTTCCTTGAGAGTTGATGGCAGTGAAGGTGTTTACACAGAACTCCCGGGAAGAACAGGGCCTCAGAGCAGTGAAAGCACTGTTTGGACCTTTGCTACTTTTCTCAGAGTTAGGGAGGGGCTGAAGTTTGAACCTCCCTTGGAAGAAAACCAGAGGCTAGTTGATCCTCCTCAACAGCCATGTGGGAGGATATCGAGATATTTACTCTTTAGCCAGTCTTTTGCAACTTTTGCAACTCGCTGGGCCTAGTGTGGCACCCATGTTGTTGCTTCACTTTATTTCCGTTTCTTTACATTTAAATAGACAGTTTAGGCATATAGACCTTGGCTTTTCATAAGATTTACCTGTCAGCTCCCAGGAGTTAGGGAGGATCTGTTGGTGAGAGCCTCGCTTTTAAGAGCTGTGGAGAACTGGAATCTGGATAAACAATGAGTCCTTTTTCTTGCCCCTATGTCTCAGATGCATTTCTTTATTGCCACTGTTTGGCGAGGTAATAACAGTTAATTCCCCACTCCCATTTGCCAGGTGTGTCACTATTTCTGGGATTGTGGGGGTCAGTTTTAGGACTTGGGAAACTTCTTTCCCCTCTTCCCTTCTCAATAACTGGGGCGAGGGCCCACGGGGAGGGGCTTGTACTGAACTATTTAGTGATCATGTTAACACCTAACTCTCCTTCTTTCTTCCAGGGGCCGGGCTAGAGCGACATCATGGTATTCCCCTTACTAAAAAAAGTGTGTATTAGGAGGAGAGAGAGGAAAAAAAGAGGAAAGAAGGAAAAAAAAAAAGAATTAAAAAAAAAAAAAAAAAAGAAAAACAGAAGATGACCTTGATGGAAAAAAATATTTTTAAAAAAAAAAAGATATACTGTGGAAGGGGGGAGAATCCCATAACTAACTGCTGAGGAGGGACCTGCTTTGGGGAGTAAGGGAAGGCCCAGGGAGTGGGGCAGGGGGCTGCTCATTCACTCTGGGGATTCGCCATGGACACGTCTCAACTGCGCAAGCTGCTCCCCCTGTTGCCCTGTGCCCCTTTGCCCCCTTGTGGGCTGCTCAAGGGTAGGTGGGCATGGGTGGTAGGAGGGTTTTTTTTTACCCAGGGCTCTGGAAGGACACCAAACTGTTCTGCTTGTTACCTTCCCTCCATCTTCTCCCTAGCTTTCTCAGTCCCCTCCTGCCTGTTCCTGTCCTGCCAGGTCTACCACCCACCCCACCCCTCTTTTCTGGCTCCCTGCCCCTCCAGATTGCCTGGTGATCTATTTTGTTTCCTTTTGTGTTTCTTTTTCTGTTTTGAGTGTCTTTCTTTGCAGGTTTCTGTAGCCGGAAGATCTCCGATCCGCTCCCAGCGGCTCCAGTGTAAATTCCCCTTTCCCCTGGGGAAATGCACTACCTTGTTTTGGGGGGTTTTGGGGTGTTTTTTGTTTTTCAGTTTTTTGTTTTGTTTTGTTTTCCTTTGCCTTTTTTTCCCTTTTGTTTGGAGGGAATGGGAGGAAGTGGGGACAGGGAGGTGGGAGGTGGATTTTGTTTATTTTTTTAGCTCATTTCCAGGGGGTGGGAGTTTTTTTTTTAATATGTGTCATGAATAAAGTTGTTTTTGAAAATAAAAAATGTTTGGCCTTTTGGGTGTATGGATTATTTATCTTCCTGTTGTCTCTTAAATCCCAGATGGCTGTTAATTCTCCTTTCTGGAAATGCTGGTGTTGTGGAGGGGAAGTTCCCACCTAAGGAGTAGGAGTCAGAAGTACAACTAGCAGGAACATTGTGCGTTTAGCTGAGCTTGATGGGGTTTTCTGGAAAGCATGTAGCCCTGATTGGCATTTGAGAGGTACATTAAATGAGCCTGGGAATATAAAGGAATGGCCAGATTAGAGTGCTCTAATAGCACTTTAGTGTGTCCTCTTGATAAAATTTGTGTGCAAATGAATTATCCACGTCAACAGCACTAGATTCTTATGTTGGCGTCTGGGTGGCCTTTTTTGTCTTCTCTATCCCAAGGTAGGCTCAAAAAACGAGGGAAAAAAATAATTAGGGGGACTTCCCTGGTGGCGCAGTGGTTGAGAGTCCGCCTGCCAATGCGGGGGACATGGGTTCGGGCCCTGGTCTTGGAGGATCCCACATGCCGCGGAGCACCTGGGCCCCTGTGCTGCAGTTACTGAGGCCCGCATTCCTAGAGCCTGTGCTCCACAATGGGTGAGGCCACCATAATGAGAAGCCTGTGCAGAGCAATGAAGACCCAATGTAGCCAAAATAAATTTTAAAAAAAAAATTAGGGTTTCCCTGGTGACTCAGTGGTTAAGAATCTGCCTGCTGGGGCTTCCCTGGTGGCGCAGTGGTTGAGAGTCCGCCTGCCGATGCAGGGGACACGGGTTCGTGTCCCGGTCTGGGAAGATCCCACATGCCACAGGGTGGCTAGGCCCGTGAGCCATGGCCAGTGAGCCTGCGCGTCCGGAGCCTGTGCTCCACAACGGGAGAGGCCACAACAGTGAGAGGCCCTCATACCGCAAAAAAAAAAAGAATCCGCCTGCCAATGCAATGGACACGGTTTCAAGCCCTGGTCCAGGAACATCCCACATGCCCCAGAGCAACTAAGCCCGTGCGCCACAACTACTGAGCCTGTGCTCTGGAACCCGCGAGCTACAACTATTGAGCCCATGTGCCACAGCTACTGAAGCCCGCATACCTAGAGCCTGTGCTTTGCAACGAGAAGCCACTGCAATGAAGCCTGTGCACTGCAATGAAGAGTAGACCCTGCTCGCTGCAACTAGAGAAAGCCTGTGTGCAGCAACAAAGACCCAACACAGCCAGAAATAAAAGAAATTATTTATTAATAAAAGTTAACATTTAAAGATAATTGCAAAGCTTATGTTTAGCAGTTCAGTGGCCACTTAATACGTTCAGCTAACTTTTCTTTTTTTGTAAATTTATTTTTATTTATGGCTGCGTTGGGTCTTTGTTGCTGCATGCGAGCTTTCTCTAGTTGCGGCGAGCGGGGCCTACTCTTAATTGCGGAGCACGGGCTCTAGGCACGCAGGCTTCAGTAGTTGTGGTGCATGGGCTTAGTTGCTCCACAGCATGTGGGATTCCCAGACCCAGGGCTCGAACCTCTTTCCGCTGTGTTGGCAGGCAGATTCTTAACCACTGCGGCAGGGAAGTCCTAGCTAACTTATTTTGGATTGTTCCATTAATTAGGACAAGTGGCTTTCGTTGTTTGAGTATCCTTAAGTTTAGTAGTTGAGTTACTTGGTCGAGTTAATGACCTAATTTTTCCATTTTATATTCTAATGTTAGATTGGTCTTAAAAGCCTTTGGTACTATATCACACACACACCCCTTTTTGTAGACCCTCCATTACTTACAGAGTTTGTAAATATTTAAACCTCTGTATGTTCTATTGCGCCGTTCACTTCTGTTCCTAGGATTTTTGTTCATGATTGCCTCTGACCGAGATGCTCTCTACGATAATCTTAGGTTAAAGAAATGGCTCTCCATATCCATGGAGCCTCAGCCAACCTCCCAAATGTTTTTTGTTTTTTATTTCCAAATGGTTTTGTATTCTGAAATTTCAGGTATCGACCATCCCATAATTTAATATTTGATCACCTACCTCCTATTGTGTCATTTGTTAGGCATTTGGGAGTCTTCTCTAACTAGATTCAACTAGAACAGTGTCTCGTAAGCTGAGTACGGAAACTTTAGAGGCTGATTAGCAAGAGGCTGGATAAAGTGTTCAGTATTAACTTTTTATTAGAAAAATGTGCAACATCTTAAGTGGCTTGATACTGCTAATGCTGGGAAAGTCTTGTCTATCCGCCAGGTGGCAGTAAGTGGCTATCTAAAAAAATCCCTGTAGCCTGTTGGATTTTGGAGGATGAATTGCATTTTTGACTCTTCTTTGTTTTAATTTTCTGTGTTCAGTCCGTTCTCAATATCCTGTCTGTCCTCTATCCTACTTTAACTGCTTGAGCAACTCCCCACCTTGATTGTAGTGGACTCCTGGCAATAATCTGGCTCCAAACTCTTCGTATTTCCAAAAAGGCCCCTATGCTGCCAAGCGTGGAACTAAGGTTTTTCCCAATTTGATCCAGATTGATTTTTCCTGCCACATTCTTCCCTACATCTGATGTACTGTGCACTCCAGTTGAGTTTTACTTTATTTTCATGTATTGCTCATGCTGTTCCTCCAGCCTGCTATGCCCATCACATCTACTCCGTCATAATCATAAGATAGAAGCCAAGGTGTATAAGCCAAGTAACGCAGCCAGGAAACTTATTTTGATTTCCTAGTCAGGATGAATCACTCCTGCACTCGGCAAATTGCTCCTATCTCTATTTGGCACTTCATGCTTTCATAATTAAAATAATTACATCCGTGTTTTCCCTTAAGGGCATGGATTGTGCCTTTGTATGGCTCACAGCACCTGCCACTTAGGTGTTCAGAAGGTGTTAATTCACCTTGGAGGGTCCCTTTATCCCGGGCCTGCTGATTCCTATTCTTTTTTTAAGTAAATAAATTTATTTATTTATTTTTGGGTGCGTTGGGTCTTTGTTGCTGTGCGCGGGCTTTCTCTAGTTGTGGCGATCAGGGGCTACTCTTCGTTGTGGTGCGCGGGCTTCTCATTGCGGTGGCTTCTCGTTGCAGAGCACGGGGTCTAGGCATGCGGGCTTCAGTAGTTGCAGCGTGTGGGCTCTAGGGCGCGTGGGCTTCAGTAGTTGTGGCACGCAGGCTCAGTAGTTGTGGTGCACAGGCTTTGTTGCTGTGCGGCATGTGGGATATTCCCAGACCAGGGCTCAAACCTGTGACCCCTGCATTGGCAGGCAGATTCTTAACCACTACGCCCCCAGGGAAGTCCCTGTTGATTCCTATTCTTAATAGGAATTAGATTTCCTGCTTTACCTGGTCTCTTCATTTTTCCTGTATCATCCTCAGTGATTTTAGAGGAAGTAGCTTAGAAAGCAAGTTGCTTTCTTTGAGAAAGATTGGTTACTTTTCTGTCAGTCATTCTTAATAAGCTCTCTCTTAATCAAGGGACAGCAATGAGTCTGGTCTCATTTGGATTCTGTGGGAAGGAAGTGTCCTTGAGGAGGAGATATTGGGGAAGCCTGTCTATAAGATTTCTCTGGAGTGAGTCTGAGTCAGAGATCCTTTGAGGGACCGTGGGTGATACAAAATGAATGAGGACAGCCCAGTGCTTTCTCAGAATTTGCCCAACCTGACACCAGCAACAGAAAAAAGCGGTGGCTGGGTTTTTTCAGTAATGTAATAGCTTTCCTCACTTTTATATGGTTAGATGAATAGATTTGATTTCTCAAATCATCTAATTTAAAAATGTCAACCCAGCTAATGCCTCTTTCTCCTTTATGCCTATGGCAATCATTCATTCAACAAACAGACATTTACTGAGTCCTTACTAAGTGCTGGGCACTGTTCTAAGTGCTAGAATTTGTTACAGAAAAAGGGGTCACTAAGTAAAGGAACTTTAATTTTATTTGCTGAAGAAAGCTTGCAATATTTCTGACTTGCATCCCACCAAAAAGCTCTATGGATTTTTTTAGATATAATTCACATACCATAAATTTGCCTTTTAAGTGTACTTAAAATTCAGTGATATTTAGTAGATATATTTATAGTAACCATATTATTTATACATATATATGTACATACCTATATAGTAACCATCACCACTACCTAATTTTAGAGCATTTTCATCATGGCAAACAGAAACCCTGTACCCATTAACAAGCATTCCCAATTTTCCCCTCCCTCGCAGTCCCTAGCAACTACTAATTATACTTTCTATATCTATGGGTATGCCTTTTCTGGATATTTCATATAAATGAGATCGTACAATATGTGGCCTTTTCTGTCTGGCTTCTTTCATTTAGCATGTTTTCAAGATTCATCCACGTTGTAGCATTTATCAATACTTCATTCCTTTTTATGGCTGAATAATATTTCATTGTACAGTTGACCCTTGAACAACATGGGTTTGAACTGCATGGGCCCACTTAAACGTGGGGTGTTTTCAGTAAATACGTACTATAGTGCTACCTGGTCCATGGTTGGTTGAACCCATGGATGCAGAACTACGACATGGAGGGTAGACTGTAAAGTTTTTGAGGATTTTGAACTGCATAGAGGGTCGACGCTCCTAACCCCCAAGTTCAAGGATCAACTGTATAGATATACCACATTTTGTTTATCCAGTCATCAGTCGGTGGATATTTGGGATAGTCCCATTTTTTGACTGTTAGGAATAGTGTGCTACAAACATCTGTGTACAAGTTTCTGTGTGACCATACCTTTTCATTTCTCTGGGGTATATCTTTTCATGTGCTTACTGGCCCTTTGTATATATTCTCTGAAGAAATGTCTAGCAGATCCTTTGCCCACTTTTTAACTGGGTTATTTGTCTTTATTGTTGAGTTGCAAGAGTTCTTGATATATTCTGAATACTAGACCTTTATCAGATATATATGATTTACAAATATATTTTCTCCCATTTTGTAGGTTTTCACTTTCATTTTATTTTTGGCTGAGTTGGGTCTTCGTTGCTGCACGCAGGCTTTCTCTAGTTGCAGCGAGCGGGCTTCTCATTGCGGTGGCTTCTCGTTGCGGAGCATGGGCTCTAGGCACACAGACTTCAGTAGTTGTGGCATGCGGGCTCAGTAGCTGTGGCTTGCGGGCTCTAGAGCGCAGGCTCAGTAGTTGTGGTGCACAGGCTTAGTTGCTCTGTGACCTGTGGGATATTCCCAGACCAGGGCTCGAACCTATGTCCCTGCATTGGCAGGAGGATTCTTAACCACTGCACCACCAGGGAAGTCCCGGTTTTCACTTTCTTGATAGTGTCCTTTGAAGCACAAAAGTTACGAAGGTTTACGCCTATGTTTTTTCCTAAGAGTTTTATAGTTTTAGCTCTTATATTTAAGTCCTTGATGCATTTTGAATTAATTTTGTGTATGGTGTGAGGTAGAAGCCCAGCTTCATTCTTTTGCATGCAAATAATGCATTTGTCCCAACCCCATTTGTTAAAAAGCCTATTCTTTCCCCATTGAATGGTCTTAACACCCTTGTTGAAATCAGTTGACTGTAAGTCCACAGGTTTATTTCTGGACTCTCGATTCTGTTCCATCAATCTGTGTGTCCATCCTTATGCCAGTAGTACAGTTTTCATTACTGTAGTTTTGTAATAAGTTTTGAAAGTGGAAAGTGTGAGTCTTCCAATTTTGCTTTTTTCCCAAGATTGCGTAGCTATTCTGGGTCTTTGACATTTCCATATGAATTTTAGAATCAGCTTGTCAATTTCTGCAAAAAAGATGGCAAAGATTTTAACAGGGATTACACTGAATCTGTAGATCAGTTTATAGAAGATTGCATCTTAACAATATTAAATCTTCCAATCTATGAACACAGTATGTCTTTCCATTTATTTAGATCTTTAATTTCTTTAAACAACGTTTTGTAGTTTTCAGTGTACAGGTCTTGCACTTCTTTTATTAAATTTATTCCTAAGTATTTGAGGTTTTGCTATTTTAAATGGAATTCTTAATTTTATTTTCAGATTGTTCATTGCAGTTGTATAAAAATACAGCTGATTTTGGGAATTCCCTGGTGGTCCAGTGGTTAGGATTTGGTGTTTCACTCCCGGGGGCCTCGGTTCAATCCCTGCTCAGGGAACTAAAATCCTGCAAGCTGCGTGGTGCAGCCAAAAAACAATTGATTTTGTATATTGATCTTGTATCCTCCACATTCAATCACTAGTTAAGTAACCTTGCTGAACTTGTTTATTTAGTTCTTATAGCTTTTTGGTGGACTCTTTAGAATTCTCTGTATACAAGGTCATGTCACCTGCAAATATAGTTTTACATTGTCTTTTCCATTCTTGGTGCTTTTTACAGGCATATCTCATTGTATTGGGTTTTGCTTTATTGCACTTGGTAGAGATTACATTTTTTACAAATTGAAGGTTGGTGGCAACCCTGCATTGAATAAGACTCTTGGTGCCAGTTTCCAACAGCATTTGC
Organism: Monodon monoceros; assembly: GCF_005190385.1. Classification (NCBI taxonomy): domain Eukaryota; kingdom Metazoa; phylum Chordata; class Mammalia; order Artiodactyla; family Monodontidae; genus Monodon; species Monodon monoceros. The sequence goes on from NW_021703778.1 coordinate 100,532,246, forward strand.
TCACTTCATGTCTCTGTGTCACGTTTCGGTAATTCTCACAATATTTCAAACCCTAAACCAACAAAAAGATTACGACTCACTGAAGGCTAAGATGATGTTTAGCATTTTGTAGCAATAAAGTATTTTTAAATTAAAGTATGTACATTGTCTTTTATAGATATAATGCTGTTGCACACTTAATAGACTACAGTACAGTGTAAACATAACTTTTATATGCACTGGGAAACCAAAACATTTGTGTAACTTGCTTTGTTGCAGTGGTCTGGAACTGAGCCCTCAGTATCTCTGAGGTATGCCTGTATTTCATTTGCTTGCCTCATTTCCCTGGCTAGAACCTCCAGTACAATGTAGAATAGAAGTGATGAGTGCAGACATCTTTGTCTTGTTCCTGATCTTGGGGGTAAAGCTTTCAGACTTTCACTGATAAATATGATGTTAGCTGTGGGTTTTCATAGCTGCCTTTTATTCCGTGGAAGTTTAAGGTAAACACTGCTCTTCTCCATGTATACCATGTTCTGTCGTGTCTCTAGGCTTTGCACTCTTTCTTCTTCCTTTCTGTTCCTGGCAAACTCAAGACTTACCCTGTAGGGTCCAATCCAAATATCTGAGAATCTTTCCTTGACTGCCTCCAATAGAGTATATCCTGTCCTCCTTAGAGCTGCTACAGCACTTTTTATATTTTTCTGCATTTTCTATATAGGATTGTAATTATTTATCTCCCAGTGTTCTGAGCTCTTGCAGGCAAGGACCATGCCCCCCCCAGACCTGAGGCAGCACAAGACAGTAGTGGATAATCAGTAAAAATCGGTTGCACGGTAGCCGGGCTAGGTTGACTGAATGAGGAATGGGAGTGGCTTTCATATCACTTCATGTAACTTTTTTTAGGTTAGAAATGTACCCCGTATATCCTTTTAATTTTCTCCTCAATAATCCATAATGGCTTTTACTTGTGAATCCAACTAAAACATTTCTAAGAACTGTTCATGCTTCGTCAGTACAACCTCTCCAAAGAAAGTAGTCATTTCCTTGTTTGCCCGTAAATGATCTCCAAGTTCCTGGGGTACCTTCTAAACTTAATATTACAGGATAAGTAATACTTTCTTTCATGGTGTTTAGAATTATTTTCTATCTGGTATGCGGTACGAAGATTGCAGGCTCTCAGTTTTCAAGATCTGGCTACTCTAATTACCAGTCACCTCAAAAGTTACCTCTCCAAACCTCAGTCTCCCCATCTGTAAAAGCCTAAGAAATAATAACCATTTTTCATGGGGTTATTGATGACGATCCAGTGAGATCATGTGGTTGGTGAATTTTAGAGCAACTGACAAGATGCCAGTTGTAGCTACACACATTTGTCCTGTCCACCTAGACCAGGAATTGCTTGGGGATGAGGGACTGTATCTTCGTGCTTCCTTGATGCTTCTTGTATGCTATCATTCTCTTTGCCTTTACCTCTTTGGTTGAAGTCAGAGAGACTTGCTGTGTTTCACCTACCCTCCTACAGGAGTTGCTCTAGCTTCCTGAGTGTTTTTATTTTCTTTCCCTGGACCTTTTTCCAGCGGTATGCAGAGAATGGGTTCTTTGAAATGCCTCTTTGACACCATTCCTCACAGTGTGCTTTGGACAGTGTCATTAGCATATAAGTAACTCCTTGGCTTTACCTGGGCTCTTCCAAAAAGTACTTATCTACCATCCTGTTGGTTCTTACAGAAACTCTGGAGACAGCAATGAGTATAATCTCTCAATGAGTGTTATCATTGGCAACCCAAAGCTAAAAAGTCAACATTGGAGTCAGTTTGGACTACACAGACACTGTTCTACAGAATGTGTGATGCAGAAGGCCTGGGTTTAAGTCCTCGCTCTGCCTCTTCATGGCAGTTCCTTCCATTTCTCTCATTTCCATTTCCTCAGTAGTTAGATAGGATAAAACTACTGATACCTATTACAGGGGGCTATGAAGATTAAATGAGAAGGGTTCTTATGATATCTCCAGTGATTATTATCGAGAGCCCAGAAGCATGGCTTAGTTCCTAGAGCTTTGGGCCTGGGGCATGGACTGGCAGAGGGGAAGGAGATAGGAACACCGGTGTTGCAGGGATCTGTGGGTAACAGGGCCCCCCTTCTCTGGAAGAGGCTGGCCTCAAGACATGCTTTTCTTAAGAATTCCTCTCTCCAGGACCTCCTCACCCTTTCCTACCTCCAGGCCTTTGCTCTCCCTATGTCCTTTGAATTGAGAGCTATGTACCTGTCTCCTGGGCCCTTGCCTAAGGTCTTTCTGCCTCTCTGAGTCTCACCTCTTTCAGGAGGCAGCCTTTTGATGCTCCAAACCACTGGTCTCTCTTCCTCCTCATTAATATTACCAGTGTTAGATGGATTTTAAGCTCCTTGAAGGATGGCCCACGCCCTAAACATCCAGGATGGAACTGGTCTGTAAACCAGGCACAGGAAACATTTGTTTAAAGAATTAACAAATACAACTTTTTAAACACCTATCGTGGGTCACGTGTTGGTGTTTCAAAGTTGCGTAAGACAAAGTTCCTGTCCTCAAGGGGCTTACCATCTAGTGGGATAATTTAAGAGGCACTTACAATGTACTCTCTTGTTTAATCCTCATAGCAACCCTTGAAGGAAGCTGGAGGTTAAGAGACTTGCCCAAAGCCAGGCCAGGGCTAGTCAAAGGCAGGCCCTGGCACTGAGGTGGAAGGCCTAGTCTCCTACAGCCCCCTCCCAGGGGGGCCTAGAGACTCACTCCTCACTTCCAAGGGTAGCACGGCAAAGATTGGAAGGAGTTGGGAAGCTGGCCACGGTGTGCATCCCTAGAGAGCTCCAGTTCCAGGATCCAGTTATATCCCAGCTGTCACTCGTTAACTTTGTAACCTTGGGCAAGTTACTGAGTCTCTGAGTGTCAGTTTCGTCATCTGTAAAAGAAGAAGAATACTGTCCTGGGCATCCATTGTGTTTACCTGCACAACTCCAGTCCTACTTCTGCCAGCAGCACTCAGGTACTGCTTTCCCCTCCCCAGTTGTCAGTAATAGGGGTGGGGTGGTGTGATACACAAGCTAGCCAGTCACTTGCTCTTTTGCCTTTTCTGGCTCCTGGCCTTTTACGACTAGTTCTGCTTTTCCTTCTACTCTGTGGGCTCCGCACCACAACCTGCCCCACCAGATCCCTTTAATAAATTGCCTTTGCGTTTAAGTTCATTAGAGTCAGTCAGTTATTATTGCTTGCAAAAACAAGAAACTTTAATTGATCCAAACACCTACCTTGCAATGTTGTAAGGCTTAAATGATTAAACGAAGTTTGTAAAGTGCCTAGCCCAGTCCTAGCAGCATAGCAAGCAGTGAGTAAGGGGTGGTGGTAGTTGTCTGTAAGTTAACATGGTGGGGGAGTGAGAAGAGGGGGCAGGTGCAGGGAGGGGGAGGGAGATTTTTACTGGTTTGGGTTCCACTGAGAGAAACCTTCCCCCAAGAGACAGTGAGAAGGACAACAGAAGGGAGGGAAGTCCAGGCTATGGTATGCTCATTTATTCAAAATGTCTTTATTGAAACAGCATGATAGAGCAAGAAAGAATGAGGTCTGGGAGGATGTCTTTGGGCATAGGATGGAGCCCAGACCTGATGGATACAGTGTGGAGCTCCCTCCCTGTCCCCTGACTCTTGCCAAGGAAGTGAGCACAAAGCAGCAAGGAGGAGATGGGGTTGAGGGCAGCCCTCTGAGCTCTCCATGGTGACTGGCGTGAGATGCCTCTGAGGCTTCAGGGCAGCCCTGCCTTCCTCACTCAGTCCTCCCGCTTTCCTTGCCAGGGCCTTGTGCCACCTTTCTGTATGGGCCAGCCTTCTGCCAGGGCGCTCGAAGGTCGCTCAGAGGGCAGGGTTGGGGGTGGCAAGCAGTGGAACGTGGTCACAGCGGTTAGGGGGCGGCTGCCGCAGCAGGGAAGGCCGGCGGCACAGCTCCCCGTCCCGGAGCACCTCGGGCAGGAGCTTGCGTTTGGTCTCCGGCAGAAGCATGATGCTGAGGATGCAGAGGAGAGCACAGGCCGCCAGCACCACGTGCTGCAGGAAAGCTCCGTGGCCCATGTGGAGGCGCTGGGCTGGGCCACTCAGCCCGCCAAGTGCCCCCAGTGCCGTGATCAGGCCCAGGCCTCGGCCCCTGGGAGAGACGGACAAGGCACTGAGCCTGCAGCTGTGGGCCTCACCCCAGCTCTTCTCCAGCAGCCTCCCCTTGTTCATCCCTCAGGCCCTGCCCTCAGCTGGAGGCTCCCCTGGCAGCAGCCCTGCCCTCACCGGACAGCGGTGGGGATGACTTCAGCAGCAAGGAGGGTGCTGAGGGTGCCAGCAGCTTGGGCGGAGAAGAGGCCAAGGACGGAGAAGGTGGTGACGGCAGCCTCGTTCAGATCTGGAGGACCAAGAGATGGAGCGTGTGAACAGAGGTGGGGAGACCGTGCTTGGCCTAGTCCCTGCCATCATCCCCTCTGATCCCTAGCCGGGTGGGTCTGGGCATTCACTCATCGGTTGAGAGAACAGACAGGACTGTGCGGCCAGGGGGAGAACTGTGGAAGATCTGGGCAGGGTCTGGTCTGGTTTGGGGAGGCCTGTGCCAGAAGCAGTGGCTGAGCCCGTCTGAGGCACCTCTGCTGGGGTTCCTTTGCTGAGCCCACACCGTGGGGAAGGGAGGATGCTCACAATCCCACAGGCCCAGCAGGACCAGGGACGCAATGCCAGTGAGGGTCATCGAGAGAAGCAGGATGCCCCGGCGGCCAAATCGGTCCACGGTGACCCCCAGGAAGACGCAGGCCAGGGCAGCTGTGCCGCTGGCCAGCAAGGAGCACAGGTAGAAGTCCGATGGGCTCCCTCCTCCTCCCACAGGCTGGTAGCAGTGACGAATGGCGTGGGCAATAAAGCTGTGAGACAGGGTGGGGAGGCGAAGAGAGGTGTCTGAATCTCCATCTGCAGCCTTTCACAGCTCTGGCTGGCCTCTGTAGGGGTCCTCAGGCTTTCCCCACCCGGCCAGCCCCCATCCCAGCTACTGGCCTGGCCCTTGGCTCAGACACCCAGGCTCACTTGGTGAATCCCAGGATAAGTAGATTTTTCCAGATGTTGCGGTAGTTGAGGAGGGAAGCGAAGGAAAAGGAGGATGTTGCAGGGAGAGGGCAGGTGTTCTCCAGGTCTTGGGAGAGAGAGAGGAGCTGTCTGTTAGAAGGAACGGCTGAGAACCCAGGGTCCTCCCACATGGGTGGTAGGGACCCTGGGAGAAGGTGGTACAGCTACAACAGAGGGCACCATCATGTGTGCACACTGAGGTTATCACCTGTAGGGACCCCTGTCTCTTACCCTGCAGGGCCTCCTGGGCCTCCTCTCCCAGCATCTGCCCATGGGGCCGGTTCCGCTCAGCCAGTATCCTCAGCACAGACTGGGCCTCCTCAATCTGTCGCTTCACTATCAGCCACCGCGCAGACTCCAGAAACAGACCAGGCCAGCTGGGGGTGGGGTGGGGGGTACACTGTGAGGCCTCCTGAATCCTGACCCAGGGACGGAAAACTCCCACCTCTGAGGGGCTGGGGCTGGGGCTGGAGCAGGCCTGGACAAGGGGCAGTGGAGAAGAGGAGGGGTCTCCAGGCTAGAGCTAGGCTGGAGGTAGAGATGGGAACGGCCAGACAACAGGTGGAGGGTGATACTGACCCATAAAACAGGAAGAGGATGCAGGGAGCGGTGATCATTCGCTGCAGAAATCGCCAGTCCTTAGAGACAAGGGCCAGGCCCAGGAACAGGAAGTGCCCCCCTACCCCCACCAACTCCCCTGCCAGGGCCACCCGAAGCCTCTGGGTTGGGTCGCACAGCTCCAGGCCTGGAGATACAGCAGGGACAGGGAAGAGAGGCCAGGGAGGAAGGAGGCGAGGGGGAGAAGAGCGGAGAGGGAGGGAGGAGGACAGAGAGCAAGGTCAGCCCCTGAGTGGAGGCTGCAGCCATCGCCTCCCACAGGCCAACCGCTAAGGCAGAGAGTGGAGAGTTGTTCAGTTCTCTCTCCTCCCCCACTCAAACCTGGGAGGGCTCGAGGGTCAGAGTCCCTGGTGGGTTTTCAGCATTCCCAAACTATGGGCCCTTTCACACCAGACCTCTTACTTGACTTTCACATTAACCCTTGTTCAAGGTCATACAGCACTCAGGATTTCATTTTTAAAATAAGGCTCATTCCCTGACAGCAGTTAAGTCCAGAGCAAGGAAAGCCTTAAAGATCATGGGAAGAGAGGGGTGTGGAGAGAAGGAAGACCCCTGGATCCTTCAAAGGCCTGGGCAGAAAGACAGCTGAGATTCCGGACAGCTGAAATCTGGGGCTGAAGAAGGGACTGAGGGGATCTTAGGGAGCAGTAGGAATGGCCTGGGGATACAGACAGGCAGGCATGAGTCCCTAGGGAAGGAGCTCTGGGGGGATGCCACTCACGCATCAGGTAGACACCAAGGTCAACGCCGGCAAGCAGAAAGCCCAGGAGGAATCGGAGTGCCATGACACCTGTGGAGGAGCCTGCAGCAGCCCCTCCCACTCCACAGGGGCCCACCAGTCCCAAGGTCAGCAACACAATCCCACGACGGCCAAACCTGGAAAGTAGGGAGAGCCTCTGATCACCCAGACTCCCTGGGGGAGGAGTTGCTGGGTGGGGCCCAGCTGCCCACTTCAAAGCTGGAGGTATGAGGATGAGGCCCTGGAGTGAGGCTAGAGAAGATGGGAGAGGATGGGGACCATGGTTGGCTACTGGGCACTGGGGCGAGGCTACGGTTCTGTGGGGGTAGGACCATTGACTCTTGGGATGGGGCTATTGGTCAGAGATGAGGGCATTTCTTCATGGAAGTGAGACCAACCATCAGAATGGATGGGATATTGCTTAGGGGACTTGGAACCATTGGTCCTTGGGCAGAGAGCTATTGGTCAGTGGGGATGGAGCTTGTCTTTCTCAGACTGGTCAGAGGAGATGGGGTCATTGATATATGGGGTTGGAGCTATTGATCTATGGAGGTAGGCCATTGGCCACTTGTCCATGGGGATAATATTGGTCAGTGAAAGTGGAGCTCTTGATCTTAGGGGACTGAGTAATTGATTTTGGGGGATGAGGCCATTTTTCCGTGGGGTTGGGGCATGGGTCTACTAATCCATAGGGGTGGTCAGTGGGGATGGGGCCACTGACCAGAAGATGGAGCCACTGATCCATGGGAATGGAGCTCTTAATCTATGGGATAGTACCATTGATCAGCAGGGATGATCACTAATCTTTGAAGATTGGACCGTTGATCTTTGAGGATGGAGCTATTGATTCATGGGATAGGGATCTCAGTCCATGTGGATGCGACAGTTGGCCAGTAGGGATGAATCTATTAATCCATAGGAATAATCAGTAAGGATGGGGTCACAGACCAGAGGAGATGAGACAATTGGTCAATGATGATGGTCACTGACTATAAGTCAGTGAGGACAGGGCTACTGAGTTGGGCTATTGACTTTGGGGGATAAGACCACTGATCTATGGGGATATAGACTGGGGTCACTGGTCATTGGGAAGGGGGCACCGATAGCCTGAGGGTGAAGCTACTGACCCAATAGGGTGGAGCCATTTTTCCATGGGGCTAAGCTTATTGGCTAAGGTTACTGAATTTAGGAGACTGAATTATTGGTCTCTGAGGATGAGGTTATTATTCCACAGGAATGATGCTACTGGTCTGTGGGTATGAGGCCACTGATGCATAAGGAGGGGCTATTGACCTATGGGTTTAGGATCATTTGCCCACAGGGGTGTGTGACTATTGGGCGGTGAGGATAGGCATTGATTTTAGGGAACTGGATTATTCAGTGTTGGGTTGCCTTTGATCCATGGGAGTTGAACTATAAATCCATTTGGATGAGACTGTAGACCAGTGGAGATGAGTTTAATAATCCACAGGGATGGTCAGTGGAGATGGAGTACCTGGTCAGTGGTGATGGTGTCGAGGATCAGAGGAGATGGGAGTTTTGACCCCTGGGAAGAGCTATTGGTTGGTGGGGATGGGTTGTTGATCTTTGAGATGAGGCCACTGATTCCTGGAAATGGGGCTTTTGATCTGAGAGGACCTGAGAGCACTGAAGATCCATGAGGATGGGGCTGTTAGTCTTGGGGGAGGGGTGCTATTGTGGTCACTGATCCATGGGGGTTGAACTATTGACCCCCATGAGGGTAGTCATTTGTTTATAGAGTTGAGCTATTGGTCAGTGTGAATGGAGCTGTTGATATTTAGAAATTAACATAATGAGCTTTAGGAATGAGGCCTTTGAGATGGAGTTAACAGTCCAGGTGGGTAGGGCTGTTAGCAAGGATGAGTCTATCAATCCATGATGATGGTGAGGGAGGTGCTTGGTGGTGATAGGGATGATAGAGGAGAAGTTAGGATTTTCGATCTGTGGATATAGGGGTTTTGGTCAGTAGGGATGGGGCTATTGTCTTTTGAGATGAGGCCACTGATCCATGGATCTAGGGATTGGCAAGGAAGGAAGAGCTATCCCCTGTGTGGAAGAGGTATGGGAGGAGTATCTCTTGATGGGGAGTGAAGCTGAGACAGGGGTGGGGCTGCATATCATTGAGCAGAAGAAGTCCAGAGAACACTGCAGAGTCCACCGAGTCCCCTTCAGCCTCTTGCCAAGGCAAGCTGCCTGGGCCAGCCTCCCTAGCACCCCCTCCTCTCTACTTGCCCAGCCCTCACCTGTCTGCCGGGTAGCCCAGGAACAGGTAGCCAGAGGCAAAGCCCAGGATGAAGAGGATCTGCTCCAGGATCACCTGCCAGCCCAGGTCGCACACCAGATCCCACTAGAGACGTGAGAGGGATGGAGTGGGTGTGAGGCCCCTCGCTGGTCTCTCTCGGCCCGCCCCCAAACCCGCGGCCCACCAGGCTGCCTCACCTGGCCGATGGCGTTGGTGGTGAGCACGGGGAGGCCGTTATAGTCCCAGTCCTTGAGGCAGTGGTTGAAGTCCGGCGGGGCGAAGCCGCTGCACGAGGGGTCCGTACTGGTGGCGATGCGGCTGGCGGCGCTGGCTGCTAGGGCGGCGCTGGCGACGCTGACGCCGCTGGCGTTGGGGGGCTGCTCCCAGCCAGAGGCGTTGGGGGCAAAGGCCCCGTAGTGGCAATGCAGCGGGGGCGCCAGCGTGAAGATGGGGTCCGAGGCCATGCCCAGCGCCACAAAGAGCACGGGCAGGCAGCAGAGGCCGAGCTGCAGCTGCTGGCCGCCGCCCAGCGCCCCCACCTGGGCGAGCAGCGCCTCGAAGCTGAGGGGGCCGGGGGGCACGGCCAGCGACAGGCTGCTGCCCATCCCGTCGCCACCCGCGTCGCCCTCCCCATCCCGCTCGCGTTCGCGCTCCCGCTCACCCTGCAGCTGCTCCGTGGGCACCGCATCTCCGAGGGTCCCGACCTGCTGTGTGGGGGGGTGAGGTAAGGGGTGTGTGGGGTGATGGCAGGAGAAGGGTGAAGCGGAGAAAACCGCGGAGTAAGGGAAGAGGCCGGGACCAGCGGGAGGAAGGCGGGCGGCGGAGGAGGGGGCGCAGGAGGAAAAGGCCGGGCGCTTGGCGGGGGTGCTGGGAGATGATGGCGTAGCCCCCAGGGCGCGGGCACTTACTCCATTGGGGCTGGGGGTGCTGTCGATTTTGCTGCCGCCCCCGCCATTGGGCTCGGGGGTGCCGGTGGCCACCCGGGGAGCCAGCTTGCCGACCGCAGGGGCCCTGGCGGCCCGCACCGAAAGGATGCACTGCCCTCTGGCCCAGTGGCGCGCCCGGTGCCCGGACACAGAAGCCGGAGAGACCCTGCTCTGCAGCTCTGCAGCCGCGGGCGCCTCCTTCGTCTCTGCGATCTCTGCGCTGCTTTCCCCTCCCCTTCCTCCAGACTCTCCTCCCCTTCCCACGTCAGCAGAACCTTCGGTCCAGACTCTTCGTCAGAGAGAGGAAGGGGGGCCAGGGCCCAGCAGAGGGAGAGGATGGGGCTCTGTCTCCGTTCCCTGGGTCTGCGGACCATTGCGGTATAAAGGGGGGGGGGAAAAAAAAAAGACCCTGAAGGATAGTAGATCCCAGGCAGATGCCAGCAATTCCTCCTTTGCTTCCAGTTCTTCCTTCTACCCATCCATCCACCTACCCACCCATCCATCCATCCATCCACTCATTCATCAGTAAAATTTATTAAGTGTCTGCTATGTTCTGGCCTTGTGCTGGGCTTTGGGGATAACAGGATGGACAAGACCGACCTTGGAGTAGCTTACTGAGACAGACGGCTATACTGGAAATGATGATACGGGGCACGCATATGGTGGACTGGGCTGGGCACTGTGCTCAGCCTTGGCCTTAGTCCTCTACAAGACCACCTCTCTGGTTTCACCACCCCCTCCCTGGCTGAGTCTCCATCCTTTCTCAACAGCATTTGGCACTGTTGGCCACCCCTTCCTCTAACCACTTTTTTCCTTGGCTGCTAAGTCCCACACTCTCCTGGTTTTCTTTCTCTTGCTCCTCTTTTCTCTACTGCAGGCTTCTCCTCCTCCTCCTTGCCATCATTCAGTGTCTGTGATCTTCAGAGGCTTGGTTCTAGGTCCTTCTCTCATCTCACACTGTTCTTTCCACCTCGGGAATCTCACCTGTGCCCACGGCTTCGATCACCCCCAGTATAAACAATCCGAGCCAATACAAACTTGATCCCCAGATCTACATTTCCAGTTCCCACCTCTCTTCTGAGCCCCAGACCCATGAAGCCACCTCTTATTTGACTTCTTACCTTGGATGACTCACAGGAATCTCAAACTCAATACATCCAAGACCAAACTCATGTTTCCCCCCAACCCCCCACCACCCTGGTTGTCTTCTAGTGCTTCTTTCCTCACTGAATGGCACCCTCATCATCCAATTGTGGCCAGATGCTCAGTTGACAGCCCTTGGAGCGCCCTCTTCCTTACCCCCATGTCAGATCCTTTACAAAATCCTGTCCGTTTTACTTCCTACATAGTTCTCAGATATTCTGCTTCTCTCCAACTCTACCACCACTAGTCAAGCTACCTGTTGTACAGACTGCTTTAGCCTCAATTCTTTTTTTTTTTTTTCTGTACCTGGGCTTCTCCCATTGCGGAGCACAGGCTCCGGACGCGCAGGCTCAGCGGCCATGGCTCACGGGCCCAGCCGCTCCGCGGCATGTGGGATCTTCCCGGACCAGGGCGAGAACCCGCGTCCCCTGCATCGGCAGGCGGACTCTCAACCACTGTGCCACCAGGGAAGCCCCTAGCCTCAATTCTTAACCAGTGTTCTGCATCTGCTTTGTTTCCATCCCTTTTCCCCATCTGTTGTTCATAGTGCAGACAGAGTGATCTTTTCAAAATGCAGATCTGGGACTTCCCTGGTGGCACAGTGGTTAAGAATCTGCCACCCAGTGCAGGGGACATGGGTTCGATCCCTGGTCCAGGAAGATCCCACATGCCGGAGCAACTAAGCCCGTGTGCCACAACTACTGAGCCTGTGCTCTAGAGCCCGTGAGCCACAACTACTGAGCCCCCGTGCCACAACTACTGAAGCCTGTGCGCCTAGAGCCCGTGCTCCGCAACAAGAGAAGCCACTGCAAGAAGCCTGCGCACCACAAAGAAGAGTACCCCCCCCCTTGCTGCAACTAGAGAAAGCCTGCGCGCAGCAACAAAGACCCCACGTAGCCAAAAAAAAAAGTGTATCTGTTCATGTCCCTTTCCTACTTAACAGCCTTCAATGTCTTCTCACTGTCAAGGTAAATACTAATTTTCTAGATATGTCAAACGTGACCCTGTGCTCTCTGCAGCTCCACCTCACATCTCTCCCCAAACTCTCTGCGCTCCAGTCACACTGACGTTCTTTCAGGTTTTCCAGTGCCACGGGTCCCTTGCATTAAGCTGGTCTTTACACCTAGAAGGCTTCTCCTCCCCCTACTCAGAGTGTGATTTACAGACTACCAGCAGCTGTGTAACCTGGGAGCTTGTTAGAAATGCAGAATCGCAGCCCTTTGAGTCATAATCTGCATTTTAACCAGATCCCTAGGTGTATGTACATTAAAGTTTGAGATACACTCCTCTAAGAAACTTGATATCTAATAGGTACTTTATTCTCTAATTCCAGGGAAGGGCTGAAAAGGCATGTCCTATCAGTCTCAGCCGGGAAATCCATTCCCTCTTGTCTCCACTGAACCACACTTATAATTTGCCTCCTCTGTTCAGAAATTTTCTAAATATGGGAAACTATTCTAATGCAATAAGCAGCCTCACACCACTTTCCCTCCCCCAACTCATTTGAGCATCTCTTCGGGATTTACTTTTGGTGCTGTCACAGCCAACATTCCTTGGGGGTTTGTTTGTGTCCTTGTGTCTGTCCTGGAATTATAATCCCTTTAACTTTCTGTGGTGCTGGGCTGTTTACATGCATTGTCTTGTTAGGGCCTCACAATAAGCCTGCGAGACCATTATGTTCATCCTCATATTAAAGATGAAACCAGGACTTGGAGGGACTGACGGGATTTACCTGCAGACATATAGGTACATGGAAACTTGCACAGAGACCTCTGACTCTAATTCCAGGCTGATCTCTTGAAATTCTTTCTGGAAGGTGATGGAGGATGGCCCCTGTTACAAGTCTTCAACACCTGGGGTAAATTTTGGTGGCCTCAGAATCTGAAAATGAGTTTCCTTTTGAGAGTGAAATGAGAACAAAGAACCCAAAATGGAGGAGGCAAACGCATGGGGAAAGGGGCCAAGGGACTAAGAGTGTGATTGAATTTTGGGGTGCCTCCAACCCAGTCACTGTGCCAGAGTAGCATCTTGGGAAAGCAGAACTGAAGCAATGGATCTGTGGCTTGGACTACTTCCCTTGTGGTAAACGGCTGGAGTGATCCCCTATCTAAGCCATGGCCCATTAATTTCACCAAAGCCCCGTGGACTATGAACTTCCAACGCATTAAATTCACTGGCCCCTCAGCTCCTCTAAAAGATGGTGTGTCCAGAAGGACAGTCAGGAAGCCTCCTGGAAAGGAGAGTTTAAGGGGCTAGACCTTCTTGAGTTAACTGAAGGGAGAGGGCGCCCAGGCCAGCAGCACGACAGCTGGGGTGACCTCTCCAGCATGGCACCATGAAGGCTCTCTTGTGGCCACCCTCTCCACATGTGCACCTCTCTAATGACATCACTTGACATTGGTCTTGGAGGTCTTGGAGGAGAGGCCTTGGTCACAAATCAGGGCCTGCCTTCCTGGTATGCCGCGTCGCAGACTCTTCTTGGTTCTCTCATCCTCCGAGTCTCAGCACAGATACCACCTCACCTCCCCAACAATTCTGTCTAAAGTCTCCAGTGGCCTCTCTCCTCATCTAGGTGGTCTGGCATATCACCCTGTTTATTTCCATTACCAGCAACTGTCAACTTTGTGGCAGGTTTCTTTCTTTACTTACTTCTTTTAGCTGACTCGTTTATATCCAGCCCACCCCCATGATGTACCTTCAGAACAGCGCCTGGCACATCACATGGGAGCGGAGAACCTGCCAGATGAATAGTTGTTGAAGAAGCAGCAAAATTTTCCCCCAAACCCTAAAGGCAGCCTGCCCACAGCGTGCGTCTCATCGTCTTGGCCAAGGGTGCCAGGCCCGCTCCCCAGGCTCCCAAGAAGCAGAGTCAGGGAACCAGACAGCCTGGTTTATTGAGATGCACCAGCGCCCAAGGCCCAGCTCTCCTGCCTCCTGTGGGGAGGAGCCCTCTGGCCTCTCCCAGGCCTTCCCATTCTGGGTGGCCAACGTCCTGCCCTCACGCTCAGCCAACAGCGAGGCACTGATGTTCTAGAGCCAAGACACAGGACAGGAAAGGGGCTCCGGGTGGCCCCTTCCCCCAGAATCTGAAAATGATTCAGATTTCAGCTACCTGAACCTCCGTGGGGCCGAAATCCCAGAGGCGGGCGGCCACGCGGTGCCCAAGAACCTCTGCGTCCGGCTGAGGGAGGAGGAAGGTCCAGTTCCTCCTTGCCCTGGAGGGCCTGGCGCCTGCCCCTGACAAAGCAGGGAATAATATTAAATATAAATAACTTATACAAAATGGCTCGTACAAAAAGCTGCGGGGTAGGGAAGGAGGTGCCTCCGTGAGAGGCTGAGATGACTGGAAGAGGCGGGGAGGGGGAGAGATGCCTCCACCTCTCCTAGTCCCTAAAACAGAGCCCTCCAGCTGCCCAAGGCCTTGAGGGGGCTCTGGCAGGCAGGCGAGGGCAGAGCAGGGCCAAGGGGCTCAGCGGGCCAGGCTGGTGAGCAGGGTGGTAAATTGCAGGGCCCGCCCTGCCAGCTCCGCCACACACTGCACCATCTCTTGGGCCGCAGGGCCGGATGGGTAGCCCAGGGCGGCCCCCTTGACGGCCAGCACCGTGGCCCGCAATGCCTGGCCCAGCGCTGTGCCTGCAGCTCCGACCTGTGCTCGCAGAGGGGTGGAGGCTGCCAGGCGGCCCAGGGTGTCCCCAACAAACACCAGGCGGTGAGCAGCCACCAGCACCTGCTTGCCGTGGGGCACGAAGAGGCGCGGGGGCTGGTTGGCCCGGGTGCTGGACATCAGGGCCGCCACGGCTGCCTGCAGTGTTGAGTAGTGGCCCTGGCACTGCCCGGCGTAGAAGTGCAGGAGCTGTAGATCTCCGGCGGGAAGAACCAGTGGCTCCCCTGGGGACGGGGCCTCCTGCGGGCGACAAGAGTGGTCAGTGGGATTGCTCTCACTACTGCCGCTTTTGTTTTCATTTCCTTTCTCCTTCCCTCCCTTTGTTCCTCATTCCTTCCTTTCTCCCTGAGCTCAATTCCTTTAGATCATACCTCTGCCCATCAGACAATTTAGATTCTCATAGCGAGTGGCAGGAAGGTACCCAGAATTGATGTCAGATAAATCTGGATACAAACAACCTCAAAAACAAGTCTCTGAGCTTCATTGTTTCCTTGTCTCTAAAATTGGGAGCCTAGGACTGCACTGTCCAGTGTAAACGTAAGGCGAACCACCCATGTAATTTCAAATTTTCTAGTAGCCACATTAAGAAAAGTCCAAAGAAATTGGTACATATTTTCTAACTCCATATATTAAAAATGTTGTAATTTCAACACTGTAATCAATAGGAAAATTATTGAGATTGTTTTTCATACTAAGTCTGCAAAATCTGGTGTGCACTTTTCATTTACAGTACATTTCAGTTTGGACCGGTCACATTTGGAGGGATCGGTAGCCACATGTGGCTGGTGGCTACCAGACTGGAGAGTGCAGCTCTCGTCTCTGCCTCCTAAGGCTGCAGTGAAGATTAGCTGATACGATGTACAGAAAGGGCTGAGAACAGAGCATTGCACACTGTAAGCACTATGTGAGTCCTAACTATGGCTGCGATCAGTGCTGACGCACGCGACGTGCTGAGCACAGGGTGTGGCACTTGGTACAAACCTGACAAATGGTAGCTATTGTGATTGGGACCATTCTAGATCAGGTCGAGGAGACCATCTCACTTTCCCGAGGCCCAGAGAGATTAACTGGCGGCTTCAGAGCCCCCGGCTTCTTAGTGGTGGAGCTGGGATTAGGAGCCAGGTCTCTTAGGAACCCAGGAATTCACAGTTGGAAGGGGCCTCAGAAGTCACCCGGCCCAGCAACTCTTCTGCTCCCCTGACTGCTCGCTTCTCTGACTCTTCTCCAACACATTCTTTCCGAATCCCTGATATCCTTTTTTTTTTTTTGTGGTACGCGGGCCTCTCACTGTTGTGGCCTCTCCTGTTGCGGAGCACAGGCTCCGGACACGCAGGCTCAGCGGCCATGGCTCACGGGCCCAGCCGCTCCGCGGCATGTGGGATCCTCCTGGACCGGGGCACGAACCCGTGTCCCCTGCATCGGCAGGCGGACTCTCAACCACTGCGCCACCAGGGAAGCCCCCTGATATCCTTTTCTAAGTTCCAGCTCCTTCCTGAATTCTAACTCCTCTCTACTCTAACTGTCCCGTTTCACTGAACTCTTACCCCCATCCTAAATCGATTTCCCTAGATGCTCGAGTTGAGAACAGCCCTTCCTCCAAGTTCCTGCTCCTCCCCGCCCCTAGTGCCCCTTCTCTAGCACCACCCCCATGGGGTTACCTGCTGCTCTGGTGGCCCCCTCTCCAGCAGTTCAGGATCCCCTGGGGAGGCCTTATCCCGGGGCCTGGCTCCCTGAGCTTTATCCATGCCCTGCAGTGGGGGAGAGGGTCTCAGTGCAGGGGTGGGGGAGCAGGCTGGGGTCTAGCCTCCGTGGTCTTCCTGCACCTCCCCACTCCCACGTCCTCCCGAAGGTCTCTCCTGCCATCAGATCTGCAACCCCTTGACTCTAGGTCCGCGAGAGCTCTGGTGGCAGGTCAGAGGTCTCAGAGACCCCAGGCTGGGTTTAGGGGGAGGAATGTGGCACCGATACAAGTGATGTGGCCAAGTACTGGGGCCCAGGCCATAGGGTACAGGGCCATGGATGCGGAAGAAGGGAAGGGAGGAAGCGGGGGTCTGCATCTGGGGCCTTAGCCCTCCTTGCTGGCTCTCCTGGAGCCATTTCTGGTGGGGCTGGCTGGAGGCGAGCTCACCTTCAGGTGGACGTAGTCATACTCCTCGGCCATCGGGATGCCCTCATACTCATTGTGGTGTCCTTCTTGATGGCCCTCCACCTCCCCGATCTCTGGATCCCCCTCGACCTTGGGGCCCCCGTAGCCCGGCAGGCGGGGTGGGGGTGGGGGCAGAGGCCGGTCCTGGATGCTGCCCTTCCGGCCTGGAGCAGGAGAGGGAGCCGGGGAAGGGCTGGGGGCCTCCGGGACAGGCAGGGCCGGCAGAGGGCGGCGGGACAGGCTCTCAGCTGAGGGCAAGCGGGGCCTGTGTGCGGGTGGGGGGCTTCTGGCCAGAAGCAGGGCCATGGCGTCCAGGTCATTGGAAGCCGAGGCTGCCAGGGGCTCTGGAGAAGGCGATGTCTCCGGCCCCAGCAGGGGGACGTCGTAGATGCCCTCGTCAGTGCCCCCGCTTTCCCCGTCTGCCAGCAGTTCCTCCGGTGCTTCATACAGATTGAGCAGGGCGGATGCTCGTTTCAGGTTGGAGGGGGCAGCGTAGAGGGGGGGCCCTGGCTCTCGGCCCCCCTCCCAGTCCAGATCTGGCTCCAGGTCTGACTGTGGCTTCGGGGCCAGAGGCACGTCATAGGGAGCTTCATCTTCTCCAAGGGACTGGGGGACAACCCAGGCCAGAGGGCGGGAGAAGGAGGCCGGGGAGTCATAGGGGCCATTGGAGGGAACTCGGAGGGCAGTGGGGGGTACGTCATAGACCTGGAGAGGAAGCAGTTGGTTACTCTTAGTCTCAGCAGTGGGCCCCCACTCTGCTAACCCCTACCCCCGAGAGCCGTCTGTTCCCTGCCCAACATACACACAAACCTCTAGCCCTCACCTCCAGGGCATCTCCAGGGGCAGCCTGTTGGGTCCCACTGCCTCTGGGGACCTTGTAGATGGGATCAGGGGAGGGCGGACAGGGTGCAGCCAGAGGTCCCGAGGTAGGACAGGGCCGAGCTGGGGGTGGCACCACATACACCTGGGGGATCAACACAGGCGGGTGGGTCAGGTGGTGTGGGGACCAGGGGATCAGATAATGTGTGCCCGGGAGGAGCTTAGACATCTTCCAACCCCCTCCCTGTACCAGTGGGGAAAGAGCCCGGAAAGGGTTGGCCACCACGATTAGTACAGCAGAGTCGGTGCAGAGCTGCCGTCTCAGGGCTCTCCCTCCTCCACGTGCAGGCACCGGCGGATGGGAATGTCCTGGCTTGGGGTTTTGGGGGGCTCCAGCTCTCACCTCCTGGTCCTCATTGCTGTGCTCTGGGGCTGGATGTGGTGAGCCAGGCTGGGCTGGCGGCACCTGGGAGAGGCCAGGCTTGGGTGCCGGGCCATTGGGAAGGAGCTTCACTCTGTTGGCAGGCACAATGCCCTGCTGGCCGTGCAGGGAGCAGAGGCACCAGCCGTCCAGCCCACCAGCGCCTTCCCTCTGCAGCACCCGTAGAACGTCCCCTCGGCGGAAGGACAGTTCCTGGGGGGACTCGGCGGTGTTGTCGTACAGTGCCCGGGCCAGCTGGGCCTGATGGGTGAGGTGGGAGTAGGGAGAGGGCTCTTCACACACATATCAGGTCATGTCACCCCCTGCTCAAAACATAGAGCTCCCCACTTCCCTCAAGCTAAAAATCTGACCTCCTGACTCAGCCCTGCCTGTCTCCAGCTTCATCCCTTGCATTCTCCCTCTCTATTCCTTGATCTAGACAAGCTCTTTCCCACCTCAGGGCCTTTGCAGTCCCTTTACCTGTCCCCTGACTATTCATTTGACTGGCCATTTTTCATCCTTCAGTTCTTCTTAAATGTCTTCTTCTCACTCTTCTCCCCACCCCATTCTGTGTCTGTCTCCACCCATTGTTTCCTTCACAGTACTTTATACTATTTGTCTATTTACTTTAAAAAATCAATTTCTTCCCTTGTACCGTCAGCCCTGTGAGAAAAGGGATTTCTATATTCCTAGCCTCTGCAATAGGCCTAACCTGGAATCAGTCCTCCAGGAACATATGTTGGATGAATTACATGAGGAAGTCCTGAAAAGGTCTCCCATAGGATCTCCTTTACCTTCCCTGTTTCCCAGTCAGCATCCCCTACAAGCAGGTTAGATGAAGCAGCTGCAGAGACCCCGTATTCCGAGAAGGGGTGGGAGAAGCCCAGCCCAGACACAGCCTCGACATAATAAGGAAGAAAACAGAAACCAAAGCAATTGTTTTGTTCTCAGTCTGAGCAAGTAAGGCTCTACCAGCAGAAGCTGAGGTTATCATGGAGAAAAGTGTATACGCTCGTGTGTGTTTGTGTGTGTGTGTGTGTGTTTTTGTGTGTGTGTGTGTGTGTGTGTGTGTGTATGCAAGGGGGCCGGTGGACCAACCAAGAGCAAACATTTATCAGCCTGTTTCCAGTCCTGTCTGGTGGGGACATCTAAGCTTTTTCCTTTGAGAGCTACAGGCTCAGGTAAGCCACAGACATCAAGTGCAAATTATATAGCCAGACACTGAGCGAGTGTTTGCACTAATCACCTCATCTCATTTAATCCTCACAACAACCTGATGAGGGAGGAGCCATCATTATCCCCACTTGGAAAGGAAATTGGAACAGAGAGGTTGGTACTTTGCCCAACGACATACAGCTGGTGCAGCATGATTTGAACTCCAGGCTGTGGGATTCCAGAGCCTCTCACTCACTCCTCTCTGCTGCCTCTTCACAACCATAAGCATAAGGATCTACTTTTTGGGAGTTCCCTGGTGGCCTAGTGGTTAGGATTCCAGGCTTTCACTGCCGTGGCCCAGGTTCAATCCCTGGTCACAGAACTGAGATCCCACAAGCCGTGCAGCGCACCACCACCACCCCCCCCCGCAAAAAAGGATCCACTTTTTTCTTCTTATATAAGTAACAGTAGTTAAGTCAAGAGGGCCCATGACATATATCCAGACAAAACTATAATTCAGAAAGAAACACACACCCCTACGTTCACAGCAGCACTATTCACGACAGCCAAGACATGGAAACAACATAAATGTCCGTTGACAGATGAATAGATAAAGAAGATGTGGTACATATATACAATGGAATATGACTCACCCATAAAAAAGAATGAAATAATGCCATTTACACCAACATGGATGCAACTAGAGATTATCATACTAAGTGAAGTAAGTCAGAAAGAGAAAGACAAACGCCATATGATATCACTTATATGTGGAATCTAAAGTATGGCACAAATGAACCTATCTATGAAACAGAAACAGAATCATGGACATAGAGAACATACTGGTGGTTGCCAAGGGGGAGGGGACTGGGGGAGGGATGGAGTGGGAGGTTGGGGTTAGCAGATGTGAGCTATTATATATAGAAGGGATAAACAACAGGGTCCTACGGTATAGCACAGAGAACTATATTCAATATCCTATGATAAACCATAGTGGAAAAGAATATAAAAAAGGATGTACATATATATGTATAACTGAATCACTCTGCCGTACAGCAGTAACACAACATTGTAAATCAACTATACTTCAATTAAAAAAAAAAAAAAAGGGACTTCCCTGGTGGCGCAGTAGTTAAGAATCCACCTGCTAATGCAGGGGGCACGGGTGTGAGCCCTGGTCCACGAAGATCCCACATGACGCGGAGCAACTAAGCCCGTGGGCCACAACTACTGCGTGCAACTACTGAAGCCCACACGCCTAGAGCCCACGCTCCGCAACAAGAGAAGCCACTGTAATAAGAAGCCCGCTTACCACAACCAAAAGTAGTCCCTGCTCGCCGCAACCAGAGAAAGCCTGTGCGCAGCAACGAAGACCCAAGACGGCCAAAAATAAAACAGAATTAAATAGGGCTTCCCTGGTGGCACAGTGGT
This sequence comes from Monodon monoceros, assembly GCF_005190385.1. Classification (NCBI taxonomy): domain Eukaryota; kingdom Metazoa; phylum Chordata; class Mammalia; order Artiodactyla; family Monodontidae; genus Monodon; species Monodon monoceros. The sequence goes on from NW_021703778.1 coordinate 100,552,671, forward strand.
TGAGAGTCCGCCTGCCGATGCAGGGGACGCGGGTTCGTGCCCCGGTCCGGGAAGATCCCACATGCCGCGGAGCGGCTGGGCCCGTGAGCCATGGCCGCTGAGCCTGCGTGTCCGGAGCCTGTGCTCCGCAACGGGAGAGGCCACAGCAGTGAGAGGACCGCGTACCGCAAAAAAAACAAAACAAAACAGAATTAAATAATAAAAATCAAAAAATAAAATAAAAAGATAACAAAAAGACCTAAAAAACAAAACAAAAAGAGGACCCATGGCTCAAACATGACTCAAGTTCATAGGAAGTCTTCATGATGCCCAAGTTCCCTTTGCTAGTCTCTCTTCACTGGGCTCTGGTTCCACCAAGTTATTTGGTAGAATCAAGCTTAAGCCACTCACAATGTCAAAATATATTCCACTTCAGTTATGTTTCCTAAGTGACCCGAGCCTGCTGGCAGGACCCCAGGCAGTGGTAGAAAGCAGGTAGTTAGGCATTACTGAACAGGTAATCCACGTGGGCTGGCTAACTCAGTGAAACATCTCAAGCTCCAAATCTCTGGCAGGCTGCAATTGGCCACCAGGCCCTGGGGGAAGGGTGTCTGGCTCAGCCAGCATGAGTGCATGTTCCCCGTGGCCGGTGTTTCCCTCAGGTGGAGAGGTTGTCCAGCCCTTTATGGCTGGGTGATTTTAACAATAAGCTGACTTCTCTTGCCTGATTCCAAATGATCAAACCCTCTTCTGATTATATTTTGGCTTCTAAAGGATGTTGTCCCACAGTAAGCCAATACGCTAGCCAGATGACACAAATTCCTGGTTAGCCTGGCCTTTTTCTTTCTAACTGTAAATTAGAAATTGGCCTTTTGGATCTAGCCAGGGGGTTAAAAGCACGGTTTCTGAGGCAGACAGACCTGAGTTTGAGTCCTGGCCCTGCCACTTTCGAGCTGGGTGACTTTGGGCAGTTTGTTTAACCTCTCCAAGCTTCAGTTTCCTCCTTTATAGAATTCCATATCCATAGCTGAATATCCACTTTCAGATAATAACAGTACTAGCCTCACAGGGCTGTTGTGAGGAGTGGGCGAGATAATGCATCAAAGAGCCAGGACAAACCCAGACAAAGCTCAGGGCCAGCTTAGGGCCAGTAAATACTCAATAAATATTAGCTGTTATTAGGATCCTGTGAGTTTCATAAGCATAAATACCAACACCCCTCGCTCCCCCAGGCAAAAGAAAGATCTACCTCCTGGGACTACAAAGTTGACCAGCTGACCAGTTGGCTCCTGAGAAGGCATCTTTATGTCAGAGTACCCCACTAGGTTCAGGACCTCCCCCTCTTCTGGCTCCGAACTAGGGTCTGCTCACCATCATACAGATTGAGGAGCTAAGAGGAGTTTGGTCTGAGAAGGAATGAAAATCTAACTCATCCTCGGGGGGGGGGTGTGGGAGGATGTCAGAAGCCATGCTTCTCTTCCCAGCCTCACAATCCTCCTTCGCAGGATGCCCCTTCAGAAGGGGCCAGAAAGCAGGTGGCAGCCTCGCTTTCCCTGGGAATCCTAAGGCCTAGGGAAGGGTGGAAAGGGGACAGAGTTGCTTGGATTCAGACTACAGGCAGTAGAGGACAGAAAGCAGGGGCGGGGCTGTGAAGAGTTCCTCCCTGTGTCAGGTTTGAATTCTGTCCAATGGGACCAAACCTCTGGGCCTTGCAATTGCGGGAACCCAGGCCAGAGTCCCCGATAGACTGATTGATGATGGGTGTGGCCACCCCAGCTCTACCCCCTCCTCAGGGGCCCAGCTGACTTGTGAGGGAGTGGCTGTCTTAAAGGGGGGTGGCCGTGGGCTACACACTCACTGGGAGGCCTCCTCCCACTGGCCCATCACGCCAGCTGTCTCCTCCCTTTGTCCCCAGTCCTAGGAAAGTGGCCAGAGGCTGGCTGACATCACCTCCCCTCCTCCCTCTATTTTCTCTTGCTCCCTGCCCGATCTCCCTCTTTTACTTTATTTCCCACCTTTCTGCCATCCCTCCCCTAGAGAAGGGCCCCCTTGGGCCCTTTGCCCTCTCCTATTTCCCTGAAGCCACCTCCGTTCTTTCAGCCCCCTCCCAACCTTTTACTAGCCTCCCAGTCACAAGCCCCTGCCAACATCCAGTGGCCATCTGTTCCCGCCCATAAAGGAGCAGATAGGACTCAGGCTTGCCCCCTCCCCTCCTTCCAGGAGCAGCCTCTGGAAAGAAAAAGGGGAGAATGGGGAGCGGGAGGAGAGAAGGGGGAGGCCAGATCCAGTAGGAGCTAGGGATGAGGAGTGAGAGGGGGAAAGGGAAACAAAAGTGCCAGAAGGGGGACACAGTCTCCCAAAGAAGCAAGGGACCAAGGAGCGAGACAAAGAGAAGGCAGAAATAAAAGTGACAGCAGTGCAGGACAGGCTGTGGACGTCTCTGCCCGGCAGCCTCCTCTCTCTGGTGGACTCACCGACGTGGCTATGGCCATGGCCTTGGCCTTCCGCGCGGCCAGCTCCAGGCCAGGCTCGGTTTCGCTGACTTCAGCAGCGGCTGCCCCGCACCATGGAGGCGGCCCCCTGCTGCGGCGCCTGAGTCGTGGCCTCCGCAGAGGTTGGAGGAGGAGAAAGAAAAGCCACGAAACTCCCCAAATGGGAGGCAGCTTGGCCGGGCAGGAGGAGGAGCGGGGCGGGCCGGGGCGTCGCTGCGGGACCTCATCCAAGGGCGCGCGCTCTGCCCCGTCCCCGCGGCCTCCCGGGGGCTGCCGGGTGGACCAGGCCCCCGGAGCTGCCTGTCCTAGGCCGAGGGGGCACCCCGGATCCGCACGGGCCCAAAGCTCCCTTCCAGTGCCAGGGCGGGCGAGGAGGCGGGAGCTGGGGCTGCGCTCGACGCCTCTCCGGGCCGATCAGGACGGCCCCGAGGGCAGGGAGAAGCCGCCGGGGCGGTCGGGCTGGACGAGCGAGTTTAGGGGCCAAGCCTCCCCACCCGGCTGCCGCGCCGGAGAGCGGTGCTCCCGAGGCTGAGGGGCGTCGGGGGCTCTGCGGTAGCCCCGCTGCGAGGGAGGGGTGGGGGGGCAGTGAAAACTGAGACGTTCGTCCCTCTTCAAACTCGCCCGACTTGGCGAACCGAGGCCAGGCTGGCGCCGAATGTCTCGGAGAGCGCGGCGGCTGGGCTGGGCGGCCCGAGTGGTTGCCTTCTGCCCAGACTCTCGCAGCCCCGGCGAGGAAGCGAGTTCCCAAACACGCACACTAGCTCGCAGCGCGCCTGGGGGTCTGGGGGCGCCGCGACGACGCCTCGCTACCCGCACGCGGGCCCGGCTCGAAGGGGCGGGACGGCGTTCCCCACACGCCCCCCTCCAGCCCTCGACGCCGGCGCTCCCGCTCCCACCCTCGGCCCCCGGCCCTCGGCGCTGGCCCCGCCGTCCCGCTTACACGCACCCTTGGCGGGCCCTCTCCGCGCGCCCCAGGGCTCGGGGCAGCCCGGGTGTCCCTGGCAACCGAGAGAAAGGCCACAAAGCAAAAGAAGGAGCAAAGAGAAGGCGAAGGCGGAGCAGAGGCCAGGGTCCTGCGGACTCGCCTGGAGGTGGGGCTGGGGGGGGGGACACTGAGAGCGCTGGGAAGGCTCCGGGGGTCGCGCGCGGCCTTCAGGCTCACCCCCCGCTCGCGGCTCGCGGCTCCCCTCCCCTCCCCTTCCCGGGCTCCCGGCGCCCTTTCTGTGCGGCTCCTTTCTCCTCCCCTCGGGCCCTCTCCGCTCCGGCGCGGGGCTCAGTCCCGGGGATTAAGAGAAAGGAGGGAGGGGAAAAGGGAGGGGAAGGGAAGGGGCGGAGGAGAAAGAAGGACGATCCCTCCAAAGGCGGGTGTTGAGTTTCAGCTCAGGACCCTCGGGCCAAATTGCACGCCCCCTCCCGGCTCCTCTTCCCCGTCGGCTGCAGCCCGGCGTCGCGGCGAACCTCCAGGTGGTCTGGTTCGCTCCCTCCCGGGAGATTTCCTCTCCCCGTCACGCCCCCGATCTCCCCCGCCAACCCCGCGCCTCTCTGCATCCCTTTCATTAGCCCCACATCTGTCTTTCCCTTGGGAGGCAGCACGCTCCTTCCGCCTTTCTGGGGTCCTCCGCGGAGCCTGTCTACTCCCTTGGCAGGGCCTCCGCAGGGGTCTGGGGCTGTACACGGATTCTAGCCCTGGCGAGAAAACGTGATGCCTGAGCATCTGGTCCCGGAGCCGCGGGCAGGCCGGTTGTGCCGCCTCTTAATGCTTCTCTGCCAGTCTAGACCTGTCCGCTGCCTCACTCTGGCTCGCTCCTGAGGAGCAAAAGTGGGGACTTCGGGCACAAAAGGGCAGGACTCTTTCAGAGGAGCTGGGATTGCCCCCAAGCTTCGGCTGGAAGGACGCGGCTCGGGTGCCCCGCACCTCTCCTGCCCTGTTACTGCTCCTTCCCGTGCGCTGCCTCCCTCCAGTTGCCCGCCCCCTCCCCGCCCACCCCGCGTTCTTCCTTTGGGAAAGAACACATCGAGGCCTCTCAGAGGCTCCAGAGAAGCCTTCCTTCTTCCGTTTTTGAGGTTCCTGGAATTTAAAAAGTTAGATGCCAAACTGGATTGAAAAACTGTAGCATGTTTTCAATATTTACATTTAACACATTAACACTTCAAACACATAGACAATGGCTCTATGTATGTATAGCGTCATTTGGAGATAACATCAGAAGTCTAATTTAAGGCCCTTTGTGAACCTGAGGCCGGGGATACAGAGAGGCTCCCCCCTCCCCTCCCATCCCCCTCCACCTTCGCATTCCACAGGCCCACTCTTCCAGGCATTTGCCAGCAGGGGAGGGGGAAGCACCTGACCCAGCTCCTTCCTCTCCCTGTTGCTTGGGCACCTGTGAACAAACTCAGACTCCTTTAGGATGGGAGAGGAACTTTAACATTTCCAGATGCATCTCAAGGGAGAGCTCCCCCATTCCAGTTCCAGCCTGGTCCAACTTCTCCCAGACCCCAGCCCTGGGGGGGGGGGGGGCTGGCTGCCTGGAACACAGATATTCAGCTTCTGGGGAGTGACTTGGTATATGATCTCTGCCCAGGGGACTGCCAAGACAAATTGGGGCTCAAGATGGAGGTGGGCAGGAAACGCTGTTCCAGAGATGAGTGCCCTGATTGGCACAGGGGAAACAGATGGAGGCCGGAAAAGACTAAGCAGGAAGGAAGTGCTGGGACCCGGCAAAATGGTGGTTTGGGAGGAGGGCAGTGAGCCTCACTGCCCTCATTGTAGCTGAGCAGTGCCTAGCTAGTGCCTGGAGCTAGGTGAGGGGGTTAGAGCGCACACCTGCAGGAACACGAGTCTGTGCTTCTGGATCGCCCAGGCAGGAAATGGAGCCGGTCAGACTCGGGAGTGAATCCTGGTTTGTCAGCTCTGTGACCTTGGTCAAGTTCTGGAACATCTCTGAAGTTCAGTTCCTCATCTGGAACAGTGGCTTTGGTGAGGAGTAAATATATGTAAAGTGCGTAGCACAATGACCTTTCCTCTTCACCTTGGCTCCCCACAACTCCCCCTGCACCCCCAGCTTGTACCTTCATGAAAGTTCAAAGTGCTTCTTTGTTGAGGGCAGGAGGAGCCTTCTTCCCGTCCTTATGCCTCATCTCTGCCCTCTCCTTCGCAAACTGAGGTTTCAGGTGATTCTAACTTGGTCAGGGAGAGTTCTGGGCTCCAGGTTAGGTTGGAGAAAGCCCAGGCTGGATGGTAGGCTAAGACCCTGGGTGGGCGGCAGCCTCAGGCAGGGGGCCCCTCAGCTTCGGGGCCTGCGTTTGCCACTACTCAGGGGGTAGAAAGGCAGGAACCCCTCCATCAGGCTTTCTGGGTCCCAGTCTTCTCTCCCACTCTTGTCCTTTCCCAGCAGGGCCGATCGGCTGATCTCCTCCTCATCCCACCCCGTGACCTATTCTACTCAGAACTTCTCGGGTGCTCGTGGATTCTTCCAGTTCTCCTCTCTTTGGACCCCACAGCATCCAGGTTGGCTGCATTCTAATCCTGGCTCCGACACTAGCCGACTCCAACCTTGGCAAGCTATGTGACCTCTGGGAGCCTCTGGTTCCTCGTCTGTCAAATGGGATAATAATGGAACTGAGGATTGAGAGAATCCTGAGAACTGGAATTCCCTGGTGGCGCAGTGGTTAAGAATCGGCCTGCCAGTGCAGGGGACACGGGTTCGAGCCCTGGTCGGAGAAGATCCCACATGCCACGGAGCAACTAAGCCTGTGCGCCACAACTACTGAAGCCCGTGCGCTTAGAGCCTGTGCACCACAAGAGAAGCCACCGCAGTGGGAAGCCAGCACACAGCAACAAAGAGTAGAAGCCCACGTGCAGCAACGAAGACCCAATGCAGCCAAAAATAAATAAATTAATTAATTTTTTAAAAAAAGATTCATTCATTAAAAAAAAAAAAAAAGAAGAAGCCTGAGAACAGTGCCTGGTCCATGATGTGTAAATGTTGGCTCAAAGCAACTGTTACTATTGTTATCTGATGCCAGTTCTGTGGGGCAGCAGAATGTCAAGGACACGGAACTTGCCTTCAAGAAACGCACATCATGTAGATCATGCTTGAATACAGTTGATACCTTCCCACTGAACCTGGCATAAAATCCAAATGCTCCGGACTTCCCTGGTGGTGCAGTGGTTAAGAATCTGCCTGCCAGTGGGTTCGAGCCCTGGTCCGGGAAGATCTCACATGCCGCAGAGCAACTAAGCCCGTGTGCCACAGCTACTGAACCTGCGCTCTAGAGCCCACGAGCCACAACTACTGAGCCCATGCGCCACAATTACTGAAGCTCGTACGCCTGGAGCCTGTGCTCCGCAACAAGAGAAGCCACTGCAATGAGAAGCCCATGCACCCCAACAAAAAGTAGCCCCTGCTCGCCGCAACCAGAGAAAGCCCGCACACAGCCAACGAAGACCCAATGCAGCCAAAAATAAAATATATATATAAATTAAAAAACAAACGTTCCACCACAGGCTTTAAGATCCTATGTGAGCTGGTCCCTGCCCACCTCTTCACCTCATTTCATCCCACCCTTTCCCTTAACCTTTGTTTTCTACCCACACTGTCCGTTCTGTTTCTGAAACATGTCAAGCTCTTTCACCTCTAGGACTCTGCATGTCCTGTTCCCTCTGCCTGGACCACTCTTTCCCAAACTCTTTCCATCATCTTGTCAAATTCCACATCTTCAGAAAGGCCTTCCCTGGCTTTTTTTTTTTTTAAGATTTTTTTTGATGTGGACCACTTTTAAAGTCTTTATTGAATTTGTTACAATATTGCTTCTGTTTTATGTTTTGGTTTTTTGGCTGCGAGGCATGTGGGATCTTAGCTCTGACCAGGGATCAAACCTGCACCTCCTGCATTGGAAGGCGAAGTCTTAACTGCTGGACCACCAGGGAAGTTGCCTTCCCTGGCTTTTTAAAGTTAAGTTGCCCCTCCCTCCACCCACCCCCCACCTCCCAGTAATTCTCTATTTCTTAACACTGTTTCATTTTCTTCATAGCACTTATTATTATCAGAGATTATCTTGTTTCTTTATTTACCATCTGTCTCCTTCTAAAACGTAAGCTTCTTGAGGCAGGGACCTTATCTGGCTTGTCCTCCTCTGCATTCCTAGCATTTAGAATGGTGCCTGGCATATAATAAGTGCTCAATAAATATTTGGCAAATGGGCGAATGAACAGGCCAGCCATGACTGTAGGACAGAGTTAAGTAAGCCAAAGGCCCACCATGGGGGAGGCACCAGGTCTGGGCTGGGGGAGGGAGTTGCTAGGCTTTTTGTCCTGTTCACTCTGATTCTCTGCGTGTCTCCCAGACCAGACTGGGTTCTCTTTGAAGGCAGGCTCCAGGCACCATGTAAGTAAAGGTGATACTACAAATAATTAGCAACCGGTACCATCGTGGCATCCCCATCAGGACACGGGAGCCTGTTCTGGAGGCCTCCGTCTGGGCCAGGCGGTCTCCCTTTAGTTGCAGGATCACAGGGAGGTTGTAGTGTGGACGTGCTCCAGCCCTGAGGACAGTATCTATTTACCAGCCGGGACAGAAGTAATATTTCAGCATTTTAACCACCAGTGCCCCTGCCTCACCTCAGGTGAGTGCAGATGAGCTTCAGTAGGCCCTGCGGAGCGCTGGTTTCAGCACTGTTGCAGGGGCTGCTAGGCTGGTTGGCACTTTTGTGGTCACCCAGGTTACCCCCAGCCCACCGCCCAAGCCGCACCAAACACGCACATTTCTACAAGAGAAGAGAGGTCCCTAGGCGAAGAGCTGATCAGAGGCAGGGGAAGGGTGAGAACTCGGGTGACTTTCTGAGGAAGGGCAGGACAGCCATCGCAGCGTTTTGCAAGCTTTCTTGGCCGAGGTGGGGTACTTCCTGTCACATCCTCCCTGCTCTTTCCTGATAGGGGCTGATCTCTTCCCAGAGGCTCGGGGGTGGGACTCTCAGCTGGTCCCCCGTGGCTGCCAGGTCAGGCCCAGGCAGGTGAGGACACATGGGGAAGCACCCATGATATTGGGTACTGGGTGAACTTTCCTTTGCTTCTGCCTCTACATTCTCCCCATTGCCACCCCCATCTCTCCACACCCCTAGTGATTCCCTGGAAGCTGAAATGACTCAGGGATTCTTAGTCACCCCAACAGGAGAACCCTCTGGAACATGTTTCTCATGGCAGGGAGTCATCCTGAGGAGACCCACAGCTGCTCCTGAGATAAGGGTGGAGACTGAGCAAATGGGAAGAGGTGAGTGGGGACATGTGGCTCAGAGCGCAAGTTCTACATCAGGCCTGGTCAGGCAGGGGAGACTGCCCTTCAGGGGTTTCCTTAGAGGAGGTCCTGGTACAGAGGCAGGGGACACCCCAAAGGCCTCTCCTGGAGGAAATGTCCCACGTAACCAACGTGGGTCCTTCGCGGCATCAACAAGTGAAACAAGTAGCTTGGATCACTTCTGGCTCTTTCAAGCACGCTGTCCTGGATAGGGGCCAAGATCAAGAGGTCCGGGCCCGTGTCAGCCTCTGAGGTTCTGATTGGTCTGGGAGAGACCCAAGGGATCCAGCTCTTCTGGAAGGCCCCCTCAAAACCTTTTCTGCGGTTGGGGGTTGCTCGGGAACACCAAAAGCCACCCTGGGGTCCACGTGCCAGACCTAAGGCTGGGGAAGAGGAAGCCGGAGGCGCGGATCCCAGCCAGCAGGGCTGAATGCCTGAGCGGGAAGGAATGCCCTGTGGCCTGGGGCAGGGTCAGGTGAGACCCTTACAGGGGGGCTTCCCTTCCATCTGCAGCCAACCAGGGGTCAGTACAGTGTGGCATCTCCATGCCAGGAGCTTAGATTTGGAGTTGATCGGGGCTGGGGTGGGAAGCGAGCCCTGCTTCTTCCTAACTGTGTGACCTAGATAAGGTTACTCAATTTCTTTGGGTCTCAGTTCTTCATCTTAATATGGAGACAATAGTTTCCATCTCATAGATTTATTATAAGGGTGAAATGAGCTGATGCCTGTGCAGGGCTTGGCACCGTCCTGGCACACGATGCTCAGGAGCTGAGGGGCGGATGGAAGTGAGAGCGTGCCTGGGAGCACGGGGGCAGAAAGTGGGCCAGTGCGAGTGGGATGATGTATTCCTGGCCTCAGTGCTCTTCCTAAGTGCCCCTGCTGTCTCGGCCACCACCTGTTTCCCCTAAGCCCTCACCCCACCTCTACTTCCAGACCCCTGAAAACTCACCAGAGCAGCTTCTCCCACTTCAGAATGCCCCCGACCTCAGCACTCCTCTGCTTTGCCCTAAAGCATTCGAAGGATTCCTTCTCACTCTGCCGTTTAAGTTATTCCTGGTTCCCTTTGTTTATTTCCTGAGTCCTTGGTTACCAGTGGGGTATTTTCTAAGGGAAAACACATGCAAATCAGGAAACATCATTCTAGAGACAATGTCTGTGTATGAGTGTGTTGGCGTGGGGCGGGGTGGCGTTGTGGGTGTGTGGAATGAAGGGGGTTGATGGACAAGGATGAAGAGAAAAAGGTGGGAGGGAAGGAGGCAAAGAGCCCCCAGATGGGGTGGCCCCTGGCTGACCTGAGTCTTTGGGGCCAGGCCCAGTTGGAGCCTTTCCAGGGCACACATACCCCCTCCTGGCCAACAGTGGTCCATGGAGCTGAGACTGAATGGGCTCACCCCCTGGCCTGAGAGTGGCAGCTCCCCCTGCCGTGGTCCTCATGCCCGAGGCCCAGTGAGTAGGGGTGGGGGCCGGCTGATCTGGGAGCTGGGTGTTCCTGTTGCCTCTTAGATGAGGCTGTCACCTTTCCCCTCCTCTTCCTGGCTCTGCCTTCTCATTCATGCGATGGGAACAGTCACCCACCGCTTCTTCCGACAGGCCCTGCACATCCAGCCGGCAAACTGATGGCTGCAGGCCTTCCCGGCAGCCTGTGGGGTTAGGCCTGTATCCCTAGCCCGAAGCAGGTCAAGGAACGCGCAGGGATGGGGGGCGGGGTGGCCCCCGGGGAGGGTGGGTAGAAGTTAGGGAGAGGGTAACGGAAAATGAGGAGAAGTCATAGATGATTGTGGTCATAGAAGTTGGAGTCATCGAAGATGAGGAAGCGGCCAGAGAACAGAAGGGGTCAGAGAACAAGGAGATAGAGGGAAATGTTCACTAAGGTCGGTGATCAGGAGGACACCTGAGAAGAAAGGGAAGAGAAGAGACAAGACCATGGGTGGGAGCATCAGGGATCGTAGAAACGAGGCCTCTTGGAGAGAGACCAGGATGGTGTTCCCTAATTTTGGGTACCAAGCGAACCAGGGAAATTCCAATAATGCCTGTTCTCAAAGGCATAGAATAGCAGGATACTATTGCTTTGACCCATGCCTGGAAAAGCATAAAGAACAAAGTTTACCCAATAGGTTATCGGGCTTACAATGATGTTAATCACAACTTCCGTGAGTCTAGCATTTAAATCAGCTTTTGAAAACACTTGCAAGTTTTTTGGGGTTTTCGGTTTTATTTTTTTTGTTTTTTTTTTGTGGTACGCGGGCCTCTCACTGTTGTGGCCTCTCCCGTTGCGGAGCACAGGCTCTGGACGCGCAGGCTCAGCGGCCATGGCTCACGGGCCCAGCCGCTCCGCGGCATGTGGGATCCTCCCGGACCGGGGCACGAACCCGTGTCCCCTGCATCGGCAGGCGGACTCCCAACCACTGCGCCACCAGGGAAGCCCTTGTTTTGTTTTTTAATCTCAGGTCACACACTCCAAAAGGTAGTGGGAAAAAATTTGAATAAACAAAACAGGTTTGCTGCAGATAAAACCAGGACTCCTAAACTGCTCCAGTCAACCTGCTTCCACAAGGCCCTGCTGTCAGCCAGCGCGGCACCCAGGCTGGGGGAGCAGCATCCGGCATGTACCAAGTGAGTGCGCAGGGGCCTGGCTGGGACATGCTGAGCAGGGCAGGAGCAGAGATGTGGCTAGGGTGGAGGAAGCTCTCAGGTTTGGGGCTGGGGACCAGATGCGGCATGAATCCAGGAGCTCAGGGAACAGCTGGGGGAGGGGGCACCCGGACTAAGTGGGAGCAGTTTTCTCACTGGCCTTTTCCTACAGATGGTTGCATTTTTGGCAATGGTCTTGGGAGCCCACACCCTCCATTTGCGGCCCCAGAAGGGCTGTACCCACTGGCCCAGCTGCTGCCCCAGCAAAGGACAGAACCCCACTGAGGAGTGGCTGAAGTGCAACACTGTGCTCATGCCTCCCCCAGAGACCACCAGCCTTGCCCACCACCCGGAATCCTGCAAGGCCAGTGAAGACAGACCCCTCAACAGCCGGTCCATCGCCCCCTGGAGATACAAGTGAGTCTGCTGGCCCCTGTCCCCTCCCGAACACCTGCTCACGTGCTGGTCAGTGTGTGTGCGAGGGACCAGGGGAGTTCCAGACAATTCCAGCCTGCCTGCCCCCTTTTACCTCAGGGAGGTTATCAAGTTTGGGTGTTAGACAAGGCCTAGCTCTGACTCTTATTGGGTGACCTTGGGCCAATCACTCAAGTGTTCAAAGCTTAGTTTTTTTCATCTGTAAAATGAAATAATAGTCCATAGGCTAATGGTGCAGATCATAGGAAATAAGATATGAAAAATCTGTACTTAGTACAGAAAATGTTGGTTTCTTCCTTTCTTCTTCTTCCTCTACTTCTTCCCTGCCTCCTCTTCCTTCTTCTCCTTCTTCTTCCCCTACAATGGCTGTGTTTTTCTAACTAAAATATCAGAGAATAATGTACAATACAGGCACGAAGAAGCCCAATACCAAATGCTACTGCCCTGAGCCATGAATGGGTTATAATTATACCCTCCCTCTGCTCTGGGGGGCGCAGCTGGGTGGTTGGAGCCCCAGGCTGGTTACCTGTGATCATGAGCAGTCTTATTCTTTTGCTGTGTGCCACACACATAATCCTCTATTTGTGTCATGGTGTAAAATAAAATATTAGGAAGCCCTGAAATTGGGACAATTAATAAAAATATTAAAAATTAGTGCCTTAGGGATCCCGAACATATTTCTCTTGCAGTCTTGAGTCCTCACGGGGTGTCTGTGTTTCTACTCTCTGTAAGTCTAGTTCTGGCTTAGCCTTGGCTTTGAGGATGGATGGAGTAGGTCAGTGGGTAGGGAAGGGTCAGCTCTGATTGAGACTAGGTCCAGGGTGGAGACTGTAGGTCACTTTGCTTTGAAGTGGTCTCAGAAGGCTGGCTGGGTTCTGGGCTAAATCTAAAGAGGTGGGAGCCCCTTTGGGGAGGCCGGGTACCAGATGGCTGACTCGGCTGGGATCTAGACCCCTGGTTGGGAGGCCGTGAACCCCTGATAACCACTCTGCTGTCCTCCCCCAAAAGCGTGTTCTTTGCAACTCTTGTCCCACAAGCTGTTCCTCAGAAAGAAAAAGAAATGATGACGTCAAGTAAGTGGGGGAAAAGCTGCTGCGGGCCCCACTCCTTGGAGGTTCCCAGTGTGCCCAGCACCTTCATGGCAAGAAGTCCACAGAGAAGAAATCATTAAACTCAGCGCTTCCCAGACTCATTTGGCCACAGACCCCTTCTGCTGCAGCGTGTTTATTGGGGAATGCCACTCTGGGAAATGCCACACTTGCTGAGCCCCAGTTTGCGAAGTCCTGTCTGTTTGGAGGATGGTTTTACAACCTAGGGGCTGTTTCCCTCTGGGCTTCTGGGGTCCCAGACCTTTGGAGCACCTACTTTTCATGCCTTTTAGGGACCATGAAATCCTTTTAGAATAAGTCACTAAGCCTTACCACACACTCTTATGTGTGCTTATAATACATGCCCAGCCTGTGTCTGGAGGACGGGCAGGATATGGCAGATGGTGGCTTCCTCTGGGGAGGGGGACGGGGAGACAGACTGTCAGCCTTCACTTGATATTTTCTTATACTTGGATATAAGAGCAGTTTTTACTTTAAGCTTTTAAAAAACCCTAAAAAATGATAACAATTACAAAAAGGAACCTCAGGCTAGAGCCCAGTGTATGTATCAGATGGAACCAGGGCTGGTCTGGTGGAGGCTCTGGTGGAGCTGCTCACCTGCCCCGCCTCCCTTAGGGCTCTGGGACCAGTTGGAAAGTCATTCTTCTATGCCCGACCCTCACTGACAGTTGGGGGAAATAAATCCCAGGGAAGAGGGGGTGACTTGTTCAAAGCCACCTGACACGCGGGTACCAGAGCTGGAATAAGAAGCCAAGCCCCCGACAGTCCTGGCATTTCCACCCTGGGCCCTCGCTGCTCCTGACCGGTCCCCTGTTTGCCAGCCAGCCTTACCCCCAGGACCTGACGCTTGCCGCCCCTGCAGGTTGGACAGAGACTTGAACTGGCTGTAAGTGGCCTGCAAGATGGGAATAAAGACACAGACCTACTAGAGCATGGACTTGAGGATATGGGGAGGGGGGAGGGTAAGCTGTGACAAAGTGAGAGAGTGGCATGGACATATATACACTACCAAACGTAAAATAGATAGCTAGTGGGAAGCAGCCGCATAGCACAGGGATATCAGCTCGGTGGTTTGTGACCATCTAGAGGGGTGGGTTAGGGAGGGTGGGAGGGAGAAGCAAGAGGGAAGAAATGTGGGATATATATGTATATGTATAGCTGATTCACTTTGTTATAAAGCAGAAACTAACACACCATTGTAAAGCAATTATATGCCAATAAAGATGTTAAAAGATAGATAAATAAATAAATAAAAAAATAAAATGGCCTAATTTGTCTTTGGCATCCCTGGTGCCTGAGCATCTTGTGGTCCCCAGCCTGGTCCCTCTTCCTCCCCACTGTCAGCCCTCACCTACTGCCTTCTCCCTCTGCCGTCCAGAGTTTCCGCTGTGGCCCCCCATCCCTCCCCTTCCCTGGCTCCCTGGCTCAGCCCTAAACACTGGGGTGGGGGTCAGGCCGCCCTCCTGGCATGCTGGAGAGACAGAGGCCCATTGAGGCACTGCAGCAGGCACACAGCGCCCCCTTGTCCCCCAACAATCTGCCTTTGTCCTCAGTTCTGGCTGCTACTGCTTGGTTCTGGGGGGTGTTGCCTGGGCTGGGCTCCAGCTCCCACCCTCCCTAAAAGGAAAAGGGAGAAAGGATGGTGAGGAAGAGGGTTAAGGTTAGGGAAGAGGGCCACAAACTTCCTCAGGCTTGGGTCCTTGGGGGCTCCTAGGCCGGCCCATTTCTCAGCTCACCTCCCAGCTCATCCTGGTTTCTCTGCGGACCTCCTCCTACCCCCGCTTCTCCCCTCTGCGGGAGGCGGGGTTGGGCTCCAAGTAAGGGGAGGGTTGACCACTCCCCCCTTGCCCGCGCCTCCCCTCCCATGTGCTGCCTGGGGGGCAGTGCACGCACCAGCCGAGCGCTCTGGGCAGCTGGGTGCAGGCCCTTCTGGGCAGCCGCCTTCCCCGGGGTCCCACAGCAGCCCTGCCCGCTTCACGTTCAGGTTTCTCGCAGTGCCTTCCTGCTCCTCTCTGCTTCCCCATCCTGTCAGTTTTCCATTTTCCTTCCTGGCTGGTGGCAGTGGGGGCTGTGCCCGGTGGGCCCCGTGGAGATGCTCAGTGCTTGGAATCGCCGGGACCGACCCCCTGAAGATGGGGCAGCTGCGGGGCTCCAGGGCTTCACCGTGGACAAGACGTTCCTCTCGTCCCTCAAAGGCATCCTGCTGGAAACTGAGCTGGTAACAGCTGCCTCCCTGACCTGCAGCCTCCATCTCCCAGCCCGGGCCCCCCACCAGGGCTCAGCCCTCAGCAGCCTCCCTCCCCAGGCTCTCAGGACACCCCTCCGGCCCCAGCTGCCCCACCCCCCCACCCAGCCCCTCATCTCCCATCTGGAGGCAGTCATAGCAGGTTTCAGTTGCTGCAGGAAGGATTGAAGTTAAACAGAGGACAGCTCTCTGGGACATCGAGGGGGTGTGAGGCACAGGGATGGGACAGCGGTAACACCAGCTGGTTTTTCCCCGGGCTTTAAGATGGCCACTTCTTGGCAGATCCGAGAAGTTCAACTACCAAAAAGGACAGACTTCCTGCAGCCCCACTTTATCTGCTGCCTGCTCCCCATGAATATCTGTCCTCAGGAAAGGAGCCTCCCCTAGTCACTTAGCAAGACCTACTAGTAAACTTAAATCTTCTGCATATACGCCATCCTACATCACCAGAGCTGAGGGGACCCCAGAGTCCACCCTGGAGCATCTGCCTTCTAAACCTTGCCTCTTGGCATGGAACCAGAGGCTCTGGTCCTTGTCAGAAGAGTTTTAGGCATCCAGGAGTGGGAGAAGTGTTATGGGGCATGGGGTGCCTCCTGGGGGCACAGGCTGATGTGGGCGCCACTCCAGGGGCTGGCGTTCCCATTGTACTTGGGGCTAAAGGGGGACACACTATCTTGTGGATTTCACAGAATGGCGGCCCATGGAGCCATGCAGCTTGGCCAAACTGCTGGGGCTGCTGGGATCCCGAGGCAGGGGGAGCATGGGTGGGCAGAGGTGGGGGGCCAGAGTCGGGCCTCAATAGGCAAAGGCCCTGGATGTGGCTCCAGGGATGGCGAGACCTCCAAGGACAGGTGGTGGGGCCGGCTGGGGGAGCTCCGGGGAGGGAGAGGGCAAAGGCCCGGCTGTGCCCGTGTCCCCTTCCTGGCAAGCTTCCCACCCTCGGTCCCGCAGGCCCTGACCTTCATCATCTTCGTCTGTTTCACGGCCTCCATCTCCGCCTACATGGCTGCTGCGCTACTGGAGTTCTTCATCACGCTAGCCTTCCTCTTCCTCTACGCCACCCAGTACTACCAGCGCTTCGATCGGCTGAACTGGCCCTGTCTGGTGAGGGACCCTGCCTCCCCCACCCGGTTTTGGTCCCTTTCTTCTCTGCACGTTGAATTTTCCTTTCCTCTCCCAGCCTCTCTCCTTTTCCTGGTTTAACAAGGAGTCCGGCTCCCATACCCAACACTCAAACACTCCTTTGACCCACATCCCTCAGATCTGCTCCCTTGTCCGGGTCCAGCCCCAGCCCAGGCCCCTGGCTTCTGGTCCTGGTCCTGGTTGCTCTGCATTTATCTTCATCCCTCCCCTGGGGAGCTGTGTGAACTCTCTCTCTCTCTTTGTCTCTCAAGCACTTTATGTTGTGTCCAAGGGTATCTCCATGTAGGGATTCACAGTGCCTGAGGGTCAAGCTGCTGACTAGCCTGGAAAACCTCAGGGCGATGCCCCCTGCCCTCTGCTTCCCTTTGACCCTGCCCCCCCAACCCCCAGGACTTCCTCCGCTGTGTCAGCGCCAGCATCATCTTCCTGGTGGTCTCCTTTGTGGCTGTGACCTCCCGGCATGGAGCTGCCATTGCTGCTTTTGTGAGTCCAGCCCCACAGAGCTCTCTGGCTCCCCAAGGACCTTTGGCTGGTAGTTGCACACTTTGTGTGCCTCTCTCCACCCCAAGCTCAACCCAGTGCCCAGGGCCTGCCTCACACCTTGCCCCATATCACCCACCTCCCTCTCCCCAGTATCAATGGCCCGATGTCCTTTGTTGTGCCATCCCGGCTCCTACGCCCACAGGTTTTTGGCATCATCCTGGTTTCCGTCTTTGCCTACGATGCCTTCAAGATCTACCGGACTGAGATGGCGCCCAGGGCCACCCAGGGTGAGTGCCTGTGCTCTGGGAAGAGGAGATGTCCCCTCCACCCCCGGCCCCAGCTACCCCACCCTGCCATGCCCTACCCCACCTGGCTCCATCTTCACAGGGGACCAGTAGTGATACTGGGGCTACCTGGCTCCTGAGCCCAGCCAGAAAAGGGGGACAGCAGAGCGCAGACACGTCTCCTTTGGATTCACTAGCTCCCCAGCCTACTGTGCACCACCCCAGCCTACAGCGATGGAGCCAGGCCTGAGAGGTCACCGGGGATTGTCTGTGAGGCCTGGTGTTCTAAGGCCTGACTTATGATGGTGCTCGGCCAGGGAGGGGGTATTATGGACGAAAGGGAGGGTATAGGAGGAAGCTGGTCATTCCCAAATTAAAAGACTTGAATCCTACTGGTGAATCTTTTTCTTCCCCCCAAATTAGGCAGACTAGGAATGCCAAAGAGTATTCATGGGAATGTTGCCTGGAGCAGGGCATGGTCCCTTCTCTGGGACCAGGTGTGAACAATGAGGAAGGGGGGGGCTTAGACATCCTTCAACATAAAGCTTCCATGCCACAACTCTTGCGTGCAAGGCCACCTTGCGGTGTGCCTGGTGGCCGGGCACCCAGGCTTCTGTGTCTGAGAAGGCGCAAGCCTTCCGTCTGTGAATGAGTGCCCACTTGCCAAGCTTTTCACATACTGGTCTTAGTGGATTTGAGGTGAGGTGCTTGCCTGGGGCGTGTGTAGAGCTCCCCCTAGTGGTGAGGGGAGGACTTGGCCCGCAGGCTGCCAGGGAGAGGTCAGCGTCAGATGAGGGCAGAGATTCCTACATTGCTGGAGCTGCATGAGCCCCCAGATATCAGCTGGTTCAATGCCCTCAATTCACATACGAGAGGACACGCCCAATTAGGGGAAGTGACCTCTTTGTCTGTGACAGAGTTAGGGCTGGAGCCCAGCTCTCCTAACACCTGAACAGGTGTTCTGGATATGGTACTGAGCCCCTGTAACTCATAAAAAATGGCCCAGCCTCATTTCCAGCTCCCTCCACCAGCAGGTCCACCTTCCCAGCTTGCCAGTGCCTCAGCAGGACATTTCCTGAGCATCCCATGTGCAGACCCCGTGCTGGGTCCCAGGGATTCAGAGGTGCCCAGCAGGCCCATCCTTGAACGCTCACAGATGGGGAAGAAGACCAGCTAGTGAAGGGCAGTCATGGCTCAGGGGGACTTTGGAGTCAGCCCTGCCTGGCCTATGACAACTCAATGTGGCCGGGACATCCTTGCCCAGCCCCGCAGAGCCCAGCGTGGCCTAGCTCGTCCAAGCTGACTTGCTAGCCCCTCTCCAGTGCTTCTGTGTCCCTGCCCTGAAATGCCTTCCTCCTTCTAGGGTGCTCCTTCCAGATGCAGGCCCCAGCACCCAAGCCCTGCCTGAACCTGAACTCTGGTAGAGTTGCTCTGCTCCCCTCGGTGCTAACCATCAGCCACTCTTGGTCTGGCTTTTCTTGCCTCTGGGTTCCTGTTCTCCTGACCTCATGTCCTGGCTCCTCACCGGAACTGGTAGCCTCTCCAGGGCTAGAACCGACTGGCTTTTGTGTTTCTCTGGTCTCTGCTCACAGTTCTCAGGACTTTACCAACAGGCCATTCTCAAGACTGGTGACCAATCTTGGGCAGGGGCGGTCAAGGCCTCAGAAGAGGGGGCGGAAGGGCTTAGCCAGGGGAGTCCAGGAGATGGGGGGGCGGGCAATGAAGGGATGAGAAGGTGGTCAGGAGGGCCTGGCCATAGTAAAGCCCAGCAGGGGGCAGGGATTTGCTAGGAGCAGCGTGGGGTAAGGACCCGCCTGACCTCAGGGTAAGGACCCTGAGCAGCCGTGTGACACAGGCCAGCCTGTCCCTGGAGGGAGCTCAAAGGGAGCAGAAGTGTGCTCTGTGGTGTGCACCTGTGCGTGCCCTGCTCGTCTGTGTCTGTGTGAGAGGTCAAGATGAGACAAGCGGGACCTAGGTTTGTTCCACACTTTGGTTCAGTTTGGTGTCAGCTGGCTCCAGAGTCTCAGGATGCCCTCACGACGAGGTGTGGCCCACAGACCCGGGCCCCAGCCGACTGTACCGGGGGGTTAAGGGGAGCGGGACTCCCTGTGGGTTACTTCCAAGGGGCTGACCAGAAAGGGACCTGCGTCACCCTCTTTATCCACATCTCCATCCCCAGCCAGCTCTGAGCCTCTCCTGGCATTGGTGGGGAATTCATTTTGGAGGAAACAGGTGTCCCAGGACAACTTTAACTCCTGTGGCCTCAGGGGTGGTGTAGGTGGAGGGTGGCTTCAGCTTCCGCAGTGCAATTCTGTCTCCTAGTGTTTGGAATTGGCTCACCCTCTGGTGCCTTTGTTTTCTCCAGTTTTGGAATTTCTCCCTCTCTTCCCTTGTCTGGTTGGCTGAGCAGTAGGGGGACTCACGGCTCTGCCACCTCAGGGAAGCCGCCTCACCTCCATGGGCCTCGGTTCCTCTTCGGTAGATGTGGGGTGTCTTGGCTCCCCCAGCTCTGACACAGGGGCAGGGCCCCCCCTCCCCCAGGAGTCCAGGACGGCTCCTGGATGGTCGGCGGGGAAGGACAGGGGCTCAGGCAGAGTCTGGCACTCATGTTTATTGCAGGTCAGCAAGAGCGAGGCTCAGAGGCAGTGTCACTCCTCATCGTGCATTTTTTGCTGAGAAAGAATAAAGGGTGTGAGGGGGCAGCTGGCGGGAGGGAGGAAGGGTGTGGGGAGGAATCTCTAGGGCTTTGAGGGGCCTAAGGGAGATGCCCTTAGTGGGGAGAGGTTCAGGCCTCAGGGATCTTGGGGTCCCATTTAGGGGCCCTTGTGGTTCGG
Organism: Monodon monoceros; assembly: GCF_005190385.1. Lineage (NCBI taxonomy): Eukaryota > Metazoa > Chordata > Mammalia > Artiodactyla > Monodontidae > Monodon > Monodon monoceros. Next base: position 100,572,599 of record NW_021703778.1, read on the forward strand.
GGGGGTGGGACTGGGCTTTCTAAGGAGGTTCCAGTCTGTGGGGGGGCTTCTCTGAGCAGGAGGGGGGATGCTCAGGTGTGAGTGCTGTGGGACCCTCAGGGCTATCCAAATACAGGGGAAGGAGTGCCCACTAAGAGGGCACTGACACTGGGGCCGCGCTGCTAGGGGGCTGAGTAGCGGGGTCTGGGGAGGGACCCACCTTGGCGCCGATGTCGCGGCTCTTGGCCCGCAGCTTGTTGACCTGGGACTCGGCGATGTCCGCCCGCTCCTCTGCCTCATCCAGCTCGTGCTGCACCTTGCGGAACTTGGACAGGTTGGTGTTGGCCTGTTCCTCCTGCGGGGGTTCGGGGGGGCGGAAGGATGAGGTGAGAGGAGCCAGGGATTATTAGACTCCCATCCTGGGGGCCGGCTCCTTG